>NC_053493.1:1480281-1780281 GCF_905171775.1 Rana temporaria
GTTTCCCTATAAAAGGGAACACACCATCGATGACGGCGCCGCAGGGAAGAACGGGGGAAGCTGTGTTTACACACACCTCTCCCCGTTCTTCAGCTCCGGGGACCGATCGCGGGACTCCAGCGTCGATCGGGTCCGCGGGTCCGGCGGTCACGGAGCTTCGGACCAGGTCGCGGGCGCGCGTCCACGACCCATGACTGGGCACTTAAAGAGGACGTACCTGTACATGCTTGTGCCCAGCCGTGACATTCTGCCGACGTATATGTGCAGGAGGTGGTCTCCTATGATGTATCGCCATCCGTCCGATTTTGGCAGATCGGAAGATCGGATTGGGTCGGGTGTCAGCGGACACGTCTCCGTTGACATCCGGCGCTCCATAGGCATACATGGAGCGGCCGTTCAGGTCAGCCGTCAAAACTGACAGGCGGACCTGAACGGTCCCGACCGTGTGAAAGGGGCCTTACTCTCCTCTCCTGAAATACATTGCCTTGAAAAAATATTCATACCCCTTTGGCATTTTCCAAATTTTCTCATGTTTTATGTGATAGACCAACACAAAGTGTCACATAATTGTGAAGTGGAAGGTGAAGAGGAAAACAGGTAATACGGCCACCCAGGTGTACTTCAGGTAATGCAGGAAGAGCTTCAATGACCCACGGATCCGTGAGAGAAGGAAAATGATACGAATAAATGTGAAAAGTGTGGGGGGGGGGGGGGGGACATTTGTGTTCAGCCCCCTTTACTCCGATACCCCTAACTAAAATCTAGGGGAACCTTTCGCCTTCAGAAGTCACCCAATTAGTAAATAGAGTCCACCTGTGTGTCATGTAATCTCAGTATAAATACAGCTGTTCTGTGAAGCCCTCAGAGGTTTGTTAGAGAACCTTGGTGAACAAACAGCATCATGAAGGTCCGAGGAACACACCAGACAGGTCAGGGATAAAGTTGTGGAGAAGTATAAAGCAGGGTTAGGTTATAAAAAAATCTCCCAAGCTTTGAAGATCTCACGGAGCTTCTGTTCAATCCATCATCGGAAAATGGAAAGAGTATGGCACAACCGCAAACCTACCAAGACATGGCCGTCCACCTAAACTGACCGGGCCGGGCAAGGAGAGCATTCATCAGAGAAGCAGCCAAGAGGTCTCTATGGTAACTCTGGAGGAGCTGCACAGCTCAGGGGGGAGAATCTGTCCACAGGACAACTATTAGTGGTCTCTCCAAAAATCTGCCCTTTATGGAAGAGTGACAAGAACAAAGACATTGGAGAAAGAAAGACATAAGAAGTCTGGTTTGTAGTTTGTGAGAAGCCATGTGGGGGAGGGGACACAGCAAACATGTGGGGGAGGGGACACAGCAAACATGTGGGGGAGGGGACACAGCAAACATGTGGGGGAGGGGACACAGCAAACATGTGGGGGAGGGGACACAGCAAACATGTGGAAGAAGGTGCTCTGGTCACATGACACCAAAATCCAACTTTTTGGCCTAAAAGTAAAACGCTATCTGTGGGGGAAACTAACACTGCCCATCACCCTGAACACACCATCCCCACCGTGAAACATGGTGGTGGCAGCATCATGTGGTGGGGATGCTTTTCTTCAGCAGGAACAGGGAAGCTGGTCAGAGGTGATGGGAAGATGGATGTAGACCAATACAGGAAAATCTTAGCAGAAAACCTGTTAGAGTCTGAAAAAGACTTGAGATCGGGGCGGAGGTTCACCTTCCAGCAGGACAACGGCCCTAAAGTACAGCCAGAGCTACAATCGGATGATTTAGATCAAAGCCTATTCATGTGTTAGAATGGCCCAGTCACAGTCCAGACCTAAATCCCATTGAGAATCTGTGGCAAGACTTGAAAATTGCTGATTACAGACGCTCTCCATCCAATCTGACAGAGACAGAGATATTTTACAGAGAAGAAGAATGGGCAGAAATGTCCCTCTCTAGATGTGCAAAGCTGGTAGAGACCCCCCCCAAAAAGACTTGTAGAGAAAGGGGGTTCTACAAAGTATTGACTCCGGGGGGCGCCATACAAATGCCCCTCCCCCCCACACTTTTCACATATTTATTTGTATCATTTTCCTTCCACTTCACAATTATGTGACACTTTGTGTCTCTCACATAAAATCCTAATAAAATACATTTATGTTTCTGGGTGTAACATGAGAAAGTGTGGGAAATTTCAAGGGGTGTGAATACTTTTTCAAGGCACTGTATATAGAGGGGTATGAATACTTTTTCAAGGCACTGTACTCTGCTCTGCACAATGGCTAAACCAAAAATCAAAAACCCTGTATGGCCAAGGTAGGATCTGATGCCACGTCACATGTGGCCCCTGGCGGGTACACACACAGATATGTAGGGAACGCTGGGAGCCGCACAGACACGTTGCACCATGCCCTGTGAAGAGCCACCCCCTTCATCCTTCAAGTCACGTTGAGACCCCTCAGGGGAAGAACACAAAGCTATTTTTTGTAAAGTTCACAGACTTCTTATAGAGGAAAACCTCTGAGAAGGAAGAAGCGGCTTTAGGAAGAAACGCTCTGATATTTATAAAGCTCAGATTGAGATAATGCAAAGTTCACACAACAAAGTGCAACCCCCCCAATGCGCGCGCCTCGCAGAGATGCATCAGGGCGCGTGCCTCGCAGAGATGCATCAGGGCGCGTGCCTCGCAGAGATGCGGCAGGGCGCGTGCCTCGCAGAGATGCGGCAGGGCGCGTGCCTCGCAGAGATGCGGCAGGGCGCGTGCCTCGTAGAGATGCGGCAATGCGCGTGCCTCGCAGAGATGCATCAGGGCGCGTGCCTCGCAGAGATGCATCAGGGCGCGTGCCTCGCAGAGATGCGGCAGGGCGCGTGCCTCGCAGAGATGCGGCAGGGCGCGTGCCTCGTAGAGATGCGGCAATGCGCGTGCCTCGCAGAGAAGCGGCAATGCGCGTGCCTCGCAGAGAAGCGGCAGGGCGCATGTGCCTCGCAGAGATGCGGCAGGGCGCATGTGCCTCGCAGAGATGCGGCAGGGCGCATGTGCCTCGCAGAGATGCGGCAGGGCGCATGTGCCTCGCAGAGATGCGGCAGGGCGCATGTGCCTCGCAGAGATGCGGCAGGGCGCATGTGCCTCGCAGAGATGCGTCAGGGCGCATGTGCCTCGCAGAGATGCGTCAGGGCGCGTGCCTCGCAGAGATGCGTCAGGGCGTGTGCCTGGCAGAGATGCGGCAGGGCGCGTGCCTTGCAGAGATGGGGCAATGTGCGTGCCTCGCAGAGATGCGGCAATGTGCGTGTGCCTCGCAGAGATGCTGCAGTTTGTTCCTCGCAGAGAAGCGGCAGGGCGCGTGCCTCGTAGAGATGCGGCAGGG
The DNA here is from genome assembly GCF_905171775.1 of Rana temporaria. Lineage (NCBI taxonomy): Eukaryota > Metazoa > Chordata > Amphibia > Anura > Ranidae > Rana > Rana temporaria. Next base: position 1,483,632 of record NC_053493.1, read on the forward strand.
CGCGTGCCTCGTAGAGATGCGGCAGGGCGCGTGCCTCGTAGAGATGCGGCAGTGCGCGTGCCTCGCAGAGAAGCGGCAGGGCGCGTGCCTCGCAGAGAAGCGGCAATGCGCGTGCCTCGTAGAGATGCGGCAGTGCGCGTGCCTCGTAGAGATGCGGCAGTGCGCGTGCCTCGCAGAGAAGCGGCAATGCGCGTGCCTCGCAGAGAAGCGGCAGGGTGCGTGCCTCGCAGAGATGAGGCAGGGCGCGTGCCTGGCAGAGATGCAGCAATGTGCACCCCTGGTAGAGATGCGGCAATGTCCATGCCTGGCAGAGATGCGGCAATGTGCATGCCTGGCAGAGATGCTGCAATGTGCATGCCTGGCAGAGATGCTGCAATGTGCATGCCTGGCAGAGATGCTGCAATGTGCATGCCTGGCAGAGATGCAGCAACATTTGTTTCTCGCAGAGATGCGGCAATGTGCATGCCTGGCAGAGATGCTGCAATGTGCATGCCTGGCAGAGATGCTGCAATGTGCATGCCTGGCAGAGATGCTGCAATGTGCATGCCTGGCAGAGATGCTGCAATGTGCATGCCTGGCAGAGATGCAGCAACATTTGTTTCTCGCAGAGATGCGGCAATGTGCACGCCTGGCAGAGATGCAGCAACATTTGTTTCTCGCAGAGATGCGGCAATGTGCACGCCTGGCAGAGATGCGGCAATGTGCACGCCTGGCAGAGATGCGGCAATGTGCGTGCCTCGCAGAGATGCAGCAATGTGCACGCCTGGCAGAGATGCAGCAACATTTGTTTCTCGCAGAGATGCGGCAATGTGCACGCCTGGCAGAGATGCAGCAACATTTGTTTCTCGCAGAGATGCGGCAATGTGCACGCCTGGCAGAGATGCAGCAACATTTGTTTCTCGCAGAGATGCGGCAATGTGCACGCCTGGCAGAGATGCGGCAATGTGCACGCCTGGCAGAGATGCGGCAATGTGCACGCCTGGCAGAGATGTGGTGCATCTTTTTCCCATTCTCCCTGACATACTTTTTATTGCAGTGACACACAAGTAGTGGTGAGACAGCTGTGAGATGAGCCGGGTGTAACGTCAGACACTCCCACCATCGTAGGGATCACTCAGACATGCAGCGCGGTCCCCGGGAACAGCTTGCTATGCGAGAGGAGAGAGAGTCACATTCCGATCGCTCATCACACTCCCACCATCGTAGGGATCACTCAGACATGCAGCGCGGTCCCCGGGAACAGCTTGCTATGCGAGAGGAGAGAGAGTCACATTCCGATCGCTCATCACACTCCCACCATCGTAGGGATCACTCAGACATGCAGCGCGGTCCCCGGGAACAGCTTGCTATGCGAGAGGAGAGAGAGCACTAATGAGGAGAGAGTCACATTCCGATCGCTCATCACACTCCCACCATCGTAGGGATCACTCAGACATGCAGCGCGGTCCCCGGGAACAGCTTGCTATGCGAGAGGAGAGAGAGTCACATTCCGATCGCTCATCACACTCCCACCATCGTAGGGATCACTCAGACATGCAGCGTGGTCCCCGGGAACAGCTTGCTATGCGAGAGGAGAGAGAGCACTAATGAGGAGAGAGTCACATTCCGATCGCTCATCACACTCCCACCATCGTAGGGATCACTCAGACATGCAGCGCGGTCCCCGGGAACAGCTTGCTATGCGAGAGGAGAGAGAGCACTAATGAGGAGAGAGTCACATTCCGATCGCTCATCACACTCCCACCATCGTAGGGATCACTCAGACATGCAGCGTGGTCCCCGGGAACAGCTTGCTATGCGAGAGGAGAGAGAGCACTAATGAGGAGAGAGTCACATTCCGATCGCTCATCACACTCCCACCATCGTAGGGATCACTCAGACATGCAGCGCGGTCCCCGGGAACAGCTTGCTATGTGAGAGGAGAGAGAGCACTAATGAGGAGAGTCACATTCCGATCGCTCATCACACTCCCACCATCGTAGGGATCACTCAGACATGCAGCGTGGTCCCCGGGAACAGCTTGCTATGTGAGAGAATGAGGAGAGTCACATTCCGATCGCTCATCACACTCCCGCTAACCCTGAACTGCGGCGGTCAGTGGAGAACGTGCGACAAGCACGACGCTGTTTGGCTTCCCCGTCCTGTCACTATAGGAAGGTTCCGGAGCGCCAAAGATTCTCCGCAGATCAAAGTTACTGCAATCAGGATGAAGGAGTGCCGCCGGCGACAGATCCTGCTTATTGCAATCACTTGTAATCACCGAGAACCAAACCTGCCACCTATTATTCCCAAAGCCAGAAAACATGAAACCGCCATTCCTTAACCACTTAAGACCCGGACCTTTAGGCAGGTAAAAGGACCCGGACAGTTTTTGCGATTCGGCACTGTGTCGCTTTAACCGACAATAGCGCGGTCGTGCGACGTGGCTCCCAAACAAAATTGGCGTCCTTTTTTTCCCCACAAATAGAGCTTTCTTTTGGTGGTATTTGATCACCTCTGCGGTTTTTATTTTTTGCGCTATAAACAAAAATAGAGCGACAATTTTGAAAAAAAAATCTATATTTTTTACTTTTTGCTACAATAAATATCCCCCAAAAATATATAATTTTTTTTTCCCTCAGTTTAGGCCGATACGTATTCTTCTACATATTATTGCTAAAAAAAAAATCGCAATAAGCGTTTATCGGTTGGTTTGCGCAAAATTTATAGCGTTTACAAAAAAGGGGATAATTTTATTGCATGGTTATAATTTTTTTTTTTTTTTTACTACTAATGGCGGCGATCAGCGATTTTTTTTTTGTGACTGCGACATTATGGCAGACACTTTGGACACATTTTTGGGACCATTAAAAATGCACTGATTACTGTGAAAATGACAATTGCATTCTGGGAGTTAACCACAAGGGGGCGCTGATGGGGTGACCTCATTTGTGTTTACAACTGTAGGGGGGTGTGGCTGTAGGTGTGACGTCATCGATTGCGATTTCCTATAAAAGAGATCACACAATCGATGACGGCGCCACAGTGAAGAATGGGGAAGCTGTGTTTACACACAGCTCTCCCTGTTCTTCAGCTCCGGGGACCGATCGCGGGACTCCAGCGGCGATCGGGTCCGCGAGTCCCGCGGCCACGGAGCTTCGGACCGGGTCGCGCGCGACCCCGCGGCTGGGCTTAAAGAGCCACATACATGTACGTGGATGTGCCCAGCCGTGCCATTCTGTCGACGTATATCGTCGGTAGGGGGGTCCTTAAGTGGTTAAAGAGACACGAAACAAAGTATCTATTCTTCACCACTTGCCGATCACAATACATATACAATGTATACGCTGAGGCTGGGAAGTGCTTTACTGGGGTTATGGATAAAACCATCAGCCATATCACGATCGTTTTTTTTTTTTTCTTCAGCCAGCGATTCTGTTTTTTAAAGTGACCCGAGTGGCCAATTCGTTGACCCCTCCCGCCGGTGTTTCTCAGGCTTGCCGTTCTTACCAGCGAGCCCGATAGCAAAATAACGGTTTGTGCAGGTGACCATAGAGGTAAGCAGAGACCAGATCGTCTCTGATCACCTCTATGACCTAGAAGGACCGAAGCGACGTCATGACATCACTTGCAGTATGGGGGGGGTAAATTTTAATTTTTCTTTTAACCACCCCCTTACCGAGCAATAGTCAAAAGTCGGCCTTGGTAGGAGGAGGTGGAGTACCGGGGGTTTTGGCTATAGCAATATAGCTGGGGAACCGGACATTTCCTGGGAACAGGTCTGGTGGTTGCGGCGGCGGCTGGTCACAGAGATGAGTGGAGGAAAGATGGCCTCCGCTAATTTCTTTGGCCTAGGAGGACTGGCGTGATGTCACTTCCAGTTCGGGCCCAATAAAAACATTGAATTAAATGGTCTTGTTTACATCTAATGTTTTACATTGTCATCTCTTATTTCTATTACATGAGATCTCCATAAAGAGGACCTGTCACCTCTTATTTCTATTACATGAGATCTCCATAAAGAGGACCTGTCATCTCTTATTTCTATTACATGAGATCTCCATAAAGAGGACCTGTCATCTCTTATTTCTATTACATGAGATCTCCATAAAGAGGACCTGTCATCTCTTATTTCTATTACATGAGATCTCCATAAAGAGGACCTGTCATCTCTTATTTCTATTACACGAGATCTCTCCATAAAGAGGACCTGTCATCTCTTATTTCTATTACATGAGATCACCATAAAGAGGACCTGTCATCTCTTATTTCTATTACATGAGATCTCTCCATAAAGAGGACCTGTCACCTCTTATTTCTATTACATGAGATCTCTCCATAAAGAGGACCTGTCACCTCTTATTTCTATTACATGATCTCCATAAAGAGGACCTGTCATCCCTTATTTCTATTACATGAGATCTCCATAAAGAGGACCTGTCACCTCTTATTTCCATTACATGAGATCTCTCCATAAAGAGGACCTGTCATCTCTTATTTCTATTACATGAGATCTCCATAAAGAGGACCTGTCATCTCTTATTTCTATTACATGAGATCTCCATAAAGAGGACCTGTCATCTCTTATTTCTATTACATGAGATCTCCATAAAGAGGACCTGTCATCTCTTATTTCTATTACATGAGATCCCCATAAAGAGGACCTGTCATCTCTTATTTCTATTACATGAGATCTCCATAAAGAGGACCTGTCACCTCTTATTTCTATTACATGAGATCTCCATAAAGAGGACCTGTCACCTCTTATTTCTATTACATGAGATCTCCATAAAGAGGACCTGTCATCTCTTATTTCTATTACATGAGATCCCCATAAAGAGGACCTGTCATCTCTTATTTCTATTACATGAGATCTCCATAAAGAGGACCTGTCATCTCTTATTTCTATTACATGAGATCTCCATAAAGAGGACCTGTCATCTCTTATTTCTATTACATGAGATCTCCATAAAGAGGACCTGTCATCCCTTATTTCTATTACATGAGATCACCATAAAGAGGACCTGTCATCTCTTATTTCTATTACAAGGGATGTTTACACAGTTTACGCTTCCAGTGGCAGCTCTCCGGCGTCAGGAGAACTCACGGGCACGGTGAGGGGACCAATGAACAAGAAAATGATAAAGGAGTCCAGAAGCAGGAGTGATGTCAAGCGATGCACAATTTACACTTCATTTCCTTCCTGGAGTTGGACTTTAACCACTTGCACATATACCCCCCTCCTGCCCAGGTGAAATTTCAGCTTTCGGCACTGCGTCGCTTTAACTAACAATTGCGCGGTCGTGCGACGTGGCTCCCAAACAAAATTGACGTCCTTTTTTCCCCACAAGTAGAGCTTTCTTTTAGTGGTATTTGATCGCCTGTACGGTTTTTATTTTTTGCGCTATAAACAAAAAAGTGCGACAATTTTGAAAAAAATACAATATTTTTTACTTCTTGCTATAATAAATATCCCAATTTAAAAAAAAAAAAAAACACATTTTTTTTCTCAGTTTAGGCCGATACGTATTCTTCTACATATTTTTGGTAAAAAAAAAAAAAAAAAAAATCGCAATAAGCGACTGGTTTGCGCAAAAGTTATAGCGCTTACAAAATAGGGGAAAGAATTATTATTTTTTATTATTTTTTTTTTTTTTTACTAGAAATGGCGGCGATCTGCGATTTTTATTGGGACTGCAACGTTATGGCGGACACATCGGACACATTTTTGGCGCCATTCACATTTATACTGCGATCAGTGCTATAAATATGCACTAATTACAGTATAAATGTGACTGGCATTGAAGGGGTTAACACTAGGGGGTGAGGAAGGGGTTAAATGTGTTCCCTATAAAGTGTTCTAACTGTAGGTGGAGGGGGGTGACCGATCTGTGTCTCTATGTACAAGAGACACAGATCGGTCTCCTCTCTCCCCTGACAGCACCGTTGTCTCTGTGTAAAACGGCAATGAGAGATGATCTCATATGTTTACATATGAGATCATCTCTCATTGGCCGCACAGATCGCATCGCAAACGGCCACTCTGATTGGCCGTTCGCGGCAATCTGTGATTGGCTGTGTCCAAGGGACACGGCCAACACACATTTTCCCCGCTGTGCGCTCTGGAGCGCGCGCGGGGACCGACCAAAGGGGCGGACGTCAATTGACGTCCACTTGGATTTTGGGATCCGCGCTGTAGCCGTCAATTGACTATAGCGCGGGTCCCAAGTAGTTAATTATACTTTCCTCACACCATTTTACTACAGGTCCGCTTTGTAGCACCGATTTATTTTCTTCAAAGACTTAAAAAAAAAAATCCCCCGCCACGCCGGCCAGACAATCTTTCATTGTTCGGGATAAAACGGATCAAAAAACTTTATGCACAGAAAGACACTTTTGTGGATTTACGGAACGCCACAAAATCAGAGTCAGCAAACAAATTCACGGAAAATCTAGAAGCTGCGGCGTCTGGTTACAGGAGGTGGATGAAAGCGCTGCCACCAGCAACTTCACTACTACGTGTTTCTGATGTTCGAGAATGAAAGCAAACATTTGATTATTAAGGACAACAGCAACCCGCGTCCTTCATACTCAAGGAAAAAAAAAAATCTGACAGAATCACATAACTCAGTGCCTCTATAAAATCTGCAAAAAAACTCATCCTCTAAAAGAAAAAAGAGGAACGTCTCCTCTTATTTTGTTTTTTCTCCCTACTTAGGTGATTTCCTGAATTATCCTCAAAACACAAAAGAAGATCCAGCACTGTCCTGCTGTAACCCACGGAAGGCTGCCATACGCTGGACACTACACCACCATCTTCTATACTTATGTCATCAGGAGCTGGCAGGCTCCTCTGGTATATTGAAGCTGGACTTCTCATGATGTGCGATATCACATGAGCAGTGTGTTCTAGATTGCCTCAAAGCCTCCCGGGGCATGTGATGTCACTTATCTGAGGAGGCTATGAGAAGCTGTCACTCGCCTGATGGGAGGAAAACCAGCCAAGTGGTGACAGGATCATAGGCAACCTAGGCTCATTTGATGGAGGCTTCGGGGAGGAAAGGCCCATTTGATGGAGGCTTCGGGGAGGAAAGGCCCATTTGATGGAGGCTTCGGGGAGGAAAGGCCCATTTGATGGAGGCTTCGGGGAGGAAAGGCCCATTTGATGGAGGCTTCGGGGAGGAAAGGCCCATTTGATGGAGGCTTCGGGGAGGAAAGGCCCATTTGATGGAGGCTTCGGGGAGGAAAGGCTCATGTGATGAAGGCTTCGGGGAGGAAAGGCTCATGTGATGAAGGCTTCGGGGAGGAAAGGCTCATGTGATGAAGGCTTCGGGGAGGAAAGGCTCATGTGATGAAGGCTTCGGGGAGGAAAGGCTCATGTGATGAAGGCTTCGGGGAGGAAAGGCTCATGTGATAGAGGCTTCGGGGAGGAAAGGCCCATTTGATGGAGTCGTCGGGGAGGAAAGCCCCATTGATGGAGGAGGAGGAGTCGGGGAGGAAAGCCCCCATTGATGGAGGAGTCGTCGGGGAGGAAAGGCCCATTGATGGAGGAGTCGGGGAGGAAAGGCTCATTTTATGGAGATGTGAGGGAGGAAAGGCTCATTAAAGGAGGTGTTGGGGAAGAAAGGATCATTGATGGAGGTGTTGGGGAAGAAAGGCTCATTGGGGAAGAAAGGCTCATTGATGGAGGCGTCGGGGAAGAAAGGCCCATTATTGGAGGCGTCGGGGAGGAAAGCCCCATTATTGGAAGCGTCGGGGAGGAAAGCCCCATTATTGGAAGCGTCGGGGAGGAAAGGCCCATTATTGGAGGCGTCGGGGAGGAAAGGCCCATTATTGGAGGCGTCGGGGAAGAAAGGCCCATTATTGGAGGCGTCGGGGAGGAAAGCCCCATTATTGGAAGCGTCGGGGAGGAAAGGCCCATTATTGGAGGCGTCGGGGAGGAAAGGCCCATTATTGGAGGCGTCGGGGAGGAAAGGCCCATTATTGGAGGCGTCGGGAAAGAAAGGCCCATTATTGGAGGCGTCGGGGAGGAAAGGCCCATTATTGGAGGCGTCAGGGAGCAAAGGCCCATTATTGGAGGCGTCGGGGAGCAAAGGCCCATTATTGGAGGCGTCGGGGAGCAAAGGCCCATTATTGGAGGCGTCGGGGAGCAAAGGCCCATTATTGGAGGCGTCGGGGAGCAAAGGCCCATTATTGGAGGCGTCGGGGAGCAAAGTCCCATTGATGGAGGCGTCGGGGAGCAAAGTCCCATTGATGGAGGCGTCGGGTAGCAAAGGCCCATTGATGGAGGCGTCGGGGAGGAAAGCCCCATTGATGGAGGCGTCGGGGAGGAAAGCCCCATTGATGGAGGCGTCGGGGAGAAAAGCCCCATTGATGGAGGCGTCGGGGAGGAAAGCCCCATTGATGGAGGCGTCGGGGAGGAAAGGCCCATTGATGGAGGCGTCAGGGAGGAAAGGCCCATTGATGGGAGGCGTCAGGGAGGAAAGCCCCATTGATGGGAGGCGTCAGGGAGGAAAGCCCCATTGATGGGAGGCGTCAGGGAGGAAAGCCCCATTGATGGGAGGTGTCAGGGAGGAAAGCCCCATTGATGGAGATGTGGGGGAGGAAAGGCTCATTGATGGAGGTGTCGGGGAGGAAAGGCTCATTGATGGAGGTGTAGAGACACACTGCAAAAAATGGTTCAAGGATGGTTTGAGGAACACAACAAGTTCAAGGTGTTTATTTGGCCTCAAATTCTCCAGATATCAATCCAATTGAGCACTTAAAAACGGAGCTCCACCTAAAAGGGGAAGCTCCGCTTGTTTGCATCCTCCCCACCATCATTGCCACACTGGGAGGGGGGGGGGGGGATTGAGTGGATACCTGGTTTTGACAGGTACCGCCTCCCACTTCTAGGTGAGATTGCTGGGGCTCCTCCTTCTCCCTGCTGCCTTCTGGGACACACACATGTCCCAAAAGACTGCGGGACCATTCCTAATGTGCAGCGTGACTCCCGCATGCACAGTAGGAAACCAGCTGCGCTGCCAGATTCCCTTACCCAAGATGCCGGCACTTGCACCCAAAGAATTGGATCAGATGCCAAAACCACTGGATCCCAGGACAGGTAAGTGTCCTTATATTAAAAGGCAGCAGCTACAGTATTTGTATTTGGGGGGAGACTGGGAGCGCCTCTAGAAAGGATTCGCTAGTGATGGCTTGGTGCCAGATACCACTTCAGAGGTCTCGTGGAGTCCATGCCTGGACGATTCAGGAGAGGTGGACCTACTTAGTATTAGATGGGTGGTCAGTCATAATGTTAGGGTGGGTGGGGTTGCAGGTCGGTGTAGATCACACTGCTTACATGTATTGGACAAGGTATGGTCACCTTGGATTACCTATCAGAACAAAAACTAAAATAAAAAAATTCAAAGGCATTGAAAGCAGAAAGCTGTATTTGGTATTCTGAAGGCGTCCGCCTCGGCATTTGTCACATAGGTAAGAGTGAAGAGTCACGTGTGAGATTTACAAGAGGAACCAAACTCCGGGCCTGCGGTAATAGACCCGAGGCCCTGTGCCCTCCGCACACGCCCCATTCCGCACCGAGCGCCAAAGGACCAAAGGGTTGGCTTTGTTTACTACGGCTGGAAGACGCCGAGCGCAGCAAAAAATTCTTCACATGCGGCAGAGGCTGGAGAGAGAGAGAGAGAATCATAAAACTATTTTCAAGCAGCTCTTCTCAGGGGAGGCCGGCAGACACAGGAGAAGAAAAAGGTTTGTTTGGAAAATTACAGCAAAGGATGATTCATGGGCAGACAGTGATAAACTCCCGGGTAATTTACACCTCGCTGTCCTGGGCCTATGTCAGCCTATTATTCCACATACCCAGCAAGAAGAACTTTCCATTTTCCGCGGCCTTCATTTTCTTGCTTTATAACCAAAACACATCATTAGTCTATTCCATGCGGGCTGTGAGGCCATTTATTTTTAACAAACAATCTGTCCGCTGTTTGCTCTGAAGATGTCATAATCGACCCAGATAAAAATGACAATCGGTGGAAGGGAGAGAAATACACGCCAGCCCAACATGCAGTGCGGACTTCATTCTGAAATAAACAGGAAGCGAGAGCGAGAATGAGGTGCCGTGCCGGACCCCCGGGACTTCTCTTCATCAGTGCAGTGCTGCAGGAGGAACCAAGGATCAGAGACCCATACACCTAACAGGGAGATGTGTCAGGGCCGACGTCCTCCACCAAACAGTGGTCAATTTTCTTCATATATGGAGTCTCAGAACTGTGGCCCCTGACCATCAACAAAGGGTTACACATGCTGCAGAAGAGGACCTCTGCTCTCTGTGTAGACCACATCTTCTCCCCAGGAAGTGGCAGGCGGCCCCCAGCGATGTCGCCACCTGAGGAGCAATGGAAGTGATCTCTGTCCCGTTCTGTCTGCAAACTGGAGGGCGAGTGCGCCTTCACCCGTCCTGCCTGGTGTTTACCAAGAAGCCCCTCACCTGCCCACTAGAGCTCCTCAGATGGATCTCCTCACCCATGTGCAAGCTCTCGCCGTACACGGCCTCAGCGGGAAAGGTAGGGGGTAAGGAGAACCTTAAAGGTCGCAAATCAGGGAGGGAGGATGTAGCCTAAGGTGAGCTGCAAATCATCCTTCCCTTACCCTCTCCCCTGCTTTTCACGCAGAACCACCTTCACCTGGTGAAGCCGGAGAGTCTGAAGAGGCATTCCAAGGCACCTCCTAGGAACGGATTGGTAAAAACAAACAAACAGGAGTAGTTGTGCCTGCAGGAAACACAAGAACTGAAGGGCAGTAGTGAATGGGAAGCTTAACTTTTATCCGTGCTTGTACTTCCTGTAGGAGGAGGAGCCTATTTCACATATGACCGCCCTGGAGGAGGGAGGGGGGGGGATTAAGTTTGCCGATTTCAGAGCTTTAGGCACTAAAAGTACCAAGAAGCTTCACAGAGCCACCAGTCACATCCAAACTGGTTTTGAACCTATGAATGGGAATAGACCGATGAACTGGGAATAGACCGATGAACTGGGAATAGACCGATGAACTGGGAATAGACCGATGAACTGGGAGTAGACCGATGAACTGGGAGTAGACCGATGAACTGGGAGTAGACCGATGAACTGGGAGTAGACCGATGAACTGGGAGTAGACCGATGAACTGGGAGTAGACCGATGAACTGGGAGTAGACCGATGAACTGGGAGTAGACCGATGAACTGGGAACAGAAACTCCACTTCCTGGGAGCGCTGGACAGGTAAGTGTCCATTAAAAGCCAGCAGCTGCAGTATTTGTAGCTGCTGGCTTTTATTTTTATTTTTTTATTACATTCGGGTGGACCTCCTCTTTAATGACTTGGAGAGGATCTGCAAAGGAGGACAAAATCCCTCCTGAGATGTGTGAGAACCTGGAGGCCAACTCCAAGAAAGATCTGACCTCTGTGATCGCCAACAAGGGATTCTCCACCAACTACCAAGTCATGTTTTGTGACGGGATCAAATACTTATTTCACTCGTTAAAAGGCAAATCAATTTATAACTTTTTTTAAATGTATTTTTCTGGATACATTGGAACCTCGGATTATGAGTATAATCCGTTCCAGGAGAATGCTCTTAATCCAAAGCACTCGCATATCAAAGCGAGTTTTCCCCATAGAAGTCACACCGCCGTGGCTTGAATCCTGCTCGTTTTGCGAGACAACAAACTAACAATGCTGGTGTTGCGAAACGCTCATTAACCACTTAAGGACCGCCTTCTGCACATTTACGTTGCAGAATGGCACAGCTGGGCACAAGCACGTACAGGTACGTCCTGTGCTAGTACCCGGTCGCAGGCGGGCACACGCGACCCGGTCCGAAGCTCTGGGACCGCGCGACCCGATCGCCGCTGGAGTCCGGCGATCGGTCCCCGGAGCTGAAGAACCGGGGAGAGGTGTGTGTAAACACACCTTCCCCGTTCTTCACTGTGGCGGCGTCATCGATCGTGCGTTCCCTTTTATAGGGATTCACAATCGATGACGTCACACCTACAGCCACATCCCCCTACAGTTAGAAACACAGATGAGGTCATACATAACCCCATCAGCGCCCCCTTGTGGTTAACTCCCAAACTGCAACTGTCATTTTCACAGTAATCAGTGCATTTTTATAGCATTTTTTGCTGTGAAAATGACAATGGTCCCAAAAATGTGTCAAAATTGTCCGAAGTGTCCGCCATAATGTCGCAGTCACAAAAAAATCGCTGATCACCGCCATTAGTAGTAAAAAAAAAAATTTTTATAAAAATGCAATAAAACTATCCCCTATTTTGTAAACGCTATACATTTTGCGCAAACCAACCGATAAACGCTTATTGCGATTTTCTTTACCAAAAATATGTAGAAGAATACGTATCGGCCTAAACTGAGGAAAAAAATGTTTTTTTTTATATATTTTTGGGGATATTTATTATAGCAAAAAGTAAAGAAAATATTGCTTTTTTTTTTTAAATAAAAAATTGACGCTTTATTTTCGTTTATAGCGCGAAAAATAAAAAAACTGCAGAGGTGATCAAATACCACCAAAAGAAAGCTCTAGAGAAAAGGAGTCACCGCTCCAGGTGGATCTTTAGCAGACAAATCAAGGAACCTCCCAGGAATCCAAGGTGCTGGCAATGCACTAGGCAAACATGGAAAAATGGAAAAGTGGAAAAGGATGGACAGCCGCACTCCAAAAGGAACTTGAAGAAGTAGTCTTTATTAATAAAAACTGGACATGCAAATCCAAATATACAGTCACATAAGGGGACATCCGACGCGTTTCGCACACAGTTAGTGCTTAGTCATGGCCAAAAGAAATCTCTATTTGTGGGGAAAAAAAAGACGCCAATTTTGTTTGGGAGCCACGCAGCACGACCCCGCAATTGTCAGTTAAAGCGACGCAGTGCCGAATCGCAAAAACTGGCCAGGTCCTTTAGCTGCATAATGGTCCGGGGCTTAAGTGGTTAACCACGTTGCTCGCAATCCGAGGTTCACTGTGCTTATTTCACTCATTAAAATGCAAATCAATTAATAACTTGTTATTCTGTCTCTCACCGTTATAATAAACCGATCAAAAAAATAAAGACTGATGGTTTCTTTGTCAGTGGGCAAACGTACAAAATCAGCAGCCAATCAAATACTCTATTCTCCTCAGACGCCCCTTATCAGCACATGTGTTTTTTTTTTTTGGTGAAGGTGAACTATGCTTTTAAATGCAGAGGGCGCATCTGAGTGTAGCATACTGAGCAGTTAGACTTGGATGCACCTTCTGCTGTCCTCATCTATTATTGCAGAGAATCTTCAGTCTCTTGAGAGGTGGACCCCAGACCCCCCCCCCCCCTAGTAATCTCCCTGAATTGTGTTGGCCACATACCCTTTTTGCCCCGTATACACCTTTACATAAAGACCAGGGGTGTCCAAACTTTTTTCGAAGAGGGCCAGATTTGATGAAGTGAACATGCGTGAGGGCAGACTATTTTGCTTGACATTCTTTGAACCATTACAATTCGGTCTAAGAGTGTTCGTCTGAGCGCTAATACACGGCCCAACAAGAATTCTCTCGCCTTTGTGGCTGTGTGTGGTGAAGAGAGGAGCCCGGGCGTGTTATTTGGATATACCGTATACATTTCTTTTGTGGCCCCCAACGAATCCCAGAGCGCTGCTCAGGACTAAGGATGAGCTTGGGCGTGTTATTTGGATATACTGTATATATTTCTTTTGTGGCCCCCAACGACTCCCAGAGCAGTGCTTAGGACTAAAGATGAGCTTGGGCGTGTTATTTGGATATACCGTATTTATCGGCGTATAACACGCACAGGCTTACCATTGCCATGAATGCAGCCTCACCATTGCCATGAATGCAGCCTCACCATTGCCATGAATGCAGCCTCACCATTGCAACCAATGCAGCCTCACATGTGCCATAAATGCAGCCTTACCATTGCAACCAATGTGGGAGAGGGCGGGACGAGTGCCAACAGATTACAAACAGGAGAATCTCCTGTTAACTCTGTGGCCTCTTTAACCTCTTCCATACCGGGCTGTTATACACCCATCCATACCCAGCCTATTCTGGCACTTCTCTCCTACATGTACAAATCATTTTTTTTGCTAGAAAATTACACAGAACCCCCAAACATTATATATGTTTTTTTAGCAGACACCCTAGGGAATAAAACGACGGTCATTGAAACGTTTTATCTTGCACGCCATTTGCGCAATCATTTTTCAAACGCCTTTTTTTGGGAAAAAAATAGTTTCATGAATAAAAAAAAAAACAAAACAGTAAAGTTAGCCCAATTTTTTTGTAAAATATGAAAGATGATGTTACACCGAGTAAATAGATACCTAACATGTCACGCTTTAAAATTGTGCACACTCATGGAATGGCGCCAAACTTCGGTACTTAAAAACCTCCATAGGCAACGCTTTGAAATTTTTTACAGGTTACCAGTTCAGAGTTACAGAGGAGATCTAGTGCTAGAATTGTTGCTGGCACTCTAACGCACGCGGCGATACCTCACATATGTGGTTTTAACGGCGTTTACATATGTCGGCGGGACTTGCGTGTGCGTTCGCTTCTGCGCGCGAGCTACTGGGGACAGGGGCGTTAAAAAAAATATTTTTTACTTTTTTTTTTTTTACATATTTATTTATTTTTTTACACTTTATTTTTTATTTTATTATCACTTTTATTCCTATTACAAGGAATGTAAACATCCCTTGTAATAGGAATGTGTGTGACAGGTCCTCTTTATGGAGAGATGTGGGGTCAATAAGACCTCCCCCTCCCCCCCCCCCCACATCTCTCCTCCAGGCTGGAAAGCATGAAATCGGTGAAAAAAAATTCACCGATCTCATGCTTACGGTTGCTTAACAGCCGCAATTGCGGCTTTGTTTACTTACGGGGACCTGGGCGTGACGTCATCACATCGCGCCCGGGTCCTCCGACGGTCATAGAGATGACTGGTGACCATCTGGTCACCAGTCATCTCTATGCTTCCTGCCAGCGCCGGACGATTCTTTCTCCAGGCCCCCAATGGCACGGGAGAGCCCGGAGAAGCACCGGATGGCGGCGGGAGGGGGGGGGGGGATGTCCCTTCCCGCCGCCTGTAAGAACGATCTAGCGGCGGAATCGCCGCTATGATCGTTCTTACGTTGTGCAGAATCGCCGGCAGGAGAGAAGGATATCTGAATGATGCCTCTAGCTGCAGGCATCATTCAGATATCCACCCGCAAAGTCCAGGACGTCATATGACGTCCTCCTGGATCGAGGAGGGGTTCCTGCCGCCGTCATTTCACAATGACGCGGTAAGGAAGTGGTTAATACAAAGTCCCGCCTCCTATGATAGACAGAACAGTCGTCCAATGGCATCCCAGGAGACGGGACTTCCAATAGAGACGCTGCTGAGTAAACAAGAGATTCTCTTCATGTAATCTGATGGCGCTTGTCCTGCCCCCTCCAAGGCAGCGCCAATAAATAGAGTATATATCTTTTGTGGCCCTGGGGGGGGGCCACAAAAGATATATATATTCAAAACCCCAGGGGGGGGCATATTAAATCAACAGGGGGGCCGCATTTGGCCCCCGGGCCGGACTTTGGACATGCCTGCATAAGACCAAGTGCCCTCTATTTTGACCAAAAATTGACACGTTTATTGGGAGAGGACTAGGCTAAGAAAATAGGTTATCTACATCATCTTCTCCCCGTGAGCTTCAACACATGCAAATGACACTGCGACAGCGGAGATGAACCGCTCCATACGGGCCGTAAATCTGGGAGACAATCCCCGGGATTCGATCCATCGGAAGGTACCATAACCTGAACAGAATCTCATTTTTATCACAAATCAATACAACCAACATAACTCTTTATTATGAACTTAGTGCAGCTGGCGGATTGCAGCTCAGGCAGCCGCTACCAATTCTCCGCGCCGGAGTCCTACATATAGAACAGATAAAAAAAAAAAGAAAAAAATGAAAAAATGCTGTAAATCTCGGTGTGAAGTGTACCGGAGGGCGCAGTAAAGTAAGACGCCATAAATCTCAGAAAAGAGGGGAAACCGAGGCCCTTCCACAGCTCATTTATAACACTTAGGCATTGTGTTTTACAAAATCATTATCAGAAAAGTGGAAGCGCCCAATGAGACTTGCGAGAACGAGGAGCAGAAGATCGCCGCGTTCCCCAAGTGACAGCAAAGTACGCAACGGGAAAATGAGGGGGCTGATGATTAATAATCTGCGAGGCGTCACCGGGGAACGCCATGTAAAAAATAAATAAATAAAAAGAACGTACAAAAATGTAACGATTTATAACCAAATACGGGAAACTGGCGGCAAGCGCATCCAACGGAGACCATCCCGGACAATCAGTCTTAAGCTCTATCTCTGAGCAAGACCTACTCCTCCCCCCCCAGTCGTCATTTTTTTTTTTCCGTTTGGCATCATCCAGATATCATTTTTTTTTCAGCCGGCGATCCCCTACGCCATAAAAACGATCATAGCGACAGTTCAGGCGATTGATCGTTTTTACTACATGAACATATTCGACAGCACACCACGGATCGTCTAACGTCCAAAAAGTTTTTAATGCACAGAAAACATCACAAGAGGTGCAACGTTTCGAGGCCACAAAACATCACAAGACGTGCAACGTTTCGAGGCCACATGGGACCTCTTCGTCAGGCAAGTGACTTGCCTGTCGAAAGAGGTCCCATGTGGCCTCGAAACGTTGCACCTCTTGTGATGTTTTCTGTGCATTAAAAACTTTTTGGATATTATAGACCAGTGGAGGCCAACCAGTGGCCCGGGGGCCACATGTGGCTTGCGGAACCCTCCTATGTGGCCCGCGACCTCCTGCTCTGGAATGGCAGGTTGGCAAGCCCAAATCGCAGGTTGCCGGCCCGCCATACCGCAGCATCAGTGTTGTGAATGAAGATAGTGGGAGAGGAAGAAAGCGGCTGCGGAGCAGAGGCCCATAGGCCGATGTGTCCTCTACAGCGCCGGTTTTTGCCACAGAAGTAGTCTATGGCAAAGTTCAGCTAACCCGCAGGATAGACACAGGTGCACTACGCTGCACCCGGTGTGTGGGTAAACTGCAGGACAGTGTGAAAGCAGTCTTAGGCCCTTTTCAAACAATCAGCCCGACCAAATGGGACCCTCAATTCAAGATGTCCGTTTACGCCCGCCTTCAATCCGAAAAACAGAAGGGAATTCGTCCCCTTTCACCTGGGCGGATCAGAGGGCCTATAGAGTAGCCGTGACCTGTCATCCGCACCCTCCGCTCATTGTGGCCCATGGCTGGTTAC
The DNA here is from genome assembly GCF_905171775.1 of Rana temporaria. NCBI lineage: Eukaryota > Metazoa > Chordata > Amphibia > Anura > Ranidae > Rana > Rana temporaria. The sequence continues at coordinate 1,500,939 of NC_053493.1, forward strand.
AAAGTTGGTTAAGTGGCCCTCGCTCTTCAAAAGGTTGGGCACCCCTGTTATAGACGAACTGTGGTGTGCTGGCGAATATGTTCATGTGGTTGATTGTTCCAGTACCCGGCTGGTGATCGCGTCAGCACCCATTTTTTTGGGTTTATGAACCGTTTCCCCAGGAAGGTGTGCGATTGGAATATTTATTAGACTGATTGTTCTTACTGGCGACCGACCTCCGATGTTCCTCCGGGCTCTCGCATGCGATCGGGGACCCGGAGAAGGAATCCACCGGCGCCTGAAGAAAGTCAGAGAAAACCGAGGGAAGGATGGTCCCCGGCAGTCTCTATGACTCTCGTAGGCCCGGGCGCGAGGTTATGACGTCGCATCCGGGCCGTCGGAAGTAAACAAAGCCGAGGACTCGGCTGGAAAGCCATCGATTGTTATTTTTATTTTTTTTTGATCTGATGCTTCCCAGCCTGGAGGAGAGATGTGGAGCCTTATAGACCCCCCATCTCTCCATAAAGAGGACTGATCACGCACCATTCCGATTACAAGGGATGTTTACATTCCTTGTAATAAGAATCAAAGTGATCTTTTTTTCTTTTACGGAAAGTAAAAATAAAAAGATTAAAATTAAAAAAAAAAAAAAAAAATTAAAGCACCCCCGATAAAAGTGATCTTGCGGTAAATCCGCTCCAAAGACCACTTCTGACAGAAAGAGGACCGTCCACCGTTTAAGAATATACCAGAGTTACGGCAGCCATCTGCTGCCATATCCCCGGTATTCTATGTCAAAGTACCATCGTAAAACGACGGCGGGCGATCCTGGAAGTAGTTAAATGAGTCACCAGCATAGAAATACAACTCCCGGTTTACAGCTCCAGATCGGAAGTACCATTACTTTGCCCTACATGTTACGCCACTAACCAACGTGGCTTCATCAGGGGTTTTGGGTGTTTTTCTGAAACTTAACAAGTGATGGACAGTTTATATACTTTGTCATTTTTTTGGTAACGCACAGATTTGCTTTTTTGTGTTTCTTCCTGTTATGGGAATATCACAGTCTCCCAGTTGAGTTCCTGTCATCCCATCACACATGTCCCTTGGTGGAGGATACAAGCGGTCATCCCATCACACATGTCCCTTGGTGGAGGATACAAGCGGTCATCCCATCACACATGTCCCTTGGTGGAGGATACAAGCGGTCATCCTACCACACGTGTCCCTTGGTGGCGGATACAAGCGGTCATCATATCACACATGTTCCTTGGTGGAGGATACAAGCGGTCATCCTATCACACATGTCCCTTGGTGGAGGATACATGCAGTCATCCTATCACACATGTTCCTTGGTGGAGGATACAAGCGGTCATCCTATCACACATGTCCCTTGGTGGAGGATACAAGCGGTCATCCTACCACACGTGTCCCTTTGGTGGCGGATACAAGCGGTCATCCTATAACACCTGTCCCTTAGTGGCGGATACAAGCGGTCATCATATCACACATGTTCCTTGGTGGAGGATACAAGCGGTCATCATATCACACATGTTCCTTGGTGGAGGATACAAGCGGTCATCCTACCACACGTGTCCCTTTGGTGGCGGATACAAGCGGTCATCCTATAACACCTGTCCCTTAGTGGCGGATACAAGCGGTCATCATATCACACATGTTCCTTGGTGGAGGATACAAGCGCTTATTCTATCACACACGTCCCTTGGTGGAGGATACAAGGGCTCATCCTATAACACGTGTCCCTTGGTGGCGGATACAAGCGGTCATCATATCACACATATCCCTTGGTGGAGGATACAAGCGCTCATCCCATCACATATGTCCCTTGGTGGAGGATACAAGCGGTCATCCTATCACACATGTCCCTTGATGGAGGATACAAGTGGTCATCCTACCACACGTGTCCCTTGGTGGTGGATACAAGCGGTCATCCTATAACACGTGTTCCTTGGTGGTGGATACAAGCGGTCATGCTATCACACATGTCCCTTGGTGGAGGATACAAGCAGTCATCCTACCACACATGTCCCTTGGTGGCGGATACAAGCGGTCATCATATCACACATATCCCTTGGTGGAGGATACAAGTGGTCATCCTATCACACATGTTCCTTGGAGGTGGACACAAGCGGTCATGCTATCACACATGTCCCTTGGTGGAGGATACAAGCAGTCATCCTATCACACATGTCCCTTGGTGGAGGATACACGCGGTCATCCTATCACATGTGGCCCTTGGTGGCGGATACAAGCAGACATGCCATCACACATGTCCCTTGGTGGAGGATACAAGCGGTCATCCTATAACACCTGTCCCTTGGTGAAGGATACAAGCGCTCATCCTATCACACGTGGCCCTTGGTGGCGGATACAAGCGGACATGCCATCACACATGTCCCTTGGTGAAGAATATAAGTGGTCATCCTATCACACATGTCCCTTGGTGGAGGATATAAGTGGTCATCCCATCACACATGTCCCTTGGTGATGGATACAAGCGGCCATGCTGACACACATTGCTCAGGCATGGTCCTCCACTTTCAGAAGGACTGTTCACAGAGCAATGATGTGCACCAACAGAGCAAGGCCATGTAGACAGGAAGTGCCTACAATGGGGATCCTAACCAAATCTGCTTGCCGATGATTTGGCATGCAGTAAAAAATCTGGAGAACTTCTACAAAACCTTTACATGAACACACGTTCTTTAGCTTTTTCACTGCATGCCAAATCATCAGCTAGTCAATCGCTCCTGCGTACCCGGGGCAGCAGGGACACTTTACTGCAGAGAAGATTGTGTTCTTCGGGCTCTGGCATGGGAGGCTGGTACAGATGACTTGCCCATCACTGAGTGACTGTTTCCCTGGCACTGGGTAGACGGGCAATTAAGCAGCTTGGACTGTGCGTGGTGAAGGCCAGTGAATATGTCATGCGATACGACTTGGCAGCGCGGAGAACGTGTTACTCATCATGAGTATTCGGTAGTTAAATGTCATGTAATAACGCACTCGCTGCGCGCTCCATGGCAGAGATTCTCGAAGATCTCCAGAGTTTAGAAGTCTTTGGAGTGGGAACACATGAGTGCAGCAAAAAAAAACACATTACCTGCCAAGGTCTGAAACAGAAGATTTTATAGTAGAGGTCAACTCTAACTGGGTGCTAGTCCATTTTTGACACACTGTGTATCAAACAACTGTCACGTTTTCTTTTTTTCCCGGATTAAAAACACAATTTTCCCAAAAGTGCTTCAATGCTCCACATCAAGAGCAAGGGTCAAGCTCCGAGACCATGGGCTATAGCAGTAGAGAGGCTTCCAGCAACCAGCAGGATAAGTACACAAGCAGGTCACCCTGGCGCATGGTGCGGGCTTACACAAGGTGCCGTCTAAGTACTAACCAGTATTCACCGGAGCTCCTGATGGTGGGGATGAGTTTTGCCGCATCCTGCTCCTCAGGATCACCTCACCAGGAGGTGAGCAAGCCGGGGGATCAGTGGGCAGACATAGCAGTTAGGGATCAATCAGCGCTAACTGGTGTTCACCAAAGCTTCTGATGGTGAGGATGGGTTTTGGTGAGTGTTATTACCAGGTCGTGGTCTTAAGGATCACCCCACCAGTAAGTGAGCAAGCCAGGGGTCCAGTAGCAAATATAGCAGGTTGGGATCAAGCAGAAATGTAGTAAAAAAACAAGCCAAAAGGTCAGTAGCAAGTGGTTGCATGTTGGGATTAAGCAGATGCGTAGTCAAGGAACAGGCCAAAAGTTGGTAACAAGTGGTTTCAGGTGGGGATCAAGTAGAAATGTAGTCAAGGAACAAGCCAAAAGTCGGTAACAAGTGGTTGCAGGTTGGGATTAAGCATAGGCGTAGTCAAGGAACAAGGCATAGGTCGGTAACAAGTGGTTGCAGGTTGGGATCAAGCAGAAATTAGTCAAAAAACAAGCCAAATGTCAGTAACAAGTGGTTGCAAGTTGGGATCAAGCAGAAGCTTAGTCAAGGAACAGGCCAAAAGTTGGTAACAAGTGGTTGCAGTTAGGGATCAAGCAGAAAGGTATTCAAGGAACAAGCCAAAAGACAGTAACAAGTGGTTGTAGGTTGGAATCAAGCGGAAGCCTTGTCAAGGAACAAGGCAAAGGTCAGTAACAAGTGGTTGCAGGTAGGGATCAAGCAGAAAGGTAGTCAACGAACAAAGCAAAGGTTGGTAACAAGTGGTTGCAGGTTGGTATCAAGCGGTAGAGTAGCCAAGGAAAAAGTCAAAAGTTGGTAACAAGTGGTTGCCAGTAGGGATTAAGCAGAAAGGTGGTCAAGCCAAAAGACAGTAACAAGTGGTTGCAGGTTGGGATCAAGCGGAAGCATAGTCAAGGAACAAGCCAAAGCCTGGTAAGGAGTGGTAGCGAATATATTGAAGTAAACAGGGTTCACAAGAGCAAGATGTTGGCTGGAGAGAGAGCGCAATAATCTGGCAAACAGGAAATGTAAAGACATTGCTTAAATAGGGAGTTCATGGAAGGAGCAAAGGGTTCAAGACAAGGTTCTTCAAGGAATTGTCCAGGCCGTCATGCATCCCATGCGGCTCAGCAAGAAGAAACGCGAAAAAGAGTTCGCAGTTTCAGACCCGAGTCCCGAGACCCAATATACTCGATGGTGCCCTTCACACCTGAGCATCGCATTGCTGAAAGCACAGTTTTGGCCCTTAGAGACTAATAGGAATGCAGAAAACCTAAAAAACCCCATAAAACATTTCTACAACAAAACTCCCCCCCCCCAATAAAAAAACAAATATCTGAAATTGACAGAAAATGCCCACAGCTCAAGTGAGGAGCTGAAATACAGCCTTCAAATTTTTCATTTACTTTTTTTGCTTCTCAAGTCAACCCACCGCCTCTCTGCGCCCATTCCAGCGTCATCTACGCATTATTCGATCACGTAATGCTCAGAGATTAACGACATGGATCTCGAACTCAAAAATATTTGGGGTTTGCATGACAGTGTTGAAGGACCTCTCTGTTGACCAATGAAATTTTATTGGTAAAAACATAATAAAAAACATTGTTTAATAAAAATACCGTATTTATCGGCGTATACCACGCTCTTTTTTTCCCCTTAAAATCAGGGGAAAATCGTGGGTGCGCGATATACGCCGATCCCCGCTGTCTCTCCGAGAGCCGAGCCGAATGTACTGCGCACTCGGCTAGGCTCGGCCACGCTCGGCTCCGCCCGCCGCAGCCTAGAGCCCAGCCAAGTGTACTGCGCACTCGGCTAGGCTCGGCCACGCTCGGCTCCGCCCTGCCACAGCCTAGAGCCGAGCCAAGTGTACTGCACGCTAGGCTCGGCCACGCTCGGCTCCGCCCGCCGCAGCCTAGAGCCAAGCCAAGTGTACTGCACACTCGGCCACGCTCGGCTCCGTCCACCGCAGCCTAGAGCCGAGCCAAGTGTACTACCCCCACATCTACTACCCTCTGTTCCACTTCACCCTCCCTTCTAGATTGTAAGCTCTAACGAGCAGGGCCCTCGGATCATTCCTGTATTAAATTGTATTGTAACTATAATGTCTTCCCTGATGTTGTAAAGCGCTGCGTAAACTGTTGGCGCTATATAAATCCTGTATAATAATAATAATAATACTGCGGACTCGGCTAGGCTCGGCCATGCTCGGCTCCGCCCGCCGCAGCCTAGAGCCGAGCCAAGTGTACTGCACACTCGGCCACGCTCGACTCCGCCGGCCGCAGCCTAGAGCCGAGCCAAGTGTACTGCGTACTCGGCTAGGCTCGGCCGACGCTCGGCTTCGCCCGCCACAGCCACGAGCCGAGCTGAGTGTACTGCGCACTGGGCTCCGCCAGCAGCCACGTGAGAGGAGCCGAACATACAGGAAACCGGCTCTTCTCGGCTCGCGCCAAAATCGAACACCAGACACGCTCACCTGGATGGATGGCCGCAGACGGACACGCTGGACACCTGGATGGACGGCCGCAGACGAACACCTCGCAAGGAAGCCGCAGATGGACACCCACAAGGCCGCAGACGGACGCCCGACAAGGCCGCCGATGGACGCAGGGCAAAAATTTAAGTTTTCTTTTTTTCCTTGCTAAGCTAGGGGTGCGCGGTATACCCCGATAAATACGGTAAATTAAATCTATGGTTGGGCCAAGGATGGCCAGGCCTTTGCATTCAATCATATAAAATTAGGTGGTCAATTTAGACGTCAATAGGGATCAATGGAGTTGTTCTTCAGAACATCGGAAAGAACGCGCAGCACCTCGGTCAGGGCAGAAAAATTATGGAGCCTTTACAAGGAGTATCTTTTTCTCCGGTACATCAAAATTAACGTCATTAGATACCCAATTCTTTTATCTTGAACTTAAGGCAGGAAATAAAAGTCCAAGAAATATAACGGTAAAGGATGGGCAGAGGATGAAAATGGGAGATCTGGCAGAGATTTTCCCTCATTAAACCTGAAGAATGTGACAGCGGCCATAGTGAGGGAATTCGTCTTCTAGAAACAGTCGCCCGATGCAAACCTTTTACTCTAATGGCGGCTCTTAATTGAAGAGATAATAGCGGAGTCCTGCATTACGCATCATCGGGGCTATGATGGATCGCTGGGTTTATTTTTGCGCGCGGGCATATGGAAGAGGAGAATGGTTTTAATGCGGCAGGTGATCGATTCGCACGTATAAAATAATGGTGCCGTACAAAACCGTTTTTGCTGACAAAAAACATTGCTATGTGCAGAAAACCAAAAGAAAGTCCACTGCGGCCAGAAGGCGATTTCGTGAAAGCCGGTAAAAGCTAAAAATGTGAAAATCGCGATGATTCCGCCCGCAATTCCAGATCAATCGCTGAAGACCCGTGCAACGCACACTTGGCTGCCATTATCCTTCAATGGCACAACGTGTTGCAATTCTGCCGTGATTGTCGCGCGACAAGATCGTATGTGAAGCAAGTCGCCTAAAAAAGAGCAGGAGCTTCTTTTTTTTTTTCGGGCGACAAGCACTCAAAGGGCAGCCCACTCGGAAAGGGCTGGCCCCCTATGCGACGCGCAGAATCGAGTGACAATCCTACTTTGCAAATTACGTAGAACGCTCGTCGTTGGGTATTGAAGACGTCACCATTTTTCCAATTACCGTATATACTCTATACACTCTCTATATACCGTATATACTCTATACACTCTCTATATACCGTATATACTCTATACACTCTCTATATACCGTATATACTCTATACACTCTCTATATACCGTATATACTCTATACACTCTCTATATACCGTATATACTCTATACACTCTCTATATACCGTATACACTCTATACACTCTCTATATACCGTATATACTCTATACACTCTCTATATACCGTATATACTCTATACACTCTCTATACACCGTATACACTCTATACACTCTCTATATACCGTATATACTCTATACACTCTCTATATACCGTATATACTCTACACACTCTCTATATACTCTATACACTCTCTATATACCGTATATACTCTATACACTCTCTATATACCGTATATACTCTATACACTCTCTATACACCGTATATACTCTATACACTCTCTATATACTCTATACACTCTCCATATACCGTATATACTCTATACACTCTCTATATACTCTATACACTCTCTATATACCGTATATACTCTATACACTCTCTATACACCGTATACACTCTATACACTCTCTATATACCGTATATACTCTATACACTCTCTATATACCGTATATACTCTATACACTCTCTATATACTCTATACACTCTCTATATACCGTATATACTCTACACACTCTCTATATACTCTATACACTCTCTATATACCGTATATACTCTATACACTCTCTATATACCGTATATACTCTATACACTCTCTATACACCGTATATACTCTATACACTCTCTATATACTCTATACACTCTCCATATACCGTATATACTCTATACACTCTCTATATACTCTATACACTCTCTATATACCGTATATACTCTATACACTCTCTATATACCGTATATACTCTATACACTCTCTATATACTCTATACACTCTCCATATACCGTATATACTCTATACACTCTCTATATACTCTATACACTCTCTATATACCGTATATACTCTATACACTCTCTATATACCGTATATACTCTATACACTCTCTATATACTCGAGTATAAAAGCCGAGTTTTTCAGCACATTTTTTTGGTGCTGAAAATGCCCCCCTCGGCTTATACTCGAGTCACCCTTTTGCGCCTGATCTCCCGGATTTTGGGGACCCGGTACCGGCCGGCCGTAGGTCCCCTGAACCCAAAACATGACCTACGGCCGGGGAGGACCGATTTTTCAAAGCCGGGCACCCCTTCTATATCCCTTTCATGCCTAAGCCTATTTATGACATTTGGTGTTTACAAGTTAAAATCCATATTTTTGGCTAGAAAATTACTTAGAACCCCCAAACATTATATATATTTTTTTCAGCAGAGAATCTAGAGAATAAAATGGCGATTGTTGCAATATTTGATGTCACACTGTATTTGTGTGGCGGTGTTTTAAACGCAACTTTTTGGGAAAAATTTACTTTCATGAATTTAAAAAAAATGAAAAGTAAAGTTAGCCCAATTTTTTTGCATAATGTGAAAGATGATGTTACGCCGAGTAAATAGATACCAAGCGTGTCACGCTTTATAATTGCACGCACTCGTGGAATGGCGACAAACTACGGTACCTAAAAATCTCCATAGGCGACGCTTTCAACTTTTTTTTACGGTTACCAGGTTAGAGTTACAAGGTAGGTCTAGTGCTAGAATTATTGCGATCGCGGCGATACCTCACATGTGTCATTTGAACACCGTTTTTATATGCGGGCGCAACTTCCGTATGCGTTTTCTTTGTTGGGCAAGCTCGCGGGGAGGGGGGCGCTTTAAAAAAAAAAAAAATCTTTTCTTATTTATTTATTTTTTAGAATATAAAAGTGTTTTTTTTTTTTTTTTTTTTTTTTTTTTTTTTACATTTTGATCACTTTTATTGCTGTCACAAGGAATGTAAACATCCCTTGTGACAGTAATAGGTGGTGACAGGTACTCTTCATGGAGGGATCGGGAGTCTAAAAGACCCCCGATCCCTCCTTTGCACTTCAAAGTATTCAGATCGCCAAAAACGGCGATTCTGAATACTGTGTACTTTTGTTAAATCCGGCGTCATTGGCAGCCGAGAAACCCGGAAGTGACGCCATGACGCCGCTTCCGTGTTTTCAATGCGGAGACTGAATCAAAGCCGTTTACGGCTTTGTTTCGGAGCGCGCCTGGACGATGGAGGCGCCGGATCGGGTCTCCCAGTGGGACGGGAGGCCCGGTCAGAGCGGCGAGAGGCGGCGGGAGGGGGGGGGGGGATGTCCCCTCCCGCTCCTCCAGGCATAACAACAGAGCTGCTTTTTGCCGCATCAGTTGTTATGTTTGGATAGCCGATCGCCGGCTCTAAACAACGGTACCGGGATGATGCCTGCGGCTGCAGGTATCATCCCGGTATAACCCCCGAAAGCTGAGGACGCATATATGCGTTCCGTCGGCGTGAAAGGGTTATACTCCAATGTTAAACGTAAGTCTAGGCATGGGCACAGTGAGGCACAGTGAGGCACAGTGAGGCATGCAGATGGACACCCTAGGCTTCTACTCAAATCAATAAGTATTTTTTTGTAGCAGAGTCTGACCTCTCCCCCCCACATATTCCGATTGCCGGTTCTGGAAGCCGGTTCCACATCTTCGTGCTCTACACCTGAACCCGTGTACGTCAGTATGCGACAAATTCCGGGCGCCAGGTCGCCGTTGCGCCTAGAATTATCGACCTGGCGCCCATGGCAGCAAAGCTGAGGTATCCTTAGAGCGTCGCCGCGCATCCCCCCAAAACCGCGAACTTATGGTTCACGCTAGCAAAGTTAGGGCACAGCACAGGCATGTTGATATTGTTCACTTTGCAGCCACTGTGCCCATCAATTGTCACTACTGTGCCATGCCATCAAACGTAGCCACTGTGCCCATCAATTGTCACTACTGTGCCATGCCATCAAACGTAGCCACCGTGCCATCAATTGTCACTACTGTGCCATGCCATCAAACGTAGCCACTGTGCCATCAATTGTCACCACTGTGCCATGCCAAACGCAGCCACTGTGCCCATCAATTGTCACCACTGTGCCATGCCATCAAACGCAGCCACTGTGCCCATCAATTGTCAGCACTGTGCCATGCCATCAAAGGTAGCCACTGTGCCATCAATTGTCACCACTGTGCCATGCCAAACGCAGCCACTGTGCCCATCAATTGTCACCACTGTGCCATGCCATCAAACGCAGCCACTGTGCCCATCAATTGTCACTACTGTGCCATGCCATCAAACGTAGCCACTGTGCCATCAATTGTCACCACTGTGCCATGCCATCAAACGCAGCCACTGTGCCCATCAATTGTCAGCACTGTGCCATGCCATCAAAGGTAGCCACTGTGCCATCAATTGTCACCACTGTGCCATGCCAAACGCAGCCACTGTGCCATCGTCACCACTGTGCCATGCCAAACGCAGCTACTGTGCCCATCAATTGTCACTGCCATGCCAAACGCAGCCACTGTGCCATCAATTGTCACCACCGTGCCATCAATTGTCACCAACGTGCCATGCCATCAAATGCAGCCACTGTGCCCATCAATTGTCACCACTGTGCCAATTGTTGTCACTGTGCCCTTTAATTGTCGTGCTCACTGGTCCCCGCTGTGTTCTGGGAGCTGTGTGTTTCCCAGAACACAGGGGGGGGGGGGGGGGGGCTGACGTCCTGCCCGCAGTCTACCCGCAGACTGTGTGGCCGGAAGTGGGTGCAAAAAAAACTGGCTCCTAACTTTTTTAGCTGGCTCCTAGATTCCAAGCAAATTTGTCAAGCCCTGGTGTACGTTGTATCTCTTTTTATTCAGTGAACGAAGCATTTACCTTTTTCTCTTAAATGGAAACATCGGTATTGTCATGGTGCGTGTGTGTGTGTAAAGTCTACAGAAAGAATTTACTTTATTTTTATTTATTTTTTCAATGAAAAAAAAAAACCTTTTAAGCACTTGAGCATGCCTGGTAACAAACAAAGGAAGACCTGCACTTAGCCGCATCGCAAAACTAAATGCCATATATATATAAAATAAAACCAACTATTCACTATAAAGAACTCCATCACAGATCTTTACAAATCTATAAAATAGTTCAAGAAAAAAAAAAAAAAAAGATATTTAAACAAAAAGACTTCAAAGCACACAATCCATCCCCTCCCCCTCAATGGAGGTCGTCTTTATTGTTATTATGTCTCCTCTGTCTATACACGGTCCAAGAGAAAAATGTTCATATAAATGTGTAATCTTAAATGGCTCCGGAAGCAAGATGTGCGACCAACGTTTTCTATTTTTCTGGGTAACAAAAACACAAGCTAAAAAAATAAAAAAAAAGTTGGTATCAATGGGGGGGAATAGTGTCCCTTAGTTGGTATCAATGGGGGGGAATAGTGTCCCTTAGTTGGTATCAATGGGGGGAATAGTGTCCCTTAGTTGGTATCAATGGGGGGGAATAGTGTCCCTTAGTTGGTATCAATGGGGGGGATAGTGTCCCTTAGTTGGTATCAATGGGGGGGGGAATAGTGTCCCTTAGTTGGTATCAATGGGGGGGATAGTGTCCCTTAGTTGGTATCAATGGGGGGGAATAGTGTCCCTTAGTTGGTATCAATGGGGGGGATAGTGTCCCTTAGTTGGTATCAATGGGGGGGGGAATAGTGTCCCTTAGTTGGTATCAATGGGGGGGAATAGTGTCCCTTAGTTGGTATCAATGGGGGGGGAATAGTGTCCCTTAGTTGGTATCAATGGGGGGGGGAATAGTGTCCCTTAGTTGGTATCAATGGGGGGGAATAGTGTCCCTTAGTTGGTATCAATGGGGGGGGAATAGTGTCCCTTAGTTGGTATCAATGGGGGGGGAATAGTGTCCCTTAGTTGGTATCAATGGGGGGAATAGTGCCCCTTAGTTGGTATCAATGGGGGGGGGGGAATAGTGTCCCTTAGTTGGTATCAATGGGGGGAATAGTGCCCCTTAGTTGGTATCAATGGGAGGAATAGTGTCCCTTAGTTGGTATCAATGGGGGGAATAGTGCCCCTTAGTTGGTATCAATGGGAGGAATAGTGCCCCTTAGTTGGTATCAATGGGGGGGGGGGATAGTGTCCCTTAGTTGGTATCAATGGGGGGAATAGTGCCCCTTAGTTGGTATCAATGGGAGGAATAGTGTCCCTTAGTTGGTATCAATGGGGGGAATAGTGCCCCTTAGTTGGTATCAATGGGAGGAATAGTGTCCCTTAGTTGGTATCAATGGGGGGGAATAGTGTCCCTTAGTTGGTATCAATGGGGGGGATAGTGTCCCTTAGTTGGTATCAATGGGGGGGAATAGTGTCCCTTAGTTGGTATCAATGGGGGGGATAGTGCCCCTTAGTTGGTATCAATGGGGGGGGGGAATAGTGTCCCTTAGTTGGTATCAATGGGGGGAATAGTGCCCCTTAGTTGGTATCAATGGGAGGAATAGTGTCCCTTAGTTGGTATCAATGGGGGGAATAGTGTCCCTTAGTTGGTATCAATGGGGGGGAATAGTGCCCCTCAGTTGGTATCAATGGGGGGGAATAGTGCCCCTTAGTTGGTATCAATGGGGGAAATAGTGTCCCTTAGTTGGTATCAATGGGAGGAATAGTGCCCCTTAGTTGGTAGTAGAGGGAGGAATTTTGCAAAATGGGAGGATAGGGCCCCATTATTGGTGTCAGTGGGAGGAAGAGTCCAAATTGCTGGTGTCATCTTGAGGAATAGTGCCCCACCGTTCATGTCAGTGGAAGGAAGAATGCCCCATGATTGGTTTCTGAGAAAGCGTGTCCCATGATTGGTGTCAATGGGAAGAAAAGTGGCTTGTATCAGTGAGAGAAATATTGCTCGAAGGGCCCGACAATAGCAAAGGGCCACATTCTGCCCTTGGGCCACAGTTTGGAGACCACTGCTCTACTTGCCTCCACAAACCTACTTCATGTGAATCGCCAATTTGTTTTCATCTTATAATACATGATTTAATGCTGCACTTAGATGGCGCCCCTCTGCTGTGTTTTTATGCATGCAAAAACTGTCTCTGCTGCTCACCTCCCATCAACGCATTCCAAGCGCCAACCCACTGCGGTCTCTTGAGGAGTACAGAGGCAGGGTGCGGTGATGTTTTCAGAAAGCCATGTACAGCCCCCCCCCCCCCCCCCCCCGCAATGCCACGGTCTGCTACACTGCGTAGGGAAGCACAGAGATCAGCTAGGTCATGAAAACTGAAAGGTTATTTATTGATTTCATTAGCAAGTTGATTTGGGGGGGGGGGGGGACCAGGGTCAAACAGAAGCAGAATGAAGTTCAGATTTAATTATTCCTAACTTTATTTAAAACAAAAAAGGTGCGACCAATGATACTGTAAGAAAAGTCTGCCCCCGGCGGGTGATCAGTGGGGGATTTCAGGGCCTCGCCCTCAGTAATAAACATGTAGAAGTTCTGAGATGGAGGTTAATAGAGAACGTCAGACAATGACGGGTTTTTGTTGGGTTCTCCCATGGAGACAGCCGGCTCCCGCCTTTGTCTCGCAGCCTTCAAGCGCAGGGCGCTCTTCAAGTTCTGAAAACAAAAGTCTTCCGGGGAGAGAAGGCAGCCGACAGTCTGCGTGCTTTACCGCTCCTTCCCTGATTTATTCCCCCGTTAACAATGCTATTCGCCAGGCCCTTCGACCACAATTAAAATGTTAATGTGTAATGGCTGCGGCGGCGATGCTGTAAATAACGATTTTCTGTATCATATCAGCATTGCGTTCCGCTGTCCTTAACGGATGGGCTAAGCTTTCATAAATCAAACGGTAAATGAAAGAAATAAAAGGAGCCACTTGGATTCCAGACACTGGAGGATGACAGCGGAGTTGTGACACACGACTACAGATCATCAACAGATGGAGAACAATGGCAGAGGGCAACCTGGAGACGTGAGGTCCAGAACATGGACATCAGAGGTGGTTGCTGGAACATCAGTCCTGGAAACATTTTAATAATCACCCTGTATCTTATTACATACCGTTTCTGGGACCTGATGAAGTGGCACGAGAATTGTGATCACTGAAACGCGTCGGTTCAGATTTTCTCTTTTGAGCACACACAAATTGCCATTCAATTTTTCAATGGGTAAAAAAGTCTTGAGAACACCAGGCCATAGATCAACGACTCCAAAATGTTGAGAGCACCAGAACATAGATCAACGCGTACAAAATGTTGAGAGCGCCAGACCATAGATCGAGTCCAAAATGTTGAGAGCGCCAGACCATAGATCGAGTCCAAAATGTTGAGAGCACCAGACCATAGATCGAGTCCAAAATGTTGAGAGCGCCAGACCATAGATCGAGTCCAAAATGTTGAGAGCACCAGGACATAGATCAACGACTCCAAAACGTTGAGAGCACAAGAACATAGATCAACAAGTACAAAATGTTGAGAGCACCAGGACATAGATCAACGAGTACAAAATGTTGAGTGCGCCAGACCATAGATCGAGTGCAAAATTTTGAGAGCACCAGACCATAGATCAATAAGTCCAAAATGTTGAGAGCACCAGGACATAGAGTCCAAAATTTTGAGAGCACCAGGACATAGATCAATGAGTACAAAATGTTGAGAGCACCAGAACATAGATCAACGAGTACAAAATGTATAAAGCCAAACACCGGGAATGTATAAAGCCCAACACTTCCCCATAATCCAACGATGGACTGTCCATCTGCATCATCACGTCCAATGAAGAGCTATGCATTGGTCTCGATGACATGCTGGAGCATGTGGGGGGGGGGAAGAAGAACCTGAAGGGACCAGTCTAGGAATCGGAGAATTCAGAAAGTAAAACATGTTTTCTACCCCAGAGTCAGCCTTTAAAGATTTTGGACTCTTCGATCTTTCTTCTGGCACATAGCTTTTTACATACAAGGATTGCATTTAAAAGACAAAACTGTAGTAGGTTTAATCTGCAGCAAGGTCGTGACACTTTAATAAGCATTACGGCCAAGCATGCATGTTTATACACTGAGGGCCCAGTCACATCTTGACAGGGGGTAGGTTGTTATCACCTCCCCCCACCTGCTTTAACTCCTTGGACCTCGTAGTACTACACCACAACTGTGTGCATTTCACATGCTTCTGGGATGCTTGCTGAACAGCCTCATTCAATTGAATAGGTTACACTTGGCAGGGACTATGCCCGCCGAAGGTGACAGGGGGTAAATTACCTGCCGCGGCCGCTGCCTGTGCAACTAAAGGGGGAGAGGTAAGAACGTAGTGGCTAGTGTGAATGATCAGTAAATCATCTTTGGTGCGGATTTATCGCCAAGGAACAGCAGCCATCTTCTACAATTAACCAATTCCGATAACCAGCCTTCCTCCAAGATTGGTTGGCCAGTGATGTCGCCACAGGTCACACAGAGCTCAAAGATGATTCGCTGATGGAGGCCTTTCCAACAACTCATTGGTGGTCAGTGCGAAAATGCCCCGTTAGAGCGGTGGTCAGAAAACCTCTGTCAAAGACGACTAAAAAGGATCATTTGTGTCCCGACTCTGCCAAATTGCCTTGGCTCCCGAAACTATGTAGGCACCATCAACTAGGCAAGTCAACAGCTCGAGGAACCTCTAGCAACCTCTGGAGGAGCCCTAGGATTCCAAAAAACATGATTTAGAATAGATGAACTAGACAATCAATGATGGTCAATTGACCATTACTTTAACGAGAACCATCCAGAGTCCCACAGGGCCAAACAGTAGGGTTGTCCCGCCTTACCTCCCTTCACTGGCCTTTGTTTCCAGCAACATGGGGTTGCCAGCTCACACTCACAAGGAGACGTGGCTTGGCAGGGATCCAGGCTGAGACTGCCACTCACCACTACACAGCGGGTCTATCTTGATGTGCGTCTCTCAGGACACTTAGGATGTTTGCTAGTTTGGAGCATAGACAAGCCCCCTTCCCGTCGCGCACAGCAGTGGACACGCGATTAGTGTTGCTGCATAGCCTGAGCGGCTTACCTTCACATCAGCTCGCACGCCATGCTGGGCAACGTTAGGCAGATTTAATGGGGTGTATCCTCAGGAAGACATATTGGCTCCCATAGTGTAGTATCAAAAGTTAGGTTTTAACTGCTTTAAAATAAACCTATTTCCATACAGCGTTCGTGTTGGCCTTCCCAAAAAAAAAAAAAAAAAAAACTATCTGGTAGGGTAAACGAGTGATACTGAGCCGGGATTAGGAGCGTGCGCGCCAACTGCGTTCCACCCGACCAGCTCTCGTACCCGGAAGCGACGTTGTGTGTGTAGCTCTTTCTTACGCGTTTCGTCATTGACTTCATCTGAGGCGACCAGTGATTAATTTCACCTGAGGGTATTTTTTTTAAATCATTAGATCCCACTTTGGCACACATTGGATTTGACAGATCACTCTTCGGCCTATAGGTAGCATCATTAACCCCATTAAACTTGTACCTTGAACTATTCAGAGCCCTCACCTTGGGAACTCATTAGGGGAGGCTGCAACCTTAATCTTTATCCTAAGCGTGCAATTCCAATTGTTCTAGCGTTAGATTGCTCACAATAAAAACACACTAATGCAACATTAAAAATATGTGATAACCAAGTATACTGAGACCAGCTTGTAAAGCGAGAAAGCGCTGCTGCTACTACACCGGTGGGCGTTGTGACGTCACATACCAGACGGCGTCCCAAGCATTAAGTCACGCCACAGACATCGTCAGGGGAAAAGGGGATTTTACCAATCCTTATAAATAGGCCTTCATGTTGTCTTTCAAACCCAATAGACAACCCAGCCAAGAATTTGTCAATTTTTTTTTAGCAAATGCTCTTTCTCAACTTCCAATGATAGTTACATAGTAGGCGAGGCTGAAAAAGAGACAAGTCCAACCTCTGTGTGTGATGATATGTCCGTATTATATTGTATATCCCTGTATGTTGTGGTCATTCAGGTGATTATCTAATGGCTTTTTCAAACTTTCGATGTTCCCTGCTGAGACCACCGCCTGTGGAAGGGAATTCCACATCCTTGCCGCTTTTACAGTAAAGAAAATCCTACGTAGTTTAAGGTTAAACCTCTTTTCTTCCAATTTTAATGAGTGGCCACGTGTCTTATTAAACTCCCTTCCGCAAAAAACTTTTCTCCCTATTGTGGGGTCACCAGTCCGGTATTTGTACATTGAAATCATCTCCCCTCTTATCGTCTCTTCTCCAGAGAGAATAAGTTCAGAGCTCCTCCCCTTTCCTCATCACCAATATCCTCCAGACCCTTTATTAGCTTTGTTGTCCTTCTTTGTACTCTCTCCGTTTCCAGTACATCCTTCTTAACCACTTAAGGACCGCCTCCTGCACATTTACGTCGGCAGAATGGCACGGCTGGGCACGTACAGGTACGTCCTGTGCTAGTACCCAGCCGTGGGTCGTGGGCGCACGCCTGTGACCCGGTCCGAAACTCCGGGACCCGATCGCCGCTGCAGTCCCGCGATCGGTCCCCGGAGCTGAAGAACGGGGAGAGCCGTGTGTAAACACAGCTTCCCCGTTCTTTACTGTGGCGGCGTCATCGATCGTGTGATCCCTTTTTTTGGGATACACAATCGATGACGTCACACCTACAGCCACACCCCCCTACAGTTAGAAACACATATTAGGTCATACATAACCCCTTCAGCGCCCCCTTGTGGTTAACTCCCAAACTGCAATTGTCATTTTCACAGTAATCAGTGCATCTTTAATGCATTTTTTGCTGTGAAAATTACAATTATCCCAAAAAATGGGTCAAAATTGTCCGAAGTGTCCGCCATAATGTCGCAGTCACGAAAAAAAATCGCTGATCGCCGCCATTTGTAGTAAAAAAAATGTTTTTTTTATAAAAATGCAATAAAACTATCCCCTATTTTGTAAACGCTATAAATTTTGCGCAAACCAACCGATAAACGCTTACTGCAATTTTTTGTTGCCGAAAATATGTAGAAGAATACGTATCGGCCTAAACTGAGGGAAAAAAAATGTTTATATATTTTTGGGGGATATTGCATTTTTTTCAAAATTGTTGCTCTATTTTTGTTTATAGCGCAAAAAATAAAAACCGCAGAGGTGATCAAATACCACTAAAAGAAAGCTCTATTTGTGGGGAAAAAAAAGGACGCCAATTTTGTTTGGGAGCCACATCGCACGACCACGCAATTGTCAGTTAAAGCGACGCAGTGCCGAATCGCAAAAACTGGCCGGGTCTTTTAGCTGCCTAAAGGTCTGGGTCTTAAGTGGTTAAACTCCCTTCCGCAAAAAAGTTTTCTCCCTATTGTGGGGTCACCAGTCCGGTATTTGTACATAGAAATCCTCTCCCCTCTCATCGTCTCTTCTCCAGAGAGAATAAGTTCAGAGCTTCCAACCTTTCCTCATCACTAATATCCTCCAGACCCTTTATTAGCTTTGTTGCCCTTCTTTGTACTCTCTCCATTTCCAGTACATTCTTCCTGAGGACTGGTGCCCAGAACTGGACGGCATACTCCAGGTGCGGCCGGACCAGAATCTTGTAGAGCGGGAGAATTATCGTTTTATCTCTGGAGTTGATCCCCTTTTTAATGCCAATATTCTGTTTGCTTTGTTAGCACCAGCTTGGCATTGCTGAGCCTATCATCTACTAGGACCCCCAGGTCCTTCTCCATCCTAGAACCCCCCAGAGGTTCTCCCCCCAGTGTATAGATTGCATTTATTTTTTACCACCCAAATGCAGTATTTTACATTGAACCTCATTTGCTATGTAGTTGCCCTCCCCATTCATTTGTTCAGATCTTCTTGCAAGGTTTTCACATCCTGCGGAGAAGTTATTGTCCTGCTTAGCTTAGAATTGTCCGCAAATACAGAGATTGCGCTGCTCACCCCATCCTCCAGGTCATCTATGAACAAATTAAATAGGATTGGTCCCAGCACAGAACCCCGGGGGACCCCACTACCTCAGTAATCATCTTTACTCCATTAGGATTCAAATGGAACATGTAGGCTTCTCAGAAAAGAAAACATTGATATTTGTATTCTCCATAACCTTGATTTGCCGCTTTGTCGCGGGTATCGGCATCGCCTGACAAAACAAGGAAATGTCGCTTGTTTTCTAAAATGACAAAAAAAATAAAAAATGTCCCTGTTTAAATCATTAAAAAATAAACAGCTGGCAGCAGCAAGGAGAGAACATGACATCCTATTGTCAGAAGTGGAGGGAAGATGTACCTGTCGTGAATAATTAGCAGAGAAGAGACGCCATGAATAATCCAGTTACAAGGGATAGGAATGGTATAGTCTTCCATTATTTACAGATGGAAACAAGTTCCCGATTCTTAGAAGAGACAAACTGCTAATTCTACAGTGAGGCGGGGGAGGGGGACTCTACTAAAAGAACAAATATCCTTCATCTGGACTAAAAGGAAACTATGCCTGGCCTGAAGAGAGAGAAGGTGGTGAAGTGTTCTTCCTTTGAGTTTTTAAGGCTCAACTCCGGGATCAGCAAGTGTCATCTGAATCCATCGGTCGTGTGTCTTCTTCTGGAATCTCGATGAGCTTTGTAGATTCCTTCCAGATCTGTGCCGTAATTCAGTATAAAAAAAGACCGCTCACTGCTGCTCTTTCCTTGTGCAGGGTGACAGGTCTTGTCTCCGCCCCCTCCTGTACTTTTCTGTAGCCAGTATGTAGTAGGTGGAGCTTCTGGGCCCTTCCCACAGCTCTACTCTGTCCCTGTGCAAGGTGACTGGTTTGGTCTCCACCCCCTCCTGTACATTTCTGTAGCCAGTATGTAGTAGGTGGAGCTTCTGGGCCCCTCCCACAGCTCTACTCTGTCCCTGTGCAAGGCGACTGGTTTGGTCTCCACCCCCTCCTGTACATTTCTGTAGCCAGTATGTAGTAGGTGGAGCTTCTGGCCCCTCCAACAGCTCTACTCTTTCCTTCTGTAGGGTGACAGGTCTCGTCTCCGCCCCGTCTGCACTTTTCTGTAGCCAGTATGCAGTAGGTGGAGCTTCTGGCCCCTCCAACAGCTCTATTTTCTCCTTGTGAAGGGTGGCTGGTCTCGTCTCCACCCCCTCCTGTACTTGTTTGTAGTCAGTATATAGTAGCCAGAGCTTCTGGGCTCCTCCCACAGCTCTATTCTTTCCTTCTGTAGGGTGGCTGGTCTCGTCTCCGCCCCATCTGCACTTTTCTGTACCCAGTATGTATTAGGTGGGGCTTCTGTGCTCCTCCCACAGCTCTACTCTGTCCTTGTGCAAGGTGACTGGTTTGGTCTCCACCCCCTCCTGTATGTAGTAGGTGGAGCTTATGGGCCCCTCCCACAGCTGTACTCTTTTCTTGTGCAAGGTGGCTGGTCTAGTCCTGCCCCCCCCCCCCAGTACTTTTTTGTACCCAGTATCTAGAAGGTGGAGCTTCTGGGCCCCTCCCACAGCTCTACTGTCCTTGTGCATGCTGACTGGTCTAGTCCCCGCCCCTTCCAGGACATTTCTGTAGTCAGGGGACAGGCAGGGTGGCGGGACTAGTGCCAACAGATTACATACATGAGAATCTCCTGTTTACTTGGCGGCCTCTTTAATACACAGTCCAATGAACAGTCGTCCAATGGCAGCCCATGGAGACAGGACTTCCTAGTACAGATGCCACTGAGTAAACAGGAGATTCTCCTGTATGTAATCTGACGGCGCTTGTTCTGTCCCCTCTGAGGTGGTGCCGACAAATACGGTATATATCTTTAGTGGCCCAGGGGGCCGCAAAAGATATATATATCCAAATTACCGGGGCGGGGGGGGGGGGGCACATTAAACCAAAACAGGAGCCGCAATCGGCCCCCGGGACGGACTTTGGACATGACTGTGCTACATCTTCTCCCCTGATGACCGGTGCAGCAATGATAGAGGTGAAGGAAGCACAGATCCACAGAATGGATGAAGCAGGGAGATCCTTTCAGTACAAGTCCCTCAGGTACAGCTTCCTCTCCAGCCAATAGAAAAGTGATGAGCACAGTAGTCACATCACCAAATCTCTAAAACTCAAATTCTGTTCAGACCAGCAGTCAGGTATGGCAGGACGTGAGAAGACCTCACACTGCAGGTATACAGCTATGAGGTTGCATAACATCAATGTAGCGACAAAGGAAGTGCTCTGTTAGTAAAGGCCTCGTTCACACAGGCGTACTATAGCATACCACTGCGCAAGGGCCACGTTTATCGCACAGGGATGCCCATGCAGGCAGTTCTATTAAGGGTCTATTGTGACGTAGCGGGCAAACTGTCTGCGTTTGGGGCTGCATGGCTCTCTCATTGGGAGCAGTGTTTGTGTCCGATATATTCTACGTCACATAATGAAAATTAATTTAATCAAATGTATAATTCTTCATACACACAATCAGCAATGCCATAAATCACATGTACACACACACGCACACACACACACACACACACACATTGAAGGATGCAGACAGGATGAGGGCACAGCTACACCGGGCATACCTAGAGGCTGGTAACCTTGAGAAGATGGCCCGCCAAAAAGATTTCTACTTCCAAATCCAGTTCCATCCACAGAGCCATACGACATGTTTATACACCGAATTCACTGACCGGGGACACCTGAGAGCCTAAAAAAAATACACAATATTTATTATAAAACACATTTCAATTTACCATTTGCATTTTTTATAAATAAATAAAAACAAACATTCATCTACTACACCACCTACACTATGTATGTACACACATGACCAAACCTGACCATTACACCCTTTCCTAATCTGTCCCCAAATGCAAATCACTAAAATCAATGCCCTCCCTGTGTGGCCGATCCCTGTTCTGATCAGCAGCTAGTTAGTGCGACAGCCAATATGGTTTCGTCTTAAAATTCTCTATAATTATTAAATAACTACATAAAAAAAAAAGGAAGAGAAGCATGTAAAAAATCTGAGAGTCACATCCAAAAATTATTTAAAGTGGATCTAAACCCAAAAAGTAAAGGTCCACAATGGAAGATCTCTGCCATCGTAAACCCAGGGCCCAGCTCCCTACCCATTACCATGGGGTTAACCCCTCTACAATATAAGATCTCTGCCATCGTAAACCCAGAGCCCAGCTCCCTACCCATTACCATGGTGGTAACCCCTCTACAATATAAGATCTGTGCCATCGTAAACCCAGGGCCCAGCTCCCTACACATTACACCATGGTGGCAACCCCTCTACAATGGAAGATCTCTGCCATCGTAAACCCAGGGCCCAGCTCCCTACACATTACCATGGTGGCAACCCCTCTACAATGGAAGATCTCTGCCATCGTAAACCCGGGGCCCAGCTCCCTACACATTACCATGGTGGCAACCCCTCTACAATGGAAGATCTCTGCCATCGTAAACCCGGGGCCCAGCTCCCTACACATTACCATGGTGGCAACCCCTCTACAATGGAAGATCTGCCATCGGAAACCCAGCTCCCTACACCATTACCATGGTGGTAACCCCTCTACAATGGAAGATCTGTGCCATCGTAAACCCAGGGCCCAGCTCCCTACACATTACCATGGTGGTAACCCCTCTACAATGGAAGATCTCTGCCATCATAAACCCAGGGCCCAGCTCCCTACACATTACCATGGTGGTAACCCCTCTACAATGGAAGATCTGTGCCATCGTAAACCCAGGGCCCAGCTCCCTACCCATTACCATGGTGGTAACCCCTCTACAATATAAGATCTCTGCCATCGTAAACCCAGGGCCCAGCTCTCTCTACACATTACCATGGTGGTAACCCCTCCACAATGCAAGATCTGTGCAATCGTAATCCCAGGGCCCAGCTCCCTACCCATTACCATGGTGGTAACCCCTCAACAATGGAAGATCTGCCATTGTAAACCCAGGGCCCAGCTCCCTACACCATTACCATGGTAGCAACCCCTCTACAATATAAGATCTCTGCCATCGTAAATCCAGCTCCCTACCCATTACCATGGTGGTAACCCCTCTACAATGGAAGATCTGTGCCATCGTAAACCCAGGGCCCAGCTCCCTACCCATTACCATGGTGGTAACCCCTCTACAATATAAGATCTCTGCCATCGTAAACTCAGAGCCCAGCTCCCTACCCATTACCATGGTGGTAACCCCTCTACAATATAAGATCTCTGCCATCGTAAACCCATAGCCCAGCTCCCTACCCATTACCATGGTGGTAACCCCTCTACAATGGAAGATCTCTGCCATCGTAAACCCAGGGCCCAGCTCTCTCTACACATTACCATGGTGGTAACCCCTCCACAATGCAAGATCTGTGCAATCGTAATCCCAGGGCCCAGCTCCCTACCCATTACCATGGTGGTAACCCCTCAACAATGGAAGATCTGCCATTGTAAACCCAGGGCCCAGCTCCCTACACCATTACCATGGTAGCAACCCCCTCTACAATATAAGATCTCTGCCATCGTAAACCCAGCTCCCTACCCATTACCATGGTGGTAACCCCTCTACAATGGAAGATCTGTGCCATCGTAAACCCAGGGCCCAGCTCCCTACCCATTACCATGGTGGCAACCCCTCTACAATATAAGATCTCTGCCATCGTAAACCCAGGGCCCAGCTCCCTACCCATTACCATGGTGGTAACCCCTCTACAATATAAGATCTCTGCCATCGTAAACCCATAGCCCAGCTCCCTACCCATTACCATGGTGGTAACCCCTCTACAATGGAAGATCTCTGCCATCGTAAACCCAGGGCCCAGCTCCCTACACCATTACCATGGTGGCAACCCCTCTACAATATAAGATCTCTGCCATCGTAAACCCAGCTCCCTACCTATTACCATGGTGGTAACCCCTCTACAATGGAAGATCTGTGCCATCGTAAACCCAGGGCCCAGCTCCCTACACATTACCATGGTGGTAACCCCTCTACAATGGAAGATCTGTGCAATCGTAAACCCAGGGCCCAGCTCCCTACACATTACCATGGTGGTAACCCCTCTACAATGGAAGATCTGCCATCGTAAACCCAGGGCCCAGCTCCCTACACATTACCATGGTGGTAACCCCTCTACAATATAAGATCTCTGCCATCGTAAACCCAGCTCCCTACCTATTACCATGGTGGTAACCCCTCTACAATGGAAGATCTGTGCCATCGTAAACCCAGGGCCCAGCTCCCTACCCATTACCATGGTGGCAACCCCTCTACAATGGAAGATCTGTGCCATCGTAAACCCAGGGCCCAGCTCCCTACCCATTACCATGGTGGTAACCCCTCTACAATGGAAGATCTCTGCCATCGTAAACCCAGAGCCCAGCTCCCTACCTATTACCATGGTGGTAACCCCTCTACAATGGAAGATCTCTGCCATCGTAAACCCAGGGCCCAGCTCCCTACCCATTACCATGGTGGTAACCCCTCTACAATGGAAGATCTCTGCCATCGTAAACCCAGAGCCCAGCTCCCTACCCATTACCATGGTGGTAACCCCTCTACAATATAAGATCTCTGCCATCGTAAACCCAGAGCCCAGCTCCCTACCTATTACCATGGTGGCAACCCCTCTACAATGGAAGATCTCTGCCATCATATTGTTTATTCAATTACAAGCAGAAAGAGGAAATGCGCTCCAATTACAATCATTTCTCTGATTAAGGGAAGACACGTTCAGAGGGAAATGGACTTAGACAACGCTCAGACACATTTTTAACGGCACAATTAATATGCAGACTCCGTCGGCACCTCTGAATCCGGCAGCACGGAGCCCAAATTCACTTGAAATTAAATTTTTCTGCTCAGTGAAATATGTAATGCATCTGTGTTTGTTTGCTATCTTGACGAATGCAGACCCTTCCGCACGCCAGACTCTCAAAAGCAGCTGGCTTTTCAGAGGGTTTAAAACCATGTCGAGTTAAGAAAGCAATTCAGACATAAATAGTTGCAGGCGATGTCCAACAATGCCGGGGACGCCTGGAATACAAGCTGCAGGCCTTGGGCTGCTGTCACAATGTACACCTATAGACAGGAGACCATGGGATGCTGTCAGGGAATATACCTATAGACATGAGGGAGGCCATGGCCTGCTGTCACAATGTACACCTATAGACATGAGGGAGGCCATGGGATGCTGTCAGGGAATATACTTATAGACATGAGGGAGGCCATGGGCTGCTGTCACAATGTACACCTATAGACATGAGGCCATGGGATGCTGCCAGGGAATATACCTATAGACATGAGGGAGGCCAAGGGCTGCTGTCACAATGTACACCTATAGACATGAGGGAGGCCATGGGATGCTGTCGGGGTGTACACCTATAGACAGGAGGCCATGGGCTGCTGTCACAATGTACACCTATAGACAGGAGGCCATGGGCTGCTGTCACAATGTACACCTATAGACAGGAGGCCATGGGCTGCTGTCACAATGTACACCTATAGACAGGAGGCCATGGGCTGCTGTCACAATGTACACCTATAGACAGGAGGCCATGGGCTGCTGTCACAATGTACACCTATAGACAGGAGGCCATGGGCTGCTGTCACAATGTACACCTATAGACAGGAGGCCATGGGCTGCTGTCACAATGTACACCTATAGACAGGAGGCCATGGGCTGCTGTCACAATGTACACCTATAGACAGGAGGCCATGGGCTGCTGTCACAATGTACACCTATAGACAGGAGGCCATGGGCTGCTGTCACAATGTACACCTATAGACAGGAGGCCATGAGCTGCTGTCACAATGTACACCTATAGACAGGAGGCCATGGGATGCTGTCAGGGTGTACACCTATAGACATGAGGGAGGCCATGGGCTGCTGTCACAATGTACACCTATAGACATGAGGCCATGGGATGCTGTCAGGGCATACACCTATAGACATGAGGGAGGCCATGGGCTGCTGTCACAATGTACACCTATAGACATGAGGCCATGGGATGCTGTCAGGGTGTACACCTATAGACAGGAGGCCATGAGCTGCTGTCACAATGTACACCTATAGACAGGAGGCCATGGGCTGCTGTCACAATGTACACCTATAGACAGGAGGCCATGGGCTGCTGTCACAATGTACACCTATAGACAGGAGGCCATGGGCTGCTGTCACAATGTACACCTATAGACAGGAGGCCATGGGCTGCTGTCACAATGTACACCTATAGACAGGAGGCCATGGGCTGCTGTCACAATGTACACCTATAGACAGGAGGCCATGAGCTGCTGTCACAATGTACACCTATAGACAGGAGGCCATGGGATGCTGTCAGGGTGTACACCTATAGACATGAGGGAGGCCATGGGCTGCTGTCACAATGTACACCTATAGACATGAGGCCATGGGATGCTGTCAGGGCATACACCTATAGACATGAGGGAGGCCATGGGCTGCTGTCACAATGTACACCTATAGACATGAGGCCATGGGATGCTGTCAGGGTGTACACCTATAGACAGGAGGCCATGAGCTGCTGTCACAATGTACACCTATAGACATGAGGCCATGGGATGCTGTCAGGGCATACACCTATAGACATGAGGGAGGCCAAGGGCTGCTGTCACAATGTACACCTATAGACATGAGGCCATGGGATGCTGTCAGGGTGTACACCTATAGACATGAGGCCATGAGCTGCTGTCACAATGTACACCTATAGACATGAGGCCATGGGATGCTGTCAGGGTGTACACCTATAGACATGAGGCCATGAGCTGCTGTCACAATGTACACCTATAGACAGGAAGCCATGGGCTGCCATCAGGTCGTACACCTATACACGTGAGAGCACTCCTCCTCGTATTGGGGATGCTTCTTCCAAGTTTTAGGTCAGCGACTCCAAAACCACCCAAGCAAAAGGGTCACCATGTCACCCAGGTCAACATTGGCAGACCAATGTTCTCTTCAATATGTATTAAGTCAAGAAAAAGGAAGGCATGTCACAAACGCAACGTAGTGCCTCTTTTGGTGTTATAGGAAGTCTCATACAGACTGCAGAGTCAGTGTCCTAGTTGGTCTCATACTGACTGCAGAGGTCAATGGTGTCCTGGGAGGTCTCCTGACAGCAGAGGTCTATGGTGTCTCATACTGACTGCAGAGCCAATGTTGTCCTAGGAGGTCTCCTACTGACTGCAGAGCCAATGTTGTCCTAAGGGGTCTCCTACTGACTGCAGAGCCAATGTTGTCCTAAGGGGGTCTCCTACTGACTGCAGAGGTCAATGGTGCCCTATGAGGTTTCATACTGACTGCAAAGGTCAACGGTGCATCATGAGGTCTCTTACTGACTGCAGAGGTCAATGGTATCCTAGGATGTCTGGTACTGACTGCAAATGTCAATGGGGTCCTAGGAGGTCTCACTGACTGCAGAGCCAATGTTGTCCTAAGGGGTCTCCTACTGACTGCAGGGTATCCTAGGGGGTCTCCTGACTGCAGCGGTCAATGGTGCCTAGGAGGTCTCAGTGACTGCAGAGGTCAATGGTGCCTAGGAGGTCTCATAGTGGCTGCAGAGTCAATGGTGTCTAATGAAGTCTCTTACTGACTGCAGAGGTCAGTGGTGTCCTAGGAGGTCTCCTGACTGCAGGGAAGGCCGGGGGTTACTCTAACAATCTGCATTTTTTACATCAAGCTGTATAAAAGCAGAAAATTACAGCTTTTAGGTGCCTAAAAATCTTCCCTCATTTCTAAAACACATTTTGTGGCTTTTTACAGACATTTCCAGATCTGCATTTTGCCTTTTCAAAAAGGTCAGGAAACATTTTCACAGAAATATTCATTAAGGCGGATCCACCAGCGCGAAACAACAAAGGTCAGCCGGGACCGGGAGGCGGCCGCCTACCAGAGAGCCCGGCTCTACTCTACAATCCCAACCGTCCAGGGAACTCCAACATCAACAGACAGAGGGATACACGAGGCGTCATCACACCCATCATCATGTCCATCGTATCTGCTCAGTGTTATCTGTCATCATCCCATCATTTCATCTTCATGGTCAGAGACTGCAGACATACTACAGGAGACGGTCAGAGACTGCAGACATACTACAGGAGACGGTCAGAGACTGCAGACATACTACAGGAGACGGTCAGAGACTGCAGACATACTACAGGAGACGGTCTGAGACTGCAGACATAGTACAGGAGACGGTAAGAGACTGCAGACATAGTACAGGAGACGGTCAGAGACTGCAGACATGGTACAGGAGATGGTCAGAGACTTTAGTGGCCCATAGGCCACACAAAAAGCACCAAAAATCCACATGTGGCCCCTAAGCTGCAGGTTGGGCCCCAGACTTATAAAGCACTAAATGCGTATATCAGAAGTCTTAGCAGTCAGTTGTAGTAAACAGACACTTACAGGAGATCAGTCAGAGGCGGACTGTGAGGACTTCCTGTACACTGTGCGGTCAGGGAGGCGCACAGAGACATTATGAAGGTTTATATTCCATGAAGGGGCCGCACATAAAGGATTGATGGAGTCTGAGTGCGTTCTGCTTCATAAAAAAAGCAGATAAAGTGCAATGAAAGAGAGACAGAGAGCGTGAGGCGAGACGGATTTCACTACAACAGTCACTCAGATACTTTCTTCTTGTGTGGAGAGGACTGGAGCTCTACAGACCTCGGTGTGACCTCCGACCCCTTCCGTCCCATCATAAAACTTTATTATACCCAAACTAAAGTGCAACTTTACCCAAAACAATGTGATAATTAATGTTCTTTAACAAAACATCATACATTCCACATCAATATTATACTACCAAAATGCAGCGCGGCTCCTGTTTCTTCTTGCTGGAGGCAGCCATTTTGTTGAAGCCCAAAGCAGTCACATCCTTATAGGAAACTCTTCCCCTCTCTTTGGTCTCAAAAACGATGTGTCTGTCCCTTCAATTAACCATTTGCTCACCAGACAACAGTACATTTTACTGCTGGCCGGCAGCTTCCCCCAAGCACCACAACGCACCAGTTCATCACGGTGCTCATGCACACTACGTGACCCCCCCCCCCCCGGGGGTGCAACAGCACGATGAGCAAGGGCCCAGATACCACCTGATTGCTTTGTGATTATATGTCACCTAGTAAACAAGTCATGACTGGAATCTATTGATGACATTATTGTTTACTGCCGTGTGTGATCTGTGATTGGTCACCAGTATCACATGGGCCAATCAAAGCACCCTGTGATAGCTGTGGGCCAATCACAGCATCACAATAGTAAACAAAGAGTCATGAATGAAAGCCATTGATGACAGTTCAAACGATTGATGTTACAGTGATCATAACGGTAACAAGCAATCTCAGCGTAAAAAAAAAAATCCATGATCACCCAACAGAGGCGTACACAGGGTCATTATGATGAAAGAGGATGTTAGGCCGAAAAAATTGATACCCAACATGTCACGCTTCAACTTTGCGCCCACTCGTGGAATGGCGACAAATTTGTACCCTTAAAGCGGGGGTTCACCTGAAAAAAAAAAAAAAAATTAAAAGCCACCAGCTACAAATACAGCAGCTGCTGACTTTTAAAAAATTAACACTTACCTGTCCAAGTCGCCGGCGACGTCGGCAGTCGAAGCCGAGCGATACTGCCCGGTTCCCTATTGCGCATGTGCGAGTCGCGCTGTGCAGTTCCCACTGGTCCCCGTTGTGTTCTGGGAGCCGAGTGTTTCCCAGAACACAACGGGGTCTGCGGGACGCGAAGGGGCCGGACTCCCGCGGGAGTCTATACCCCGAAGTGGTGCAAATACCTGTTTTATACAGGTATCTGCACCCCCTCCCCCCTGAAAGGTGTCAAATGTGACACTGGAGGGGGGGGAGGGTTCCGAACAGCAGAGGTTCACTTTTGGGTGAACCTCCTCTTTAAAAAATCTCCATAGGCGACGTTAAAAAAAAAATTCTACAGGTTGCATGTTTTGAGTTACAGAGGAGGTCTAGGGCTAGAATTATTCGCAATACCTCACATGTATGGTGCGAACACAGTTTTCATATGCGCTGCTCACGTTTGTGTTCGCTTCTGCACGGAAGCTCGTCGGGACTGGGCGCTTTAAATTTTTATTTTTCCTATTTATTTTACCTTTTATTTTACATTTTTACATTGTTCTTTTACAAAATAAAAAATGGTGTCACTTCACATCTCATATTTACACTAAAATGTCATAAAAAATAAATAAAATAAAAAATGTCCCTGTAAGAGCTATGGGCGGAAGTGAGGTTATGACGTCGCTTCAGCCCTGCAGTGATATGGAGACAGGTGGGGGGGGCCATCTTCCCCTCACTCGACTTCATAACCAGCCAGGAAGAGGACCCCATCACCTCGGCCACTACGGTCGGCTCCAGTAAGCGGCGGAGGGCGGCAGGAGGGGGCCTCTCCCGCCGCCAATAAGAGCGATCTTGCGGCGGATCCGCCGCAGAGACCACCATTATCCGAATACGGACCGCCCGCTCGAAAAAGATACAGGGGTTATCGTAGGTAGCTGCTACCACAACAGTATTCCTCTTCAGAGTATCGATGTAAAACGACGGCAGGCAGTCCTGTAAGTGGTTAATGAATTATTAAAAAACTAAACAGTAAAGTTAGCCCAGAATTTTTGTATAGTGTGAAAGATGATGTTACGCCGCGAGAACCGTGAACTTTATTCCAAGCAAAGAAAAATTGTCACGAAGAGGAGAAAAACCTTTCCCGGGAGGTTGAGTGGTTAAAATATGTACATTTCCAGCCTTGATTGTATGTCTTGGCTCAGTTAGAGAGGAAGGCTGACAGAAGCTTTACAGTGCTGAAAGTTTACAGGCCGTCAATGAGGGGAAAAAGGAAAGAATATTCGGGAGAGAAGACGCTCTCCTTGAAGGTTTAACCTGTTTTGCTGTCTCCCTGTCAGCAGAGTTTGCCTTTCCTCCCCCTCCCCCTCCCTAATCTGTGTTCCCTCCACACAGTCTGCATCATTCCTGTTGCTTCCTTCCCCCTTCAGCAACAGTAAATCTTACAGCTGTTTTGCCTCTAGTGGCTCTGATTTTAGGCACAGTGCCGAGAATAGAAAACAGTATGTGCAGAGCAGGGGGAGACAGAACATTAGTGAATTTTATACACTGTATGCATTTATTTTACATAAGAACACCTGAAAAAGGGCCCGGCCTGAATCGATCGATCAGGACTTCCTTTTCTGATGAAAGTTCCACTTGAATTATATCCCGGCTGTGATGATGACTTGCCGATCCTCTCACCTCGGCTGCCCAACAACAGATTGAGCGCAGAGACTACAAACCTCCTCCAGTATTTCCTGAGGTTTGGGGGGGGGCGGGGGCAACACCTGTCCCCACAGAACGTCTATTTCTATACGGCACCTGTACGCTCCTCTTCCTGCGTGTTCCCGGATTCGGCTTCCTCTCCCAGACACAAGATGCAATCAGCAGGCCATTTACTAACATGAATACTCTGCCTGAGAGGGATAATTGGTGTTAGCAGTGTGAGTGCGTGTGACGCTCAGCCCCCGGGGACGTGTTTCTGGCTGAATATCGCCCTGATTGTCTAAAGACTTCCGGAAGGAACCGAATTTATACACACCGCGGAATGTGAAGGAGGACGAACGTTTGTTTATGCTGAGGAAATGTACGGACATCAAAGTGTGACAGGTGACGGAATCAAACGCGATAGTGAATGCCGGAGGTTCAACTGTCATAACGGGGGGGGGGGGGGGGGGGGACGACACAAACACAACTGTTAGATTTCTCCCAGCCTGGCCCCCACAGACACATCTACCTGCAGGGGCCAATCTCACCATAGCCACAGGTATGCCGATAGGTCCAACAGGCACCGGGCATTGTGGGATGGGGCAAGGTTAACTGTCTGATCTCCACTACTAGGGAGACGAGATCATTTGGGAAGACTCCGGGTGCTGGGGCAGGTAAAGAGAATTTGGTTCAAACTGGGCTGATCCACATATCCATTCCACCCTCCCTCCCTCCATATCCCCCTTCCATGGCTTCATTCCACCATGTCTCCATCTCCCCCCCCCCCCCCCCCCCCGATCTAAGTCTCCATCTCCACTACACCCCCACGTCTCCATCCCACATCTCCATCCACCCCCCAACCCCCTCCGCGTCTCCATCCCACCCTCCTTCCACGTATCCATTCCACACTCCCTCCACATCCCCCTTCCATGTCTTCATTCCACCATGTCTCCATCCCCCCCCCCCGATCTAAGTCTCCATCTCCACTACACCCCCACGTCTCCATCCCACGTCTTCCACATCTCCATACACCCCTCCACCCCCCCCCCTCTCTGCGTCTCCATCCCACCCTCCTTCCACGTATCCATTCCACACTCCCTCCACATCCCATTTCCATGTCTTCATTTCACCATGTCTCCACCCCCCCTCCAAGTCTCCATCTCCCCCCCCCCCCACACGTCTCCATTACACCCCACGTCTCCATCCCACCCTCCTTCCACGTCTTCATCCCACAACTCTATCCACCCCCCCCCCTTCCGTGTCTCCATCCCACCCTCCTTCCACGTATCCATTCCACACTCCCTCCACATCCCCCTTCCATGTCTTCATTCCACCATGTCTCCACCCCCCCCCCCCCCCGATCTAAGTCTCCATCTCCACTACACCCCCACGTCTCCATCCCACGTCCTTCCACATCTCCATACACCCCTCCACCCCCCCCTCTCTGCGTCTCCATCCCACCCTCCTTCCACGTATCCATTCCACACTCCCTCCACATCCCCCTTCCATGTCTTCATTCCACCATGTCTCCACCCCCCCCCCCGATCTAAGTCTCCATCTCCACTACACCCCCACGTCTCCATCCCATGTCCTTCCACATCTCCATACACCCCTCCACCCCCCCCTCTCTGCGTCTCCATCCCACCCTCCTTCCACGTATCCATTCCACACTCCCTCCACATCCCCCTTCCATGTCTTCATTCCACCATGTCTCCACCCCCCCCCCCCCGATCTAAGTCTCCATCTCCACTACACCCCCACGTCTCCATCCCACATCTCCATACACCCCTCCACCCCCCCCCTCTCTGCGTCTCCATCCCACCCTCCTTCCACGTATCCATTCCACACTCCCTCCACATCCCCCTTCCATGTCTTCATTCCACCATGTCTCCACCCCCCCCCCCCCCGATCTAAGTCTCCATCTCCACTACACCCCCACGTCTCCATCCCACGTCCTTCCACATCTCCATACACCCCTCCACCCCCCCCTCTCTGCGTCTCCATCCCACACTCCCTCCACATCCCCCTTCCATGTCTTCATTCCACCATGTCTCCACCCCCCCCCCCCCGATCTAAGTCTCCATCTCCACTACACCCCCACGTCTCCATCCCACATCTCCATACACCCCTCCACCCCCCCCTCTCTGCGTCTCCATCCCACCCTCCTTCCACGTATCCATTCCACACTCCCTCCACATCCCCCTTCCATGTCTTCATTCCACCATGTCTCCACCCCCCCCCCGATCTAAGTCTCCATCTCCACTACACCCCCACGTCTCCATCCCACGTCCTTCCACATCTCCATACACCCCTCCACCCCCCCCCCTCTCTGCGTCTCCATCCCACCCTCCTTCCACGTATCCATTCCACACTCCCTCCACATCCCATTTCCATGTCTTCATTTCACCATGTCTCCACCCCCCCTCCAAGTCTCCATCTCCCCCCCCCCCACACGTCTCCATTACACCCCACCCTCCTTCCACGTCTTCATCCCACATCTCTATCCAACCCCCCCCCCTTCCGTGTCTCCATCCCACCCTCCTTCCACGTATCCATTCCACACTCCCTCCACATCCCATTTCCATGTCTTCATTCCACCATGTCTCCACCCCCCCCTCCAAGTCTCCACCCCCCCTCCAAGTCTCCATCTCCACCCCCCCCCCCCATGTCTCCATTACACCCCACGTCTCCATCCCACCCTCCTTCCACGTCTTCATCCCACGTCTCCATCCACCACCCACCCCCCCCTTCCGCGTCTCCATTCCACCCTCCCTCCACATCCCATTTCCATGTCTTCATTCCACGTCTCCATCCCTCCCCCCTCCCTCCAAGTCTCCATCCCACCAGGTCCTCATCCACCCTCTCTCTACATCCCCCTTCCACGTATCCATCCCACCCTCGCTCCACATCCCCCCACATTCCACTTTTACACCTCCAGCATTTCTAGCCACATCATCACGGATGGGGAAAAAAATCTTCAAATTCTGCTGTCCTCTGCTGGCAGAAAGTTGTCAATGGGAAGAAGGTTTACCTTCCAACATGACAATGCCCCAAAGCAACAATGAGCATACAGTGGTTGGAGGAGAAGGCGGGGAATGTCCACCAATGAGCACACAGTGGTTGGAGGAGAAGGCGGGGAATGTCCACCAATGAGCACACAGTGGTTGGAGAAAGTGGGGAATGTCCCCCAATGCGCATACAGTGGTTGGAGAAAGTGGGGAATGTCCCCCAATGCGCATACAGTGGTTGGAGAAAGTGGGGAATGTCCCCCAATGCGCAGACAGTGGTTGGAGGAGAAGGTGGGGAATGTCCCCCAATGCGCAGACAGTGGTTGGAGGAGAAGGTGGGGAATGTCCCCCAATGCGCAGACAGTGGTTGGAGGAGAAGGTGGGGAATGTCCCCCAATGCGCAGACAGTGGTTGGAGGAGAAGGTGAGGAATGTTCCCTAATGCGCAGACAGTGGTTGGAGGAGAAGGTGGGGAATGTTCCCCAATGCGCAGACAGTGGTTGGAGAAGGTAGGGAATGTTCCCCAATGCGCAGACAGTGGTTGGAGGAGAAGGTGGGGAATGTCCCCCAATGAGCACACAGTGGTTGGAGAAGAAGGTGGGGAATGTCCACCAATGAGCATACAGTGGTTGGAGAAGAAGGTGGGGAATGTCCACCAATGAGCACACAGTGGTTGGAGGAGAAGGTGGGGAATGTCCCCCAATGAGCACACAGTGGTTGGAGAAGAAGGTGGGGAATGTCCACCAATGAGCATACAGTGGTTGGAGAAGAAGGTGGGGAATGTCCACCAATGAGCACAAGGTGGTTGGAAGAGAAGGCGGGGGAATGTCCACTGAGCACACAGTGGTTGGAAGAGAAGGCGGGGAATGTCCGCCAATGAGCACACAGTGGTTGGAGGAGAAGGCAGAGAAAGTCCACCAATGCGCACACAGTGGTTGGAGAAGAAGGTGTGGAATGTCCACCAATGAGCACACAGTGGTTGGAGGAGAAGGCGGGGAATGTCCCCCAATACGCATACAGTGGTTGGAGGAGAAGGTGGGGAATGTCCACCAATGAGCACACAGTGTTTGGAAGAGAAGGCGGGGAATGTCCACCAATGAGCACACAGTGGTTGGAGAAGAAGGTGGGGAATGTCCACCAATGAGCACACAGTGGTTGGAGGAGAAGGCGGGGAATGTCCCCCAATACGCATACAGTGGTTGGAGGAGAAGGTGGGGAATGTCCACCAATGAGCACACAGTGTTTGGAAGAGAAGGCGGGGAATGTCCACTGAGCACACAGTGGTTGGAGAAGGCGGGGAAAGGTCCACCAATGAGCACTCAGTGCTTGGAGGAGAAGGCGGGGAATGTCCACTGAGCACACAGTGGTTGGAAGAGAAGGCGGGGAATGTCCACCAATGAACACACAGTGGTTGGAGGAGAGTGGGGGGGTGTCCACCAATGAGCACACAGTGCTTGGAGGAGAAGGCAGGGAAAGTCCTTGTATGGCCTAGTCAGAGCCCAGACTTGAACCCCATTGAAAATCTGTGAAATGATTGAAGACTGCAGTCCACAAACGTTCACCATTAAATGTAACTGAACCCGATCCGTTCTGCAAAGAAGAGCGAGCAAATGATTGCAAAGTCCAGATGTGCAAAGTTACCCGAAACAAATCCCAACAGACGAAAAGCTGGAATTACAACAAAAGGGGGTCCAAGAAATGGGGGCCCTGTACAGAGACACTTCATTCACTGTATAGAGACCCTGTATTCTCCATGAAATGCAGCGCCTCGTTCTGGGGTGTGAATCTCAGCCGCATGGCTCAGTAGTAGGCCCGTCTCTGTACTTAACACTTCCACAGATCATCGCTCAGGCTCGTTTCCATCAACATATGTTTCCTGTATGAAGCATCCCACTATCAGGACTGCGGGGAGAGACAAACGCTGCGATAACAGGCTGCGGAAACATTGAGCGCTGACCCGCAAAGCGCAGCCGCCGCTGTACTCGCCCTCCTCTCGGCAGATCAGAGCCCGGCCACTGAAGATAATTAGACACAGCTGGCGCTTCGCAGCATCGCGCTTTCCAATAACCAGACGCAGCACAGGTGTAAGTTCAGACGTGTCGCCGCTCTCCAAGACGGGAATCCGACAAATCAAAGGCAGAAAAAGGAGGCGAGGTGCTGACACAGCAAACCTGCCAAACAGAGTGACACCGAGGCAGGGAGGACATCACCGGAATATATCTATTCCATCCACAGACTACAAACATCACAAGATCATCTACCGGGGTGAGCAGTTCTCACCCCGGTACACCCCCCCCCCCCCCCCACCATGGATCAGAGGGGCTCTTCATTCAGAAATAACATTCATTACTTAACCACTTCAGCCCCGGACCATTTGGCTGGCCAAAGACCAGGCCACTTTTTGCGATTCGGCACCGAGTCGCTTTAAGTGACAATTGCGCGGTCGTGCGACGTGGCTCCCAAACAAAATTGACGTCCTTTTTTCCCCCACAAATAGAGATTTCTTTTGGTGGTATTTGACACCTCTGCGGTTTTTATTTTTTGCGCTATAAACAAAAATAGAGCGACGATTTTGAAAGAAAAGCAATATTTTTTTATTTTTTGCTGTAATAAATATCCCCCAAAAAAATATATAAAAAAAAAACATTATTTTTTTTCCACAGTTTAGGCCGATACGTATTCTTCTACATATTCCTGGGGGGAACGCAATAAGTGTTTATCGATTGGTTTGCGCAAAAGTTATAGCGTTTACAAAATAGGGGGAAGATTTATGCCATGTTTATTTTAATTTTTTTACTACTAATGGCGGCGATCTGCAATTTTTATCATGACTGCGACATTATGGCGGACACATCGGACACTTTTGATACCATTTTGGAACCATTGTCATTTTCACAGCGATCAGTGATATAAAAATTCAGATTACCGTAAAAAATGCCACTGGCAGTGAAGGGGTTAACCTGTAGGGGGTGTTGAAGGGGGTTAAGTGTGTCCTAGGGAGTGATTCGAGCTGTTAGGGGGCGTGGCTTACTGTGACACATCACTGATTGCTCCCTGTCATCGGGAACGGCAGACGAGTGACACATCACTGATCGCTGTTCCCGATGACAGCGAGCAGACGAGTGACACATCCCTGATCGCTGTTCCCGATGACAGGGAGCAGACGAGTGACATCACTGATCAGTGTTCCCGATGACAGCGAGCAGACGAGTGACACATCCCTGATCGCTGTTCCCGATGACAGGGAGCAGACGAGTGACATCACTGATCAGTGTTCCCGATGACAGGGAGCAGACGATCAGTGACCTGTCACTAGGAAGAACGGGGAGATGTTGCGTTTACACTGACATCTCCCTGTTCTTCAGCTCTGTGACCCGATCGCGGGACACCGGCGGACATATGAGTCCGCGGTCACGGAGCTCGCGACAGGTGGCGTGTGCACGTCCACACAGCGGTAAAATAAAGGAGACGTATATTTACGCCCATTTGCACAGCCGTGCCATTCTGTTGACGTAAAAAGTCGTGTACCTTCATGTAAATCCCTGAAATCCCACCCCCCATGGAAACACTCCATGTACGGATAACAGGAAGAACGCCCTTCATTAAAGAATACTAAAATCTTTAGAACGGGGAAAGTCAGATAAAAAGAAAATAAAGTGTTGTTTGCAAATTTGTGTTTTCCGGCACTAGATGGCAGCACCACCAAGATAAACAATACTGATTACAAAGCCACAATTAGCCGACATAACGCCACCGAGGGAAACCCCCCGCCGGGGTGTACAGTGACCCCCAGACAATGCGCTGGGTGTATATACTTATCATAACCCCCCCCCCCCCATATACACAACACCGGCCTCTGATACACGGTGCAATAATGCTTGGCTAAAACTAATATATGTGTATACTGTATGAATATTATATATATATATATCACTTCAATTCAACTGCTGGTTCCAGATTACTGAATCCATACAAAAATCATAAATCTCCCCCATTGTTTATAAACATTGATCAGACGGGAGATAGAGAGATACAAAGTACATTTGGTTGTATGTATACAATGACAATAATGTATATTCCCCCTTTCAAAATGTCAGCATTACCCACTCCAGTACCCCAACTATAGACAAAAAGACGGCTACAGAGCGGTACTATAGTTCCGGGAGGGTGTCCTTAGACGTCCTCCAAAATCCCTGCCCCCTGCTGGGTGCATGGGGCATGTTCTGTGACCACTGTGTCCTTCCTACGTGCAGCCTCAGCACCAGCCGCCCCAACCAGTGCCGCCTCAGCAGCCCCAAGAAGTGCCGCCTCAGCAGCAGCCCCAACCAGTGCCGCCTCAGCAGCAGCCCCAACCAGTGCCGCCTCAGCAGCAGCAGCAGCCCCAACCAGTGCCGCCTCAGCAGCAGCAGCCCCAACCAGTGCCGCCTCAGCAGCAGCAGCAGCCCCAACCAGTGCCGCCTCAGCAGCAGCAGCAGCCCCAACCAGTGCCGCCTCAGCAGCAGCAGCAGCCCCAACCAGTGCCGCCTCAGCAGCCCCAACCAGTGCCGCCTCAGCAGCCCCAACCAGTGCCGCCTCAGCAGCCCCAACCAGTGCCGCCTCAGCAGCCCCAACCAGTGCCGCCTCAGCAGCAGCAGCAGCCCCAACCAGTGCCGCCTCAGCAGCAGCAGCAGCCCCAACCAGTGCCGCCTCAGCAGCAGCAGCCCCAACCAGTGCCGCCTCAGCAGCAGCAGCAGCCCCAACCAGTGCCGCCTCAGCAGCAGCAGCAGCCCCAACCAGTGCCGCCTCAGCAGCAGCAGCAGCCCCAACCAGTGCCGCCTCAGCAGCCCCAACCAGTGCCGCCTCAGCAGCCCCAACCAGTGCCGCCTCAGCAGCCCCAACCAGTGCCGCCTCAGCAGCCCCAACCAGTGCCGCCTCAGCAGCAGCAGCAGCCCCAACCAGTGCCGCCTCAGCAGCAGCAGCAGCCCCAACCAGTGCCGCCTCAGCAGCCCCAACCAGTGCCGCCTCAGCAGCAGCCCCAAGAAGTGCCGCCTCAGCAGCAGCCCCAACCAGTGCCGCCTCAGCAGCAGCCCCAACCAGTGCCGCCTCAGCAGCAGCCCCAACCAGTGCCGCCTCAGCAGCAGCAGCAGCCCCAACCAGTGCCGCCTCAGCAGCAGCAGCAGCCCCAACCAGTGCCGCCTCAGCAGCAGCAGCAGCAGCCCCAACCAGTGCCGCCTCAGCAGCAGCAGCAGCCCCAACCAGTGCCGCCTCAGCAGCAGCAGCAGCCCCAACCAGTGCCGCCTCAGCAGCAGCAGCCCCAACCAGTGCCGCCTCAGCAGCAGCAGCAGCCCCAACCAGTGCCGCCTCAGCAGCAGCCCCAACCAGTGCCGCCTCAGCAGCAGCCCCAACCAGTGCCGCCTCAGCAGCAGCCCCAACCAGTGCCGCCTCAGCCGCAGCCCCAACCAGTGCCGCCTCAGCAGCAGCCGCAGCCCCAACCAGTGCCGCCTCAGCCGCAGCCCCAACCAGTGCCGCCTCAGCAGCAGCCCCAACCAGTGCCGCCTCAGCAGCAGCCCCAACCAGTGCCGCCTCAGCAGCAGCCCCAACC
Source organism: Rana temporaria (assembly GCF_905171775.1). Lineage (NCBI taxonomy): Eukaryota > Metazoa > Chordata > Amphibia > Anura > Ranidae > Rana > Rana temporaria. The sequence goes on from NC_053493.1 coordinate 1,540,845, forward strand.
AGTGCCGCCTCAGCCGCAGCCCCAACCAGTGCCGCCTCAGCAGCAGCCCCAACCAGTGCCGCCTCAGCAGCAGCCCCAACCAGTGCCGCCTCAGCAGCAGCCCCAACCAGTGCCGCCTCAGCCGCAGCCCCAACCAGTGCCGCCTCAGCAGCAGCCGCAGCCCCAACCAGTGCCGCCTCAGCCGCAGCCCCAACCAGTGCCGCCTCAGCAGCAGCCCCAACCAGTGCCGCCTCAGCAGCAGCCCCAACCAGTGCCGCCTCAGCAGCAGCCCCAACCAGTGCCGCCTCAGCAGCAGCCCCAACCAGTGCCGCCTCAGCAGCAGCCCCAACCAGTGCCGCCTCAGCAGCAGCCCCAACCAGTGCCGCCTCAGCAGCAGCCGCAGCCCCAACCAGTGCCGCCTCAGCAGCAGCCGCAGCCCCAACCAGTGCCGCCTCAGCAGCAGCCGCAGCCCCAACCAGTGCCGCCGCAGCAGCAGCCGCCGCCCCAACCAGTGCCGCCGCAGCAGCAGCCGCAGCCCCAACCAGTGCCGCCTCAGCAGCAGCCGCAGCCCCAACCAGTGCCGCAGCAGCAGCCGCAGCCCCAACCAGTGCCGCCTCAGCAGCAGCCGCAGCCCCAACCAGTGCCGCCTCAGCAGCAGCCGCAGCCCCAACCAGTGCCGCCTCAGCAGCAGCCGCAGCCCCAACCAGTGCCGCCTCAGCAGCAGCCGCAGCCCCAACCAGTGCCGCCTCAGCAGCAGCCGCAGCCCCAACCAGTGCCGCCTCAGCAGCAGCCGCAGCCCCAACCAGTGCCGCAGCAGCAGCCGCAGCCCCAACCAGTGCCGCAGCAGCAGCCGCAGCCCCAACCAGTGCCGCAGCAGCCGCAGCCCCAACCAGTGCCGCAGCAGCAGCCGCAGCCCCAACCAGTGCCGCAGCAGCAGCCGCAGCCCCAACCGGTGCCGCAGCAGCCGCAGCCCCAACCAGTGCCGCAGCAGCAGCCGCAGCCCCAACCAGTGCCGCAGCAGCAGCCGCAGCCCCAACCAGTGCCGCAGCAGCCGCAGCCCCAACCAGTGCCTCAGCAGCAGCCGCAGCCGCAACCAGTGCCGCCTCAGCAGCAGCCGCAGCCCCAACCAGTGCCGCAGCAGCCGCAGCCCCAACCAGTGCCGCAGCAGCAGCCGCAGCCCCAACCAGTGCCGCAGCAGCAGCCGCAGCCCCAACCAGTGCCGCAGCAGCCGCAGCCCCAACCAGTGCCGCAGCAGCAGCCGCAGCCCCAACCAGTGCCGCAGCAGCAGCCGCAGCCCCAACCAGTGCCGCAGCAGCCGCAGCCCCAACCAGTGCCTCAGCAGCAGCCGCAGCCCCAACCAGTGCCGCAGCAGCCGCAGCCCCAACCAGTGCCGCAGCAGCAGCCGCAGCCCCAACCAGTGCCGCAGCAGCAGCCGCAGCCCCAACCAGTGCCGCAGCAGCCGCAGCCCCAACCAGTGCCGCAGCAGCCGCAGCCCCAACCAGTGCCGCAGCAGCCGCAGCCCCAACCAGTGCCGCAGCAGCCGCAGCCCCAACCAGTGCCGCCTCAGCAGCAGCCGCAGCCCCAACCAGTGCCGCCTCAGCAGCAGCCGCAGCCCCAACCAGTGCCGCCTCAGCAGCAGCCGCAGCCCCAACCAGTGCCGCCTCAGCAGCAGCCGCAGCCCCAACCAGTGCCGCCTCAGCAGCAGCCGCAGCCCCAACCAGTGCCGCCTCAGCAGCAGCCGCAGCCCCAACCAGTGCCGCCTCAGCAGCAGCCGCAGCCCCAACCCGTGCCGCAGCAGCCGCAGCCCCAACCAGTGCCGCCTCAGCAGCAGCCGCAGCCCCAACCAGTGCCGCCTCAGCAGCAGCCGCAGCCCCAACCAGTGCCGCCTCAGCAGCAGCCGCAGCCCCAACCAGTGCCGCCTCAGCAGCAGCCGCAGCCCCAACCAGTGCCGCCTCAGCAGCAGCCGCAGCCCCAACCAGTGCCGCCTCAGCAGCAGCCGCAGCCCCAACCAGTGCCGCCTCAGCAGCAGCCGCAGCCCCAACCAGTGCCGCCTCAGCAGCAGCCGCAGCCCCAACCAGTGCCGCCTCAGCAGCAGCCGCAGCCCCAACCAGTGCCGCCTCAGCAGCAGCCGCAGCCCCAACCAGTGCCGCCTCAGCAGCAGCCGCAGCCCCAACCAGTGCCGCCTCAGCAGCAGCCGCAGCCCCAACCAGTGCCGCCTCAGCAGCAGCCGCAGCCCCAACCAGTGCCGCCTCAGCAGCAGCCGCAGCCCCAACCAGTGCCGCCTCAGCAGCAGCCGCAGCCCCAACCAGTGCCGCCTCAGCAGCAGCCGCCACCAAAAGAAAGCCCCATCTCCAAATTGTTAAAAAAAAAAAAAAACTTCATATGGATACAGGAATAAGTGAAAAAGGATAATGCGCTAAATCAACTAATTAAATAAGGTGTCAAACACATCAAAATTACTGGAGAAAAAAGAGAAAATGATACAAAAAATAGAGTTCCAAATTCCATGTGTATCGTCCCTAGTTGCTATGATCCTGAAAGCAACTCAGAGGCACTTTGCCAGACCACACACACAGATTGTGTGCGAGATATGATCAGCTTGATGGTGTAGTGATCAGACCTGTCAGGTCAAAATGCTTTTCACCAGGTATTCACATGTTGATATATGCAAAGAGAAGGGAAAAAAAGAGACCAATAGTGTGATACTGTAATTGAAACACCAATGTTTCACAGCACTCAGAACATTACTCACGAATCCCCGATATTAGATAGGCTTCAGCGTGTGTGCATGTAAACTGCTCAGCTTGTCAGGCTCCTCATCCGGCACCTCCGTGCGTCCCGTCACTCAAGCTCCTCCCCCACGCGTATCGTCACTAGACACGTGACTTAATCATGGGTCAATCAAATGATTGACCCATGATTAAGTCACGTGTCTAGTGACGATACGCGTGGGGGAGGAGCTTGAGTGACGGGACGCACGGAGGTGCCGGATGAGGAGCCTGACAAGCTGAGCAGTTTACATGCACACACGCTGAAGCCTATCTAATATCGGGGATTCGTGAGTAATGTTCTGAGTGCTGTGAAACATTGGTGTTTCAATTACAGTATCACACTATTGGTCTCTTTTTTTCCCTTCTCTTTGCATATATCAACATGTGAATACCTGGTGAAAAGCATTTTGACCTGACAGGTCTGATCACTACACCATCAAGCTGATCATATCTCGCACACAATCTGTGTGTGTGGTCTGGCAAAGTGCCTCTGAGTTGCTTTCAGGATCATAGCAACTAGGGACGATACACATGGAATTTGGAACTCTATTTTTTGTATCATTTTCTCTTTTTTCTCCAGTAATTTTGATGTGTTTGACACCTTATTTAATTAGTTGATTTAGCGCATTATCCTTTTTCACTTATTTTGTTTGGTTTAGTTCACCGTTTTAATTGCTGCTTTTTCATTTATTCATTGATTAAGTAATATAATTACTTTCACTGTAGTAGCGCTGTAGATCCTTTACATTCATATGGATACAGTGTTGCACGACCATGCGATTGTCATTGTCAGCTGAACATTGGCCTGGGCAGGAAGGGGGTGAAAGTGTCCAGTATTGAAGGGGTTAACCTTTCTCCGGACACCATCATCACCTCCCACTAACACTGATGAACAGACACGGCGAGGTGGTATATGGAGAAAATAAAATATGCATAACACCGATCTGCAGGTGAGCAGGCAGCATATTTACCTGTGATGTGCATATTATAGATAGATAGATAGATAGATAGATAGATAGATAGATAGATAGATACACTGCCTGACACTTCCACCAGACCTCAGTGTTGGGTGAACTCTGACTTTTCGGGTCTCGCCCGTCATCTGCTCCTCTATTGGCTCCAGAGACATTGGGAATCTCGGTTGTACCCGGGGCTGTCATTTTTATTATATATTTTTTTTATGACGCTCCAAGGACGGGGGGGAGGAGGTGGATGAAGGGCATGAAGCTCATTAATTCCTCCACATTAAGCTCCATGCCGAGACGGATGCTGCAGGTTGAAGTTGCTGCTTTCCTGGCAGGTGTGATGATGCACCGTGACAGCCGGGCGAACAGCGACTGATGGGACAGATTGCATGCTGGGGGATAACATGACACTACAGCTTCTGAGATTCAGGAGACATTGCAAAGATTTCTCCCAGCACAATCCCCCCCTCCCCCCATTCTTTGCCTAACCCCAGCCGCCCATCACATGGAGGGCAGCATGGAGGGCAGGCATGGAGGGCAGGCATGGAGTCCAGGCATGGAGTCCAGGCATGGAGGGCAGGCATGGAGGGCAGGCATGGAGGGCAGGCATGGAGGGCAGGCATGGAGGGCAGGCATGGAGGGCAGGCATGGAGGGCAGGCATGGAGTCCAGGCATGGAGGGCAGGCATGGAGGGCAGGCATGGAGGGCAGGCATGGAGGGCAGGCATGGAGGGCAGGCATGGAGGGCAGGCATCAGAATCTACACCGACTTATGTTGAAGTGTATTCTCAAACAGAGATACGCTTAAACATATCTAAGATACGACGGCTTGCGCCATTCTATCTTAGGTTGCAATACTGAGGCTGGCCGCTAGGTGGCGCTTCCATTGCGGTCGGCGTAGAATATGTAAATTAGTAGATACGCCGATTCACGAACGTACGCCCGGCCGCCGCAGTACATTTACGCCGTTTCCGTAAGGCAATATCAGGCCTAAAGTTATTCCATCTGATGGAATAGATGGAATAGTAATCAAAGTATGGCCTCCGTTCCCGCTTCGAAATTCGAAATTTTTACGTCGTTTGCGCAAGTCGTCCGTGAATAGGGATTTACGCAGTTTACGTCTACGTTGAAATCAATAGGCCCGTGCGGCGGACGTAGCCGCAATGCATACTGGGAAATGTAGGCGCACGGCGCATGTGCAGTAAAAAAAAAAACATCAAAAATGTCAGGTCAAGCCCCATTAACCTAAAACACGCCCCCTTAGACACATTTGAATTAGGCGCCCTTACACCCGCCCGCTTTAGGCTACGCCGCCGTAACTTAGCAGGCAAGTACTTTGAGAATCATGTACTTGCCTCGCTAACTTACGGCGGCGTAGCCTAAACAGGCTGAGCTACGCCGCCGCAAAGTTAAACCCATTTCTCTGAATCTACCTATTGCAGTCCAGGCACGGAGTCCAGGCACGGAGTCCAGGCACGGAGTCCAGACACGGAGTCCAGACACGGAGTCCAGACACGGAGTCCAGACACGGAGTCCAGACACGGAGTCCAGACACGGAGTCCAGACACGGAGTCCAGACACGGAGTGCAGACACGGAGTGCAGACACGGAGTGCAGACACGGAGTCCAGACACGGAGTCCAGACACGGAGTCCAGACACGGAGTCCAGACACGGAGTCCAGACACGGAGTCCAGACACGGAGTCCAGACACGGAGTCCAGACACGGAGTCCAGACACGGAGTGCAGACACGGAGTGCAGACACGGAGTCCAGACACGGAGTCCAGACACGGAGTCCAGACACGGAGTCCAGACACGGAGTCCAGACACGGAGTCCAGACACGGAGTCCAGACACGGAGTCCAGACACGGAGTCCAGACACGGAGTCCAGACACGGAGTGCAGACACGGAGTCCAGACACGGAGTGCAGACACGGAGTGCAGACACGGAGTGCAGACACGGAGTCCAGACACGGAGTCCAGACACGGAGTCCAGACACGGATTAGACCGCTAAGAGAAGTTGTCAGCTTCACTCTGAAATCTTCTGATGCCTCCAGAGAGCAAAGCCACCCTGCTCAGGACTTCATCCTTCTAGTGCCCCATCCACCCCACTTCTTATTGCCAGTCTCATGAGTCGGGAACCCCCCCCCCCCCTCGGTGTGATGGTGGAGAAGAATTTACAGACACGCCCACTGCAGCCCCACCCTCATCTGTAATGGACAGATAGCCGGCGTAATCCAAGTGCCAACAAGCCGATCGGTAGACTGACTCCTCACTAACAAGACCAGCCATAGACGGATAGAAGATCTGTTCCTGCTGAATCGGCCAAAATTTCAATTCATGTATGGCCAGCCTGAGAACACCCCCCCCCCCTCCTCCTCCATAACACAGGGGTGGGGGGCATCCTGTAGAATCCTCTGGCAGGGCTGATAACGAAGCGGAGATCTCAGGTTATCATTGTCAGCTCAGGGACAGATATACTGAGCAGACGCTCCAGATAGGGGCAAGTGCCCCCCCCCCCCCCACACCAATAACATGACGCTGGGCGTATTTTTATGACCATCAGTTAATATTGGATCTTATATACCGGGTCTTACTACTTATACTATGCCCCCCCCCCCCCACATTAACAATAGAACAAAGGACAGCACTATGGAGGTACAGTACAGGGAATGATAGCTATGAATAAGCACTGAGATACAGTGCGAAACGCGTCAGTTTTTTGTTCTGATTTTTTGGCCGTGGCATGTAATTTTGTGACCCATTTTTATTAAAGGAATTTTTTTGGAGTGCAGCTGTCCCCAGCCCTTTTCTTTTGCATTCTGATTGCATTGCCTGCACCCTTGGTTCGGATCTTAGGAGACTGGCACTCTGGTTCTCTTGAGCGGTTATCTTTTCTTTCACCAATAACATGACGCTGGGCGTATTTTTATGACCATCAGTTAATATTGGATCTTATATACCGGGTCTTACTACTTATACTAGGCCCCCCCCACATTAACGATAGATCAAAGGACAGCACTGTGGGCACTATGGAGGTACAGTACAGGGAATGATAGGACTGTGAGATGTATACACAGAGCAATGGAGACGTTCACTTTTAGGGTTCATTTACACAATAGCCTAACACTTCAATACACTTTTCTGAAGATTTAACCTCTTCAATACCGGGCACTCCCCTCCCCCATTCCTGCCCAGGACAATTCTCAGCTTTCAGCGCTCTCATACATTGAATGACAATTACTCTGTCATACCACACTGTTCACATATGACATTTTTATCATTTATTTCACAAAAATAGAGATTTCTTTCGGTGGTATTTAATCACCTCTAGGGGGTTTTATTTTTTGCAAAAAAAAATTGTTTTAGTTTTGCAAATAAGTAATTTTTCTTCTTCACTGGTGGGCATGGATGAGACGGCACAGACGGGGGCCCCCCCAACAAAGGCGGGCACAGACGGGGCCCCCCAACAGAGGCGGGCACAGACGGGGCCCCCCAACAGAGGCGGGCACAGACGGGGGGCCCCCAACAGAGGCGGGCACACTGATCGTGTGAAGAAAGGAGAGACGATAACTGGCAACTGTTTACACTGATTGGCCCTTTACTACGATCTGTGAGCGTCTGTGTCTTAATGACAATAACAGATCTGCTCTGAAGCCGTCTTTCAGCTATAGTGCGATAAGAAAGTGGTTAACCACTTAAGACCCGGACCTTTAGGCAGGTAAAGGACCAGGCCACTTTTTACGATTCGGCACTGCGTCTCTTTAACTGACAATTGCGCGGTCGTGCGACGTGGCTCCCAAACAAAATTGGCGTCCTTTTTTCCCCACAAAGAGCTTTCTTTTGGTGGTATTTGATCACCTCTGCGGTTTTTATTTTTTGCGCTATAAACAAAAATAGAGCGACAATTTTGAAAAAAAATGCATTTTTTTTTACCTTTTGCTATAAATAGCCCCCAAAAATATATATATAAAAAAAAAAAAAAAATCCTCAGTTTAGGCCGATACGTATTCTTCTACATATTTTTGGCAACATTTATACCGCCTACAAAATAGGGGATAGTTTAATTGTATTTTTATTATTATTTTTTTTTTTTTTACTACTAATGGCGGCGATCAGCGATTTTTTTCATCACTGCGACATTATGGTGGACACTTCGGACAATTTTAACACATTTTTGGGACCCTTGTCATTTTCACAGCAAAAAATGCACTGATTACTGTGAAAAGGACAATTGCAGTTTGGGAGTTAACCACTAGGGGGCGCTGACGGGGCCAGGGACCCAACGTGTCAGCAGGGGTGAAGCTTGAGGAGTGCCAAGTCAGGGACCCAAGGTGTCAGCAGGGGTGAAGCATGAAGACGCTTGTGGAGTGCCAAGCCAGGGACTCGTGTCAGCAGAGGTGAAGCTTGAGGAGTGCCAATCGAGGGACCCAACGTGTCTGCAGGGGTGAAGCTTGAGGACTGCCAATCCAGGGACCTAACGGGTCTGCAGGGGTGAAGCTTGAGGAGTGCCAAGCCAGGGACCCAATGTGTCAGCAGGGGTGAAGCTTGAGGACTGAGTGCCAAGCCAGGGACCTAACAGTAAAGCGGGGGTGACCCTTGAGGAGGATACAGAGTGCTACAGAGAAAGGGCTCAGGGGATCCAGTGGTTGGTGGAATTGAAGTCTAATGAGAGAGACTGGGAGCTCGTTGAGTGGAGACTCACCGTAAAGTGAGGGTGGGTTAAAGAGAACTGTTCGTGTTGCAGAAAGTTCAATACCTTTATTATTAGAAACCGCTACAAGATTGTTGCCATAGGAGACAGCGGTCCTACCTACTGGAGGCCTTCACGTGTATTGCCGTCTACCTATAGAAGTCTCGGAGTCTGCCAATTAACATTGCATCTACCTAAGGGTGTCCTGGCCCTAACCCTCTCCCTCCCACAGTTCTGTTTAAGAGACAATAAATCTCTTTGCATTCAAAAAGCGTCTGGCGCCCACCTGTTCACCTTGCATTACACCCACCATGCCTCGTAACCCGCTCTTCACTGAAAGATGTTAGCTGTCCTCAACTCTGGAGGTCACCATTGGGCTGCAGGGGCATCGAGACTTTGCTACAAATACATTACACTACTTCAGCTTTAATATATGTGAAATCTAAATCTTGGCTCGCCTCGGGTCCACAATCCCGCCACGGAGAACGTGCAATAAATTGTGAGGAAGCGCTGGCCGGGTTCCGGATTCTAGAAGCACACCATGGCAGTGCTGCCTGCGCACACAGACTCAGGAAAGCACGAAGAGAGAGAACAAAGTAAATGAAGTTAATTTGCCTCAGTGAACGCTCAATGATGTGAGTAAGCACAATATGAAAACATGCCTGAACCCTCAAAATCAGACAGAAATTAGAGAGATCTCGTGGAAGGAGCGGAAACGAGCAAATAAGCTGTGAAATTGTATTTCTGTCTCCTGCGTGTTCCACGAGACGAGTAGGGGAGACTGCCGCCGCATACTATGTCTTTATTTATTATCGTACAATATTCCGGGGAGAGGGAGAACGAGGGAAGAGAGATAAATGGATGTATAGAGGAACGAGGCCGGGAAGAGGCTTCGCTTCTAGGAACGCAATGAGGCGAAGGCGAGAGCGTTTGTACCAAGCACACAACCGATTGGAAGATAACCTGTCAGCCATGTAAACTTTTACTTTGCTAAATGCGCTTTCCTTTAGAGCCCATTAAATTGGCTTTTGATTTTTTCCCCCCTGACTTTACTGATACCCTCCCCCCTTGAACGTGCCCACCTATCACCCCATCTGACGGCATCATCTCCATGCCCACCAAACATCCCCGTCTGATGAAAGGGCCTCCGTGCTCACCAAACATCCCCGTCTGATGAAAGGGCCTCCGTGCCCACTAAAACTGCTGTCAAAATGGGCTTCATGCCTACCAACCATCCCCTGACAGAAGAGACTCCATGCCTACCAACCATCCCCTGACAGAAGAGACTCCATGCCCACCAACCATCCCCTGACAGAAGAGACTCCATGCCCACCAAAACATCCCCTAACAGAAGCGACTCCATGCCCACCAACCATCCCCTGACAGAAAAGACTCCATGCCCACCAACCATCCCCTGACAGACGAGACTCCATGGCCACCAACCATCCCCTGACAGACGAGACTCCATGCCCACCAACCATCCCCTGACAGACGAGACTCCATGCCCACAAAAACATCCCCTGAGAGAAAAGACTCCATGCCCACCAAAACATCCTCTGACAGAAGAGACTCCATGCCCACAACCATCCCCTGACCGAAGAGACTCCATGCCCACCAACCATCCCCTGACAGAAGAGACTCCATGCCCACCAACCATTCCCTGACAGAAAAGACTCCATGCCCACCAACCATCCCCTGACAGAAGCGACTCCTTTCCCACCAAAACATCCCCTGACAGAAAAGACTCCATGCCTACCAACCATCCCCTGACAGAAAAGACTCCATGCCCACCAACCATCCACTGACAGAAGAGACTCCATGCCCACCAAAACATCCTCTGACAGAAGAGACTCCATGCCCACCAACCATTCCTTCTTCCTGGCCGGATTGGCGCTCAAGTGAAGATAAAGATGTATGAGCACTATTCTGAGCCCAGGCTGAGTAATGATGTCACCCCCCTCCGCCATGGCTCCTGCTCAGGCCCCCCCCTCCCAGGGCTCCTGCTCGGGCCCTCCACCACAACTCCTGCTCGAGACCCCCCCTCAAACACGGCTCCTGCACGGCCCCCCCTCCACCACGGCTCCTGCTCGGGCCCCCCATCCACCACGGCTCCTGCTCGCCCCATCCCCGCAAAAACTTTCACTAATGGTGATCAAGAGGCTTGAATATGTGCACATCTCGGAAATGGATGGATATACAAATCCTTTAGTGGTTAGAAGAGTTCCCGTATATGGACATCCTCTGTACGCCGAGCCGTATTCCTGCCGTTCAACTTTAAAATTTAAAGTAAATGGGCCCCCGGGCTGTTCTATATCTCACCCAGACTGCAATTCCTCACATCTCAGCAGCGGAGCTCCAAATAAAACACGTCTTCTGGTCGTCTTTCCATATTTTATGTTGAAGTTCATTATTATCTTCATTGCCAAAGTCAGTAAATCTCCTGCGGCCCCCGTCCCCAACTTCTCCTACCCAACAAGTCCCACCATCTGTTTCCTTGCAACTCCGGCACACCTGCTCTACGCTGAGACGTTTCCTCACTTCTGAACGGATACATTCACTTTCTATTTTAGGAAGACGATCGTTAGAAAAGCCGTAACGCCCTCCTCGCCTCGCACGGGCCTATGAAAACCAACCAATGTCTATCCAGCAGGTTGGGGGGGGGGGGTAAGGAACATTCTTCCCACTGATCACCAATGTAAGGAACATTCTTCCCACTGATCACCAATGTAAGGGACATTCTTCCCACTGATCACCAATGTAAGGAACATTCTTCTCACTGATCACCAATGTAAGGGACATTCTTCTCACTGATCACCAATGTAAGGAACATTCTTCCCACTGATCACCAATGTAAGGGACATTCTTCCCACTGATCACCAATGTAAGGGACATTCTTCTCACTGATCACCAATGTAAGGGACATTCTTCTCACTGATCACCAATGTAAGGAACATTCTTCTCACTGATCACCAATGTAAGGAACATTCTTCCCACTGATCACCAATGTAAGGGACATTCTTCTCACTGATCACCAATGTAAGGGACATTCTTCTCACTGATCACCAATGTAAGGGACATTCTTCTCACTGATCACCAATGTAAGGGACATTCTTCTCACTGATCACCAATGTAAGGGACATTCTTCCCACTGATCACCAATGTAAGGGACATTCTTCTCACTGATCACCAATGTAAGAGACATTCTTCTCACTGATCACCAATGTAAGGGACATTCTTCTCACCGATCACCAATGTAAGGGACATTCTTCTCACTGATCACCAATGTAAGGAACATTCTTCTCACTGATCACCAATGTAAGGGACATTCTTCTCACTGATCACCAATGTAAGGAACATTCTTCCCACTGATCACCAATGTAAGGAACATTCTTCCCACTGATCACCAATGTAAGGGACATTCTTCCCACTGATCACCAATGTAAGGGACATTCTTCTCACTGATCACCAATGTAAGGGACATTCTTCCCACTGATCACCAATGTAAGGGACATTCTTCTCACTGATCACCAATGTAAGGGACATTCTTCCCACTGATCACCAATGTAAGGGACATTCTTCCCACTGATCACCAATGTAAGGAGCATTCTTCTCACTGATCACCAATGTAAGGGACATTCTTCTCACTGATCACCAATGTAAGGGGACATTCTTCTCACTGATCACCAATGTAAGGGACATTCTTCTCACTGATCACCAATGTAAGGGACATTCTTCTCACTGATCACCAATGTAAGGGACATTCTTCTCACTGATCACCAATGTAAGGAACATTCTTCCCACTGATCACCAATGTAAGGGACATTCTTCTCACTGATCACCAATGTAAGGGACATTCTTCTCACTGATCACCAATGTAAGGAACATTCTTCCCACTGATCACCAATGTAAGGGACATTCTTCTCACTGATCACCAATGTAAGGGACATTCTTCCCACTGATCACCAATGTAAGGGACATTCTTCCCACTGATCACCAATGTAAGGGACATTCTTCTCACTGATCACCAATGTAAGGAACATTCTTCTCACTGATCACCAATGTAAGGGACATTCTTCTCACTGATCACCAATGTAAGGGACATTCTTCTCACTGATCACCAATGTAAGGAGCATTCTTCTCACTGATCACCAATGTAAGGAACATTCTTCCCACTGATCACCAATGTAAGGGACATTCTTCTCACTGATCACCAATGTAAGGAACATTCTTCCCACTGATCACCAATGTAAGGGACATTCTTCTCACTGATCACCAATGTAAGGGACATTCTTCCCACTGATCACCAATGTAAGGGACATTCTTCTCACTGATCACCAATGTAAGGAGCATTCTTCCCACTGATCACCAATGTAAGGAACATTCTTCCCACTGATCACCAATGTAAGGGACATTCTTCCCACTGATCACCAATGTAAGGGACATTCTTCTCACTGATCACCAATGTAAGGGGACATTCTTCTCACTGATCACCAATGTAAGGGACATTCTTCTCACTGATCACCAATGTAAGGGGACATTCTTCTCACTGATCACCAATGTAAGGGACATTCTTCTCACTGATCACCAATGTTGCACTTTTAAACAGACATCAGTCCATTCAAGGCAAAGGGTCAGTGTCTACTGAAAGCCTACCCCTTCATCAAGGGAGAGTAACCCATCTGTGCTCAACCACCACCTCTCTGCTGCAACGGTCCACACCACTCCCCCACGGGTCCACACCACCCCCCCCCCCCCCCCAAGGTCCACACCACTCCCCCCAAGGTCCACATCACTCCAGCTTTAGATGATGTTGAGCTTACTCAAGTGATGAAGTCACTGCCCTCCCCACCACATGACAATGTTAGGGTCTGGTGACTGGCTGCTCAGGCCTAAGCCCCGACATATGTAGGGGGTGACATGTTCCCCCATACCTGGAAGAACGGCATGAAACCTCGAATGGAGCAATGAGGCGGGGGAGGGAGGGCAAGGTCCACACGACTCCCCCCCCCAAGGTCCACACCACACCAGATTTAGATGATGTTGAGCTTACTCAAGTGATGAAGTCACTGCCCTCCCCACCACATGACAATGTTAGGGTCTGGTGACTGGCTGCTCAGGCCTAAGCACCATCATATGTAGGGGGGTCACATGTTCCCCCATATCTGGAAGAACGGCATGAGACCTCGAATGGAGCAATGAGGCGGGGGAGGGCAAAAGGTGAGCATATGTTGCTGTGAGGTGGACCATCAGCCCAACTTCCCACGTGTGTACCCCTCTGATAAGAGTTTCATTTTAGTTATCAAGGGTTCAAATTCTCTAACTTTGAAGCCAAGCCCCAGACACACCCATCCGTCTAACAAAAGACCCTTTATTTGGGGAGAATACGTTCTTTTTTAAACTTTATAAAAACTACGAAGAAAAAAAAAACCACACAAAATCGACATAAAAATGGAAGCACAGCCGTGACGCACAGAAGTTTGGCACACACTGTACCCTAAATGTAACGAGGCCAATCATCGCTGCTAAGGACTTCTGCATTAAAGGGCCATTAACCCTAAAATGTAAGCCATTAAGATCGCTGCTGGAAACTGCTGACGCGGCATGAAATGATAGATAATACCTTGCAATGTGCAGGGCTAGAGAATTGTTATTCATCGTGTATCCTCGGTGGACGTCTTCCAGGCTACGAAGAATGCAAGGAAAATGGTGTTCACACTCAGGATGTACACATACCAGCATTAATCTAAATCACCAATCTATATATTCGGATTGGATAGAGGCTAGTAAGGGATCCTTCTAATCTAAAGATAGACCCATCTGTGGATCCATGAGAGGTCTCTCCATCAGGAGAGGCTCCAGTTATCAGCACTGTGATCCTTTTGTGGATATATCTTGATTTTATGGAATCCCAATGAGAGGATCCTCCCTAGGAGAGCTCCAATCAGTTATCAGCATTGTGATCCTTTCGTGGATACATCTTGATGCTATGGAATCCCAATGAGAGGATCCTCCCTAGGAGAGCTCCAATCAGTTATCAGCATTGTGATCCTTTCGTGGATACATCTTGATGCTATGGAATCCCAATGAGAGGATCCTCCCTAGGGGAGCTCCAATCAGTTATCAGCACTGTGATCCCGACGCGGATACATCTTGATGCTATGGAATCCCAATGGGAGGATCCTCCCTAGGAGAGCTCCAATCAGTTATCAGCCCTGTGATCCCAACGCGGATACATCTTGATGCTATGGAATCCTAATGAGAGGATCCTCCCTAGGAGAGCGCCAATCGTTATCAGCACTGTGATCCTTTCGTGGATACATCTTGATGCTATGGAATCCCAATGAGAGGATCCTCCCTAGGAGAGCTCCAATCAGTTATCAGCATTGTGATCCTTTCGTGGATACATCTTGATTCTATGGAATCCCAATGAGAGGATCCTCCCTAGGGGAGTTCCAATCCGCTTTTAGAGCCGAGATCCTGACACCGATCTTGGATGCAAGAGGATTCATGGAAGCCCAATAAAATGCCCATCCACAAGGAGAGCTCCAATCAGTTTCCAGCACTGATCCTGGTGCTGATAGAACCCATCTGCAATGAGGAGCCTTGCCACCAGAAGAGCTCCAATCAGTTTTAGACGCTGAGATCCTGACGCCGATAGATCTGTATGCAGGAGAGATCCACGGAGCCCAAATGAGATGCCGATTCACCAGGAGAGCTTTCAACCAGCCTTCAGCATTGATAGATCTCCATGAAAAGAGTATCCATGGAGCCTGTGGTTTTTACCCTACACTGAAGTACAGCTGGTGACTGGGAGGGCTAAAGAGTCTTGGATAGTTCTGGTTCTGGACAGAAGAACCATTGACAGCAGACATAGTCCTGTTGAGGACAAGGGTTCGTCACAGAGCCCAAATGAGAAGCTTATCCACTATAAAAGCTCCAATCAGTTTTAGACGCTGAGATCCTGACGCCGATAGATCTGTATGCAGGAGAGATCCATGGAGCCCCAATGAGATGCGGATTCACCAGAAGAGCTTCCAATCATCCTTCAGCACTGATAGATCTCCATGAAAAGAGTATCCATGGAGCCTGTGGTTTTTACATTACACTGAAGTACGGCTGGTGACTGGGAGGGCTAAAGAGTCTTGGATGGGGCTGGGTCTGGACAGAGGAAGCATTGAAGGCGAACATAGTCCTGTTGAGGACGAGGGTTCGTCACAGAGCCCAAATGAGAAGCCCATCCACTATAAAAGCTCCAATCAGTTTAAGACGGCGAGATCCTGACGCTCAGATCTGCATGCAGGAGAGATCCACTGAGCCCCAATGAGATGCCCATCCACCAGGAGAGCTCTCAATCAGCACTGCAATTCTGGCACTGATAGATCTCCATGAAAAGGAGATCCATGGAGCCCAAATGAGAAGCTCATCCACTAGAAGAGTTCCAATCAGTTTCCAGCACTGATAGATCTCAATTCAGGAGAGATTTGTGGTGTGGCAAAGAGGCCCCTTCTCCAGTAGACCTCCAATCAACTTTCAGCACTGCAATCCAGAAGCCGATACATCGAGGCAGAAGGGACCTGTGGAGCTCCAATAAAGACGACTCTCCCTAGGGGAGCTCCACTCGGCTTTCACGAGCGGAGATCCTGGCACTGATCGATGATTTGGGGGGCCTGCGCCTCGTAGAGAAGTACCGCCGGTCACGGCTGCGCTGGTGGCTCCCAGCGGTTCCTGGTTCATGGGTACACTCAGCAGCGGGCTGACGTCACATCCGGGTGTCAGCGGAGCGGTGCGCACATTTGGAGCATGGGTGCTCCTTCATCAGGCCTGATGCGCCGACTATTCATTATCTCGTGAGTCTTATTCAATTTGCTTGGAATTATAAAGTTTTATATTGCTGCACTTAGATGGCGCTGCTCTTCTCCCTGTTCTTGTTCCTGCAGAGTTCCTTCTAGCTCTTAATTGAGCCGGTAGTCGTCCACAGCCAGCATTTCACGTCAGACTTTGTTTTTATATAGACTTTTAATGCCCAAAGCCCGTGTTCTTTCCATCCAGTGACTCAAAAGATTGTCATTTTTTGCACAGCTCCAGTAACATTTAACATCGGCGTTTATGGAAATTCTTGGTCAGCTTGGCATGGCGCTGTTCCCGTAACATTTAACATTAGCGCCTATGGAAAAATCTTGGTCAGCTTGGCATGGCAAAATGACCAAGGTTTGCACCTCACTGCACATGCGCAAGATCGGCAGGTGCATTGCTGGGTAGCCAGCATGCACGGAATCCAGAAAGGAGGACACTGGAAAATCTTGGCACAGCTCCAGTAACATTTAACATTGGCGTTTATGGAAATTCTTGGTCAGCTTGGCATGGCACTGCTCCCGTAACATTTAACATTGGTGTCTGTGGAAAATCTTGGTCAGCTTGGCATGGCAAGCTGACCAAGGATTGCACCTCACTGCACATGCGCAAGATCGGCAGGTGCATGCTGGGTAGCCAGCATGCACGGAATCCAGAAAGGAGGACACTGTGGCTTCAGATGCCCACACTGGAGATGGCCGCGCTGTGCGGGAACTTTACAAAGTAAGAAAACGATGCTGCACAAATAGAAAACTGGGCATTACAGCATACCTTTGTTACATTGTACAAGGCATGAGTATTCTAGGGGTATTTTTATCAAATTTCGGCCAGAATTCAGCTTTAAAGTGCACTTCTTTATAAAAATAGTTTGTCCCGTCAGTCAGGAGCTAAAACCGCGAAACGCCATTGAAGAGTGGCGGTAATAAGTCCTCACTGAGAGGCATTAGCATATGGAAAGAGGCAGAAATGTGCGCATTACGGCACTTCAACTTGTCACGAATCTCGCAGAATAAATATTCGTCTTTCAGGTAAAAGATTGGCCCAGCGAGGAGTCCTGAAGCATGACAGGCGTCTCTCACGTTTCATTTTTTTTCACCATTTAAGCCATCAGGAAATGTGTGCAAATGACAGGCTGCGCTGGTAGTCGGAGGAGAGGAGCGTCGGACACGCGGCCCCAGCACGCGGCCCCCCCAGTCTCCCGCTCTAAGTGCTGTGCTAGCACACGGGGGAGGAGAGGGAAATGTCACCAGAGAAAAATGGAGCTTAAACAGCGATTTTATTGACCAGCGGGAGGCGAAGACAATGCCAGTGTGTGGAGCGGAGTCACGCGGCACGCTGGATAACGGGAAATTATAATCTGAAGCCTTGACGCTTTCCTGCCATGGCCGCCCTCAGAGCCCACAGCTGTATCCTGAGATCTCACATCACCCCTTCTACATATCTGAGAACCTGTCACCGGGGGCAGAAATCACACTCACTGATGGGGGAACAAAAACCATCTCCAGCCGGGTCACTTACACACATTGCAGTGTTTTCTCAAACAATGCTGCAGATTCTTACCTGCCTCTGTTCTGCAGATACCGAGACCTATCTTTCTAAAATGCACTTAAAGCCGAGATCCAAACAAAATATGATGTTTAACCACTTCGTTACCGGGCCTATTTTGGCACTTCTCTCCTTCATGTAAAAATCAAAATTTTTTTGCTAGAAAATTAATCAGAACCCCCAAACATTATATATATTTTTTTAGCAGACACCCTAGGGAATAAAATGGCGGTCATTGCAACTTTTTTTCTCGCACGGTATTTGCGCAATAATTTTTCAAACGCCTTTTTTTAGGAAAAAAAAACAGTTTCATGAATTAAAAAACAAAACAGTAAAGTTAGCCCAATTCTTTTGTATAATGTGAAAGACAATGTTACGCCGAGTAAATAGATACCTAACATGTCACGCTTTAAAATTGCGCACACTCATGGAATGGCGCCAAACTTCGGTACTTAAAAATCTCCATAGGCGACGCTTTAGATTTTTTTTTTACAGGTTACTATTTTTGAGTTACAGAGGAGGTCTAGTGCTAGAATTGTTGCACACGCTCTAACGCACGCGGCGATACCTCACATGTGGGGTTTGAACGGTGTTTACATATGTGGGCGGGACTTGCATGCGCGTTCGCTTCTGCACGCGAGCGACCGGGACAGGGGCGTTTTAATTTTTTTTTTTTATCATTTTTTTTTTTTTTTTTTTACTTCATTTTTTTATTTTTACACTTTGACATTTTTTTTTTTTTGATCACTTTTATTCCTATTACAAGGAATGTAAACATCCCTTGTAATAGGAATCAGTGTGACAGGTCCTCTTTATGGAGAGATGTGGGGTCAATGAGACCTTCCCCTCCCCCCACATCTCTCCTCCAGGCTTACAAGCATGAAATCGGTGAAAAAAAAAATCACCGATTACATGCCGACAGCCACGATTGCGGCTTTGTTTACTTCCGGGTACCGGGCGTGACGTCATAACGTCGCGCCCGGTCCTCCGACGGTCATAGAGATGACTGTGACCGTCTGGTCACCAGTCATCTCTATGGTTCACCAACGAGCGCCGGCTGATCCGCTCTCCGGGCCCCCGATGGCACGGGAGAGCCCGGAGAAGCACCGGTTGGCGGCGGGAGGGGGCGTCCCCTCCCGCTGCCTAGAGCGATCGAGCGCCGCTTTGATCGTTCTTCTGGTGCACAGAATCGCCCCTAGAATACTCATGCCTCAAACAATGTAACAACATTGTGACAACATCTGTGCAACATTGTTTTCTTACTTTGTAAAGTTCCTGTAAAGAGCGGCTATCTCTAGTGTGGCCATCTGAAGCCACAGTGTCCTTCTTGCTGGATTAAAGTGCAGACTGGCTATCCAGCATGCGCCATTCCGACCTCACGCATGTGCGGTGCAATCTTGGTCAGCCTGACCAAGATCTTCCATAGACGCCAATGTTCAATGATACAGGAGCCGTGCCACGTCAAGCTGACCAAGAATTTCCATAGACGCCAATGTTAAATGTTATGGGAGCCGTGCCATGTCAAGCTGACCAAGAATTTCTATAGACGCCAATGTTAAATGTTACGGGAGCCATGTCAAGCTGACCAAGAATTTCCATAGACGCCGATGTTAAAGTGACACTGAAGGTTTTATTTATTTTTTAATAACAAACATGTCATACTTGCCTCCACTGTGCAGCTCGTTTTGCACAGTGGCCCCGAACACCCTTTTCTGGGGTCCCCCGGCGGCGTTCGGCTCCTCCCGGCATCAGATAACGCCCTCTGGGAAGCGCTCTCCCAGGGGGGTTACCTTGCGGACGCACTCCCGAGTGCGGCATTCGGCGTCCATAGCCGCTGAATGTAATGACCCTATTGACTGACAGCAGCGGGAGCCAATGACTGCGCTGCTATTAATCTATCCAATCAAAAGCCAAAAAACCTCGGGCAAAGATGCAGCGCCTCCTCGTCGTGGGACATTCCAGGGCTCAGGTAAGTAAAACAAGAGGGCTGGGGGGGCCAGTAATTGTCAGATGTTTTTTCACCTTAATGCATCCTATGCACAATGGTTTACAACCCCTTTAAATGTTACGGGAGCAGTGTCATGCCAAGATGACCAAAGAATTTCCATAGAAGCCCATGTTAAATGTTACGGGAGCCATGCCATGCCAAGCTGACCGAGAATTTCCATAGATGCCGATGTTAAGTGACACTAAAGGTTTGATTTTTATTTGTTTTTTAATAACAAACATGTCATACTTGCCTTGCACAGTGGCCCCCGAAAACCCTTTTCTGGGGTCCCCCGGCAGTGTTCGGTTCCTCCCCGCATCTGGGAAGCGCTCTCCCAAGGGGGTTACCTTGCGGACGGGCTCCAGAGTGCAGCATTGAGCGTCCATAGCCACTGAATGCAATGACCCCGCCACCTGGGTCATTGGCTTTGATTGACAGCAGCAGGAGCCAATGACTGCGCTGCTATCAATCTATCCAATCAAGAGCCGAGAACCCCCAGGCAAAGATGCAGTGCGTCCTCGTCGTGAGACATTCCAGGGCTCATGTAAAGTAAAACGGGGGTGGGGGGGGGGGGGCTGGGGGGCCAGTAATTGTCAGATGTTTTTTCACCTTAATGCATCCTATGAACAAGGGTTTAAAACCCCTTAAAATGTTACGGGAGCAGTGTCATGCCAGGCTGAGCAAGAATTTCCATAGAAGCCAATGTTAAATGTTACGGGAGCCGTGCCATGTCAAGCTGACCAAGAACTTCCATAGACGCAGACGTTAAAAAGTGACACTAAAGGTTTGATTTTTATTTATTTTTTAACAAACATACATGTCATACTTACCTCCACTGTGCACCTTGTTTTGCACAGTGGCCCCGAACACCCTTTTCTGGGGTCCCCCCGGCGGCATTTGGCTCCTCCACACATCAGATAACGCTCTCTGGGAAGCTCTCTCCCAAAGGGGTTACCTTGCGGACGCACTCCCGAGTCCAGCATTCGGCGTCCAAAGCCGCCGAATGCAGGACCCGGCCCCGCGCCATTGGATTTGATTTACAGCAGCGCAGCCATTGGCTCACTACCCAATCAAGAGCCAAGAACCCCGGGCAAAGATGCAGCGCATGGTTGGAGGGGAAGCTTCAGAATGGCAAAGATGTATTTTATTACAAATTATGTGAGCAGACTGCAGTTGCTCTTTAACCACTTAAGGACCGCCTCCTGCACATTTACGTCGGCAGAATGGCACGGCTGGGCACATGCATGTACAGGTACGTCCTGTGCTAGTACCCAGCCGTGGGTCGCGACCCAGTCCGAAGCTCCGGGACCCGATCGCCGCTGGAGTCCCGCGATCGGTCCCCGGAGCTGAAGAACGGGGAGAGGTGAGTGTAAACACAGCTTCTTCACTGTGGCGCTGTCATCGATCGTCTGTCCCCTTTTATAGGGATACACAATCGATGACGTCACACCTACAGCCACACCCCCCTACAGTTAGAAACACATATGAGGTCACACATAACCCCTATAGCGCCCCCTGTGGTTAACTCCCAAACTGCAATTGACATTTTCACAGTAATCCGTGCATTTTAAATGCATTTTTTGCTGCGACAATGACAATGGTCCCAAAAATGTGTCAAAATTGTCCAAAGTGTCCGCCATAATGTCGCAGTCACGAAAAAAATCGCTGATCGCCGCCATTAGTAGTAAAAAAATAAATAAAAATTCAATAAAACTATCCCCTTATTTTGTAAACGCTATAAAATTTTGCGCAAACCAACCGATAAACGCTTATTGCGATATTGTTTTACCAAAAATATGTAGAAGAATACGTATCGGCCTAAACTGAGGAAAAAAACGTTTTTTATATATTTTTTGGGGATATTTATTACAGCAAAAACTAAAAAATA
The DNA here is from genome assembly GCF_905171775.1 of Rana temporaria. Taxonomy (NCBI): domain Eukaryota; kingdom Metazoa; phylum Chordata; class Amphibia; order Anura; family Ranidae; genus Rana; species Rana temporaria. Next base: position 1,562,521 of record NC_053493.1, read on the forward strand.
TTGAATTTTTTTTCAAAATCGTCGCTCTATTTTTGTTTATAGCGCAAAAAATAAAAACCGCAGAGGTGATCAAATACCACCAAAAGAAAGCTCTATTTGTGGGGAAAAAAAGACGCTAATATTGTTTGGGAGCCACGTCGCACCACCGCGCAATTGTCTGTTAAAGCGACGCAGTGCCGAATCGCAAAACCTGACCGGGTCCTTTAGCTGCATTTTGGTCCGGGTCTTAAGTGGTTAAAACTGTGCATAAAAATGCTCAAAGACGCTACGGTCGGGTGTGAATGCAACCTCCTGCGCAGCCACCGTATGTCCCGGGAAGATTTATAAACCAGAAAGGAATGCCCCTTTAAGTCTCCCCCCCCCCCCTCCCCCTCCTTGTTGGGTCTGCTGGCACCAATTCCTGCTGGGGGAGGAATAAAATCATTTTCTGCAGCAGATTCCACGCGTGTTATTAAAACATGAAAGGAAAAAAAAAACGGATCTATTAGGGGCTTTGATTTTCTGCATTATGGAAAAATCACTAGTGGTTTGTTTCCGCCTGAAAATTAAAACCCTCCACATTCATTTAGATAATGCATTGCGAATGCAATCACGGTGTAATATTCTGCCGGCTCCCTCATTGGCCGGGGCGTAACGCAGCAAAAAAGGGCGAGACGGGTTCAAGACAAGAAACTCGGCTCTCCTCCGGTACAATAGTGCACAGGGGGCACCTGCCTGTCCCATCGAGATTAAAAAAAAACGTTACCTGCGGATTGGTCCCGGACGTCACGCCGGCGTCTTAAAAGGTTACGCGGTTTAATTGGAACGCTTTATAAAACCGAGTCAATTAAGGATAGAAATGACGGCAGAAGCAGCGACTCTCGTCAGTAAACAGTTTAAGAAAACGGGCGACCTGCGAGAAGGCGGATGAGAGATTATATATTCTTACCTCTCCTTCCTTATGAAACGCAGAAACCACAACGCCGCTCAATTCGCAGTGTCACGCCTGACCAACGTCCACGCAGCAGAAGGCGGGGTGCGCTTTTCTTCTCTACCGTACTGCAGATTTTCACACCCGTATCAACAGTTTCTTCATTTATTGCTCATTAACCAATTCCATACCGCCCGCTGCCGCCGCCGGCGTCATACGCCGGTACTTTGACGTTGAATACTGTTGTTATGGCAGCAAATAGCTGCCATAACCCTGGGATTTTTTTTTTTATTTTTTTTTTAAACGGAGGGCAGGCCGCTTCCGGATAAAATGGGAGGTGTAAACACCAACCCACCCTCCCGTCGCTTACCGGAGCAGCCGGGAGTGGCGGAGACAATCCGATCCTTTCCCCTCTGAGGCAATGAAGTCGTTGTGTGAGGGAAAGATGGCCCCCCACTCGGCTCCATACCATTGGATGACAGAAGCGACGTCAAACGTCCCTTCTGCCCAATGGGCCTTGAAGCGGAGTTCCACCCATATAAAACTCAGCAGCTACAAAAAGTGTAGCTGCTGACTTAATAGTAGGACCATCACCTGTCCTACGGTCCAGCATTGCGGGCAAGCGAAGCCTTCGCTCCTCTCCCTCTCCTCTCTACGGCACTGGCATTCTGACTGCGGGCACCCAGCTGTGGCATCACACGCTGTGATTGGCTGGGCAATCTTCTGGGACCTGTGATGTGTCCCAGAAGAGTGCAGGGAGGGGGGGAGAGTTGAACTTCCTTCCGGGCGCTGTGGAGCCCCGGGAGGAAGTGGGAGCTGGGTGCCTCCAAAAAAAAGTGGCATGTCAGGGGGTCACCAACACTTAAAGCGGAAGTTCCATTTTACAGGGAAAAAAATATATTATTGACGTCCACTTGGATTTTGGGATCCGCGCTGTAGCCGTCATTTGGCTATAGCGTGGGTCCCAAGCGGTTAAATAACGCTTAATACTCATTAACCATGCCCATACCGGTACTCCTCTCCTAAATGTAAGAATCAATATTTTTGCTAGAAAAATTACGCAGAACCCCCAAACATTATATATTTTTTTGGAAGACACACAAGGGAAAAAAAATGGTGGTATTGCAACTTTTTATCTCGCACGGTATTTGCGCAAATATTTTTTCACATTAAAAAACAACAAAACAGTAAAGTTTGCCTATTTTTTTGGTATAATGTGAAAGAGGATGTTACGTAGAGTAAATAAAATAGATACCCAACATGTCACGCTTTAAAATTGCGCACACTCATGGAATGGCGCCAAACTTTGGTACTTAAAAATCTCCATAGGCGACGCTTTAAAGCGGGGATATGCAATTAGCCGACCTCCAGCTGTTGCAGAACTACAATTCCCATGAGGCATAGCAAGACTCTGACAGCCACAAGCATGACACCCAGAGTCAGAGGCATGATGGGACTTGTAGTTTTGCAACAGCTGGAGGTCCGCTAATTGCATATCCCTGCTTTAAAGGATCACCAAAGGAAAAAAAAATTTTTTTTAAATTCAATACTTTTTTTTATTGTTTCCATACATATATAGCAGAGAAAGAGAAAAATACACATCCATATTCTATATTCAGTGCATTATATGTGCATACAAAAAATTCATTGCATAGGTTAAAAATTTCCTTCAATCCCATTCCCAACCCTCCCTCCCTCCTATCTTACTTTTAAAGTGCATACACGTTTTTTGGTTCTGTTCCTTTCCTTAGATTATTCTTTACCTAACTTTCCCTGATTAAAGTGAGCGGCCCATTTTACATAACCAGTGCTCCCATATTGCATTAAATTTTTTGAGGTTGCCCCTTCTAATCCATGTTCCCCTTTCCTTCCCAATTGTGCTATTCATTACGTTAAACCATTCCTCTACTGTGGGTGGATTTTGTGCTTGCCATTTTAGTGCGATCAATTTCCTCGCCTGAAACAGGCATCTTATAACTGCTACTAATATATCCCTCTGCCCCATTCTCTCTTCAATGCATCCTAATAGACAAACCCTGGCTTCAAGTTCCACAGTAGTTCCAAAAGTTGCATTTATAATGTCCAGAATCTTAGCCCAATATCTATGCAGTTTTGGGCATTTCCACATCATGTGGATGAGATCCCCTGTATTTTGACATCTAGGACATTTGTCATCTGACTTCCATCCAAATCCATATAATTTCTTGGGGGTATAGTAGACCCTGTGGAGGAGAAACAAGTGAGAAACCCGTTGTGAGGGGGCTAATGAAACCACTGTCCCCAGTTCCAGTATCCTGTCCCATTGGTCATTTGTTATGAGTCCAATATCCTCCTCCCACCTCTGTTTATTCTTGCTCAGCTTCTCTTTTCCTATTAACTGATCGCTGATCCGTTTGTACAATTCTGATATAAGACCTTTCAAGACCCCCGTCTTGATTAGTCTTTGGAGATGCGTGAGCTTTTGCCATCTTACCGGCTGTAATTTAAATTGGGCTTGTAATGCGTGTCTAACCTGTAAATAGGCAAAAAACATAGAATTTGGGATGCCATATTCCCGACTTAGCTCTGAGAAGGGTTTTAATGTGCAGTCTGTGTAGAGTTGTGCCACTCTGGTTATCCCACGTTTATCCCATTCTTTTAATTTTCCCATAGCCAAAATTTCTTTTAAGTTATTATTTTCCCATAGTGGGGAGTATTCTGTTAATCCTTTATAGCCCAAGGCAAGTTTTCCCACTTGCCATATTCTTACCATCATCTTTACTGTTTGACTTTTTACCGAGAAAGAGTTGGCCTCTAAGGTCTCTATTACCGATCTATGAGGAGACCCTCTTAGTATCATTTTCCCACTTGCGTTACCTCCCCCCTCTATGCTACATCCCCCCAAATGCTGCAACTGCGCCGCCAAAAAATAGCTATACGGATGCGGGACCGATAGCCCTCCTCTGTCTGTTGGCAGTTGCAGTGTTCGGAGACTGATCCTTGCCTTTCCCTTTTTCCAGATTAGGGTCCTAAAGAGGGTCTCTATCTTTTTAAACCATCGGTTATCAATCCACACTGGGGAGTTGTGAAGTATATACAGCAATTGTGGCATCCAGATCATTTTAATAAGGTTGCTACGCCCGGCCACCGACAGTGGCAAGTGTCCCCATACATCCGCTTTGCGTTTAAGTTTGCCCAAAAGTGGCACTAAATTATTATTTATAAATTGTTCTGGGTTACGTGTTACCACGATGCCCAAATACTCCATCTTCTCCCCAATTTTTAATTGCGGGATTCCTATCCCATCCATATTGCTTACCGAATCCACTGGTAAGAGTGTTGATTTTTCCCAGTTTATCACTAGGCCCGAGAATCGTCCAAACGCTTCTACTATTTGAACTGCAGTTTTAAGGGAGGTTGCCCAAGAAAAGGAGGATATCGTCCGCATATAGCGCGACTTTTTCCTCCTCTGCTCCTCTCTGGAACCCCTGTATTTCCTGTCTAGCTCTAATAGCAGTTGCCAAGGGCTCAATTGCCAAGGCGAAAAGGAGAGGGGACAGTGGACATCCCTGTCTCGTTCCCCTCTCCAATTCAAACGACTGTGAAACTTCATTATTTATTTTTATTTTAGCCCTTGGGGAATTATACAGTAGCTTTATCCATTTAATACAGGATGGACCAAACCCAAACTTCTCCAGAGTGTACCAGAGATAGTCCCACTCCAGACTATCAAAGGCCTTGGTGGCATCTAATGATAGGATAGATCTATCTCCCGCATTCTCCGTCGGGGTCTGTAGGTTTAGGTACAGCCTTCTTATGTTTATACTCGTGGACCTATTTGGAATAAATCCAGACTGGTCTGGGTGTATTAATTTCTGAATAAATTTGTTTATTCTCGTTGCCAATACCTTAGCCAAGATTTTTACATCTGAGCAGAGCAAAGATATCGGTCTATAAGATGATGTATCTAGTTGATCCTTTCCTTCCTTCTGGAGCACTATAATAATTGCTTCTTGCATTGAAGTGGGTAGCCTTCCTCCTTCTATCGCCCAATTCAGCGTTTTTAGCAATTCCGGGAGCAGCACCTCACCGTATTGCTTATAAATCTCTGCTGGTAGGCCATCCGGCCCTGGGGACTTTGGATTAGACAGTCCTTTAACTGCCTGTTGTAATTCCAGTAATGTAATTGGGGATTCCATAGCATTTCTATCCTCCTCTGATAGAACTGGGGTTCCTATTTCTCTAAAGAATTCTTCCATTTGCACTTTAGCTTCCCCCTTTTTTGATCTATAGAGCTCTTTATAATATACTGCAAACGTGTCCACTATTACCGATATTTCAGATGATATCCCACCTCCTACCGTCCTAACTGCGGGAATGTTAGAGGGCGCCGTATTAGTTTTCGCTAGGAGGGCCAGAGTATGGCCCACACTGTCCCCTTCAGAAAAAGCACTCTGCTCCTGGAATAGGCGCTTATTTTCAACTTTCTTGTTGATCACCAGCTTATATTCCTGTTGCTTCTCCAACCATAACCGTTGTTTAGTCAATGTTGGATTTTCCACATATTGCTTTTCTGCTTCTAGAACCTCTTCCCTGATTTTCTCCTCCCATTCCCTAGAGTTCCTCTTGATCTTAGTTACCTGCTGGATCAATATACCCCTGAGGAACGCCTTCAGGGCATCCCACACCACTCCCTCTGGTGCTGTCCCTGTGTTGAAATCCAGGAATTCCCTTAATTTGATACCAATTTCTTCTGATTTCCCTATCACTTCTAGCCAAAAGGGACTTATTTTCCAATTACTTGGAGAACGTTTTTTCCCTGTGCTCAGTGACAGCACCAGAGGAGAATGATCAGAAACCCCTCTTGGGTAGTAGAATTTTTTTTTAGCTAAATAGCTTCCTTTACCTTACTGCAGTACTGGTTTCATGTCCTCATTGTTCGTTTTTGCTTTGAAGTGGCTGTAATTCTGCTGTGATCTCCACACTTCCTGGTTGTCTGTTTCCTTATAACCATCATACTGGGAGCTTTTGACTGTAGGTCTAAGCTGTCATTACTGTGTGTCTAAAACTCCTCAGAACCAATCAGATTCATTTTAAAAACAAAACACTGCCCTGGATTGGTTTGTTTTTGTTCTGTGTGTCTCTCTAGTTCACAGGAACATGAAAACAGTTTAAAAGTGAAACTAACCTGCAGGTACATTATATGATTGATTTGTATCTATTTGTAATCATTTTTAAAAGGAATCAGTTAACTTTTATGTCTCTATACCCTGTAAACAGTAATTTCAGCAAAAAAAAAAATTCCTTTTAGTGACCCTTTAATTTTTTTTTACAGGTTACCAGTTTAGAGTTATAGAGGAGGTCAAGTACAAGAATTGTTTCTCTCGCTCTAACGCACGCGGCGACACCTCACATATGTGGTTTGAAAGGCATTTACATATGTGGGCGGGACTTGCGTGTGTGTTCACTTCTGAGCACAAGTACTGGGGACAGGGTTTTTTTTTTTTTTTTATTCTTCTTTTCTTTTTTTTAAACATAAATTTTTTTCATCACTTTTATTCCTATTACAAGGAATGTAAACATCCCTTGTAATAGGAATCTATTGTGACAGGTCCTCTTTATGGAGAGATGCGGGGTCAATAAGACCCCCAATCTCTCCTCCAGGCTGGAAAGCATGAGATCAAAAAAAAAATCACTGATCTCATGCTGACAGCCGCAATCGTGGCATTGTTTACATCCGGGGCCCGGGCCTCCGATGGTCATAGAGATGACTGGTGACCATCTGGTCACTGGAAATCTCTATGGTCCTTTCTGGAGCCGGCTGATTCTTTCTCCAGGAGAGCCCGGAGAAGCACTGGATAGCGGCGGGAGGGGGGACGCCTGTAAGATTGATCAATCGGTGGAACAGAATCTCCGGCTGAAAATAATGACATCTGAATGATGCCTGTAGCTGAACCCATCATTCAGATATCCCCGCTGAAAATCCAGAATGTCATATGATGTCCTTGGGCTGGAAGTGGTTAATAGCGCTCACGTTTTATGGACGGATCACTGATCGATTTCAGATTTCAGAAATTAAGATGACTTATTTTCTGCCTTGCTGGTAGAGCTGGGCAATTTTGGCCCCAAAAAAAAGCTGCGACTTAAAAAAAAAAAAAAAAAAAAAACTTGATTCACGATTCAAATTTTTATTTTTTTTCTGACGGACACCACGCCGGTCCTAAAGAGCTGCACGCAGGATTTTTTTAGGCGAGGCAGCGGACTAGGCCAAAGCCGCGGCCTCGCCTAAAAAATCCTGCCCGCAGCTCGCCGCGATCCTGGGAAAAGGCAGAGGCTTCGTCCTAGTCCGCCGAGCGTCGGTCCTATGAGAAAAAAAATAAATAGATCTGGTCAAGATCTGAATCGATTTGACCTCGCTACTCGATTCAAATAGATTTTTTTCCCCAGCCCTACTTGCTGGCATTTTCCATATTGCTTGTGGGCATGTGAAGCCCACAAGTACTATCATCTGGGTTCACGGTGCAGCTGAGCGACCAGCATGCACCACACGTTTTCTCGCGCATGCGCAGCATGTACGCTTGCAGCGCCTTACACTTCAGACGTTGCCATCACAACGGGCGTTGTGATGGCAACGAAGCCCTTTGGCACTGCCCACTGACTCCTCAGAAATGACGACACATATCTCCCATGAGCACCAGCGAGCACGGGCGATGAAGGAAATGACGTTGGGCGCCACAGAGAGGAAGTGGCAGAATACAAAGGAATCCATAGCAACAGTGCTGAAGGGGTGAGATAAAAAAAAAAAAGATAGATTTCTGCAAAGTTGTTTTTTTGGGCTGGAACTCAGCTTTAAGGCTGGGTTCACACCATCGCCGGATCCGTCGCCGGTTCACCGTTTCAGGACTGATTTCTGGGCTGAATTCGGACCTGATACTGACCAAAAAAAAGCACACATTTTTCCAGCAAATCGCACCAGACCCGCTGCGATGTGTGAACCGGCTCCATAGAAATCTCCTGCTATGCAAATTGAATGCAGGGAAACTCACATTAAAGAGGACCTGTCATGCCCTATTTATATTACAAGAAGACTGGGCACCCCGAAGACTGGCCGGGTAATAACAGAGGTGGAGGAAGTACAGTTCCACAGAATGGATGAAGCAGAAGCAGGGAAATACTTGCAGTGCAGGTCCTCAGGTGGTTTCCTCTCCAGCAAGGAGAACAGTGATCAGTACAGTACCGACTACCAAATCTGGTGAGACTTGGGCTTCATGTACACATAGCCTACTTTGACGTGCCGCCATTTTACCACGATTGTGCCGCGTTTCATTGTCGGGGGTCAAAACGTTCCTATCCTGAATGCGATTCTTCCACATTCAGGAGAGGGAGGCTGAACCTCCTCTAATCACAGCGGCTCCTAAACCCCAAGAGCCCGTGTGTACATGGACAGACAGGTCTTTATGGAGTTGAGTTTGGGAGCTTTGGTAAAATAACACCAAAAGCTCCTAAACTTAAGTGTTAGAGCCGGTTCACACTAGGGCGGCACGACTTCGGGGGCGACTCGGCCAGGCGACCTGAAGATGACTTCTAAGGCGACTTGCAAAATGACAATGCAAATCACCCCGAGTCGCCCCAGAAGTCGTACAAGAACCTTTTTCTAAGTCGAAGCGACTTGCGTCGCTCCTATTAGAACGGTTCTATTGACTACAATGGGACGCGACTTGTCAGGCGGCTGTGTCGCCTGACGAGTCGCCCCAGTGTGAACCAGGTCTTAGTGTACATGAAGGGGGGCAGTATTGCCTCATATGATCTCACCCTGCAGACATACAGCTATGAGACTCCAGGCACAGGAAGTGATCCGCCATTATTAAGGAGAATTCAAAGCAAAGAGATACATTGTATCAGGGTATTACTTCAAAACTTAACATTTCTGGATTAACATTACAAAACAATACAGATTTTGAATTAAGATCCTCTTTATAGCAAAACTAAACCCTCCTAATCTATACGGCCGAGAAAGATGAGTTCCTTCTATGCGGGTCTCAAGGTGCCAATGGGTGCGGCACATATGATCAGCTATGCCACCAGGACTGGAAAGTTCACCGTGCCTGGAATAGAACGCTTTGGGGAACCATTCAATGTGTTGGTTTAGTTCAGCTTTATAGTGTTAGATCATCATTTCAGAAAAGTTGAACCTCAACCCCCTTCCCCCCCTTACCTCTCAGCAGAAGAAACTCCCTCCAGGCGCAGTAGGTGGAGGCCACTGGCCGCTCGCTGTAACACCGGGATCACTTCCCCTACAAAGAGAAGATAGAACGCTGTTAATGGACGTGTAGGCACAGGCGACACTGCATTGAGGGGCACAGGTGAAGCTGCATTGATGGGCACAGGTGAAGCTGCATTGATGGGCACAGGTAAAGGCTGCATTGATGGGCACAGGTAAAGGCTGCATTGATGGGCACAGGTAAAGGCTGCATTGATGGGCACAGGTAAAGGCTGCATTGATGGGCACAGGTAAAGGCTGCATTGATGGGCACAGGTAAAGGCTGCATTGATGGGCACAGGTAAAGGCTGAATTGAAGGGCACTGGTAAAGGCTGGTAATATTTATTTTTGTAACATAATTCTGCATAAAACATTTAAAGCGGAGGTTCACCCTAAAACAATTATATACCATTACATCCAGCATACTTCCGACATCAACAGTATGCGTTTTTTTTTTTCCGTACATACCGTTTTATTGTTATTTTCCCCCGGGCTTCCGGCTCCCGCGGGAGTGGGCGTTCCTATTCCGAGGTTAGATGATCGACGTCTGGTGAAAAACTTCCCCTGGCGCATAAGGCGCGTCACCAGTTTTCCGTAACTAGCCGACCTGCGAGTCGGCTCTATATGGCGCCTGCGCAATCAGCTCTACACGGCGGGCGCAGGCGCCGTATAGAGCCGACTCGCAGGTCGGCTAGTTACGGAAAACCGGTGACGCGCCTTATGCGCCAGGGGAAGTTTTTCACCAGACGTCAATCATCTAACCTCTGAATAGGAATGCCCAGTCCCGTGGGAGCCAGAACCCGGGGGGGAAATAACAATAAAAAACGGTAGGTACGGCAAAAAAAAAAAAAAAAAAAAAAAGCATACTGTAGATGTCGGAAGTATGCTGGATGTAATGGTATATAGGGTGAACCTCCGCTTTAAGTGCCATTACATGAGATAATTTAGGAGGGCGTGTTTAGGGGTGGAATTAGGGTTAGGGCAACTGGTGGCGAGTAGGGTTGTTCCGATACCACTTTAAGACCGAGTACAAGCACCGATACTTCCTCCTCCCCCCCTCTCTCATATTTTTTTTACAATTTGTTTTTGAATTTTTAGATTCAATGATATTTATTGAAAAGATTTAAAAGATGTATACAACAGTACAAAAGCGTTTCAACACATCCACCAGCGTTAGCAAACGCAATCTAGGGCCCATACATAGACCATATAAGTAATGCAGTAATTTATAAAAAAAAAAAAAAAAATACAAATAAACACAAAAACTCTGAAAACCCCCCAGGATACCACCCAAGGAGAAGCCCTTTAGGAACAACAAAATTATCAGTGCGTATCCCAGTGACCTCAAGTCCCGCATGGCAAAAGTCCTCGGGCACAAAATCGTAAGCCCATCTTAGACCCCATTCACACCTAAGCGACAAAACGCCCGACGCGGGACGCTTCTGTCGCTAGAGGTGAGAATTCCCATTGCCGTCTATGGAGATGGTTCACATCTCATAGACGCGCAACGCCTGTCGCCTGAAAAAAAGTCCCGGACCCTTTTTTTCAAGCGACACGCGCGTTTTCCCATAGACAGCAATGGGAATACTTTAGAAAAAAAAAAAAAAAAAAAAGAAACATTTGTAATCGCGGCAAATCTGCCGCTACACGCGTACGCGGCTGTCGCTTAGGTGTGAATGCAGCCTAACTGCGAATACTGACAGCTGAGCAAAAAGGGCCGGTGTTTAAGAGCTTTAGAAAGAGAAATTAAGGGGGAAAAAAAGAGAAGTAAAGAAGAAAAAGGAAGAAATAAATAAATATGAGAGCTACCGTCCGGGGCCCCAAAATCCATCAAAAAGAATCATAACTACATCGCCAGCGTCCTCAGGTCATTGGTAAGATACCCAAGCCATGGGTCCCAGACTTTATGGAATAACGTCATTTTGTCCCATATCAGCGCCGCCAGGCGTTCATTCAGCATCAGCCAGGACATTTTCCTCTTAAGCTGATCGAATGTCAGGGCCGCGGACCGCCAATTTCTAGCGATTGTAATTTTTAGCCGATATAAAAATGAAAGTAAGCAGCCGCCTTTGGGCCTTAGAGGCCTCCGCCACCCTGTCACCCAAAAGAGCCTGTTTCGCTGATTGTTTTTGAATTTAAAAAAAAAAATTAAGGGGGGAAGGGGGAAAGGACAGTGTCAGTGGGCCAGATTCACAAAGAGATACGATGGTATATCTACAGATACACCATCGTATCTCTGATTTTTACTGGTCCTATCTATGCGCCTCATTCATAGAATCAGTTACGCATAGATAGGGCTGAGATCCGACAGTGTCACACTGTGTGACACTGTCGGATCTTTTTTTGGATTTAAAAATGGCGCCGGGGGCGTTCCCGCTGATTTACACAGAATAATATGTAAATCAGCGAGATACGCGAAATTCACTAACGTACGCGGACTCGACGCTGTGTTCTTACGTCGTTTCCGTAGCGCGGTACCCGTCGTATACTTACCCCTGCTAAAAGCAGGGGTAAGTATTGTTAAGTATGGCCGTCGTTCCCGCGTCGAATTTGAAATTTCCTACGTCGTTTGCGTACGCCGATTCACGAACACGCGCGTCGCAAGTCCCGCTCACATCGCAACCACTGACGTCCTATTGACGTCAGTGGGAGCAATGCACGCCGGGAAATTCCCCGGACGGCGCATGTGTATTTAAATCGGCGCGGGAGCGCGCCTGATTTAAATAGTACACTCCCCCAGCCACGGAATTAGAATTCCGCCGGGGGAGTTAGGATCCGCCGTCGCAAGTTTGGAGGTAAGTGTGTTGTGAATTTGACACTTTCCTCACAAACTTGCGAGGGCGGATCTTAAAAAACATAGGTTACACGGATCTAAAGATCCGCTAACCTTTGTGAATCTGGCCCAGTGTGTTTATTAAATTTTTTACAATTAATTTTATTATTTATTATAATTCTTTTTTTTTTTTTTATCAGCCCTGTTGGGGGGCTTTGGTGAGATATCAGGGGTCTTAACAGATCCCTGACATCTCTCCTTTGAGACAGGGAAAAGGGACTAGGGACACCGATTCCCCAGTCCTTTGCTCAGCAGCCTCAGCTGCACTGAAAATGAATGGAGAGAAAACAGCGGCTCCTCTCCATTTATAAACTGAAACACAGTTTACGATGTTTCAGTTATGTGAATGGACAGAGTCGGTGATCACTGACTCTGTACATTCAGAAAAGGTAGGAGCCGGATTTACTAACTCCTACCTCCGCTCTCCTTCCTGCCAGATCGAGGAGGTGGAGGAGGAGAACGGAGTGAGACGGAAGAACGGAGGGGGGGGAAGAAAGGGGCACAGCAGCACGGAGGAGAAGAGAGAAGGACAGCAGCACGGAGGAGAAGAGAGGGGGACAGCAGCTTGGAGGGGGACACGAATCAGCACGGAGGGGGGAGAAGAGAGGGGGACAGCAGCACGGAGGGGGACACGGATCAGCACGGAGGGGGGAGAAGAGAGGGGGACAGCAGCACGGAGAAGAGAGGGAGACACGGATCAGCACGGAGGGGGGAGAAGAGAGGGGGACAGCAGCACGGAAAAGAAGAGAGGGGGACAGCAGCACGAAGGGGGACACGGAGCAGAAGAGAGGGGGACACGGATCAGCACGGAGGGGGGAGAAGAGAGGGGGACAGCAGCACGGAGGGGGAGAAAAGAGGGGGACAGCAGCACGGAGAAGAGAGGGAGACACGGATCAGCACAGAGGTGGGAGAAGAGAGGGGGACAGCAGCACGGAAAAGAAGAGAGGGGGACAGCAGCAAAACGGGGGACACGGAGCAGAAGAGAGGGGGACACGGATCAGCACGGAGGGGGAGAAGAGAGGGGGACAGCAGCACAAAGGGGGACACGGATCAGCACGGAGGGGGGAGAAGAGAGGGGGACAGCAGCACGGAGGGGGAGAAAAGAGGGGGACAGCAGCACGGAGAAGAGGGGGAGACACGGATCAGCACAGAGGTGGGAGAAGAGAGGGGGACAGCAGCACGGAAAAGAAGAGAGGGGGACAGCAGCACGAAAGGGGAACCGGAGCAGAAGAGAGGGGGACACGGATCAGCACGGAGGGGGAGAAGAGAGGAGGACAGCAGCACAGAGAAGAGAGGGGGACACGGATCAGCACGGAGGGGGAGAAGAGAGGGGGACACGGATCAGCACGGAGGGGGGAGAAGAGAGGGGGACAGCAGCACGGAAAAGAAGAGAGGGGTACAGCAGCACAAAAGGGGAACCGGAGCAGAAGAAAGGGGGACACGGATCAGCACGGAGGGGGAGAAGAGAGGGGGACAGCAGCACGGAGGGGGAGAAGAGAGGGGGACAGCAGCACGGAGGGGGACACGGATCAGCACGGAGGGGGGAGAAGAGAGGGGGACAGCAGCACGGAAAAGAGAGGGGGCCAGCAGCACGAAGGGGGACACGGATCAGCACGGAGGGGGAGAAGAGAGGAGGACAGCAGTACAGAGAAGAGAGGGGGACACGGATCAGCACGGAGGGGGACAGCAGCAGAACGAAGGGGGACTGGAGGAGGATGCGGGGACAGTCAGCGGTGATCGTGTGTGTTACAAGCACAGATCACCTCTGATTTCACTAAAGCAGCTGAAAGCCGGACTTTGAAACCTATACAGGGTGCTTGTAACTCTGCCCCCCCCTCCCCCCCCCCCGATCACCCTGACTACCCAGGTATCGGGTGAAGCATCGGAGCATTTGCCCCACGTACATGTACCAGTATCGGTATAACCCTAGTGGCGAGTAACGGCGAGGGGCTGGCTGGTAGCTCAGGACCTGCATTTTGAGCCCTGGCGTAACACCTATATGGTTGTAGAAGAGGAAAAATAACAGACCTAACCGCCGGATTACCACAAAATAAAATGTTAAAAAATGGTATTCAGAAGAACAAAACGCATTTTGTTGATGAACAGGCGTCCTCTTTTTCTGGTGGCCTAGTGACACAACCAGCAAAATATTTCAGGGCCGCGTTTGTCGCCAGGCCTGAAATCGGGTAACCGTTAAAAACGAGCCACGTGCTGACGTTTTGAGTCATCCTGCGTGCAGAAAACCTGAAAGCGAGCCGGGCGCGGTGATTGACGGGCAGAAAGTATATGGGCAGATAGGGGGAAGACACTGCGAGGTGAGGGAGATTGCCAGATACCAGCTGCAAAACTCATGAATATAAAACGCTCTCCTGACAATCAAATTATTACCCAGAAAATCAGCCCAAATATATTCAGAATCATTCCTCACCGAAGATGACAACTGATTTCCCAGAGAAGTCGTTATTATTCCGCCGTGGTGCCGCACACGCGCTTTCTACATCAAGTCGCTCTACTCAGCTAATTCCAAATGCATTAAATACCGGGAGGAAGAGCCGACACTTTTTATGAACTGACTGCAAACTTCACTAAAGACATAAACAGCCTGCGGAGCGCCAGCTGCTGAGGAACAACAAGTCCCAGCATGACAGCAGCAGCAACCTGTACCCCTACAGTGATACCCGGGGGGGGGGGGGGGGGGGGGCTCGATAGAGAGCCACTACAGCCAATCGCCTTGAGTTCTATTATCCGTTTACCACTTATGGACCAGAGCAATCTTTCTATGTCCTCTACGGGGGGGTTTATTTTGCGATAAAAAAAATACTCACTCAATACATTTTTTTTTTTTTAAATAAATAAAATCCAAAAAAAAAAAAACACACACTGACAATCCACTCCCCCCGCCCCCTAAAAAAAAAAAAAAAAAATACTGCCACATGACAGTAAAAAAAAGTATCAGTATTCGGTATCTGCGAGTACTTGAAAAAAAAGTATCGGTACTTGTACTCGGTCTCAAAAAAGTGGTATCGGGACAACCCTACTGATGATGTTACAGCCTCTGCCAATCCAAGCAGGCTTTGTACTCATTAACCCCTTCCCGACCGCCGCATGTACATATACGTCGGCAGAATGGCACGTACAGGCACATTGGCGTACCTGTACGTCCCTGCCTAGACGTGGGTCGGGGGTCCGATCGGGACCCCCCCGGCTACTTGCGGCGGTCGGGTCCCCTCGGGGAGCGATCCGGGACGACGGCGCGGCTATTTGTTTTTAGCCGCTCCGTCGCGATCGCTCCCTGGAGTTGAAGAACGGGGAGAGCCGTGTGTAAACACGGCTTCCCCGTGCTTCACTATGGCGGCTGCATCGATCGTGTGTTCCCTTATATAGGGAGACTCGATCGATGATGTCATTCCTACAGTTGTAAACACACACAGTGTACACCAAATCCTACAGCGCCACCTGTGGTTAACTCCCAAACTGCAACTGTCATTTTCACAATAAACAATGCAATTTAAATGCATTTTTTGCTGTGAAAATGACAATTGTCCCAAAAATGTGTCAAAAATGTCCGAAGTGTCCGCCATAATGTCGCAGTCACGAAAAAAAAATCGCTGATCGCCGCCATTAGTAGTAAAAAAAAATTAATAAAAATGCAATAAAACTATCCCCTATTTTGTAAACGCTATAAATTTTGCGCAAACCAATCGATAAACACTTATTGCGATTTTTTTTACCAAAAATAGGTAGAAGAATACGTATCGCCCTAAACTGAGGGAAAAAAAAAATTTTATATATGTTTTTGGGGGATATTTATTACAGCAAAAAGTAAAAAATATTGCATTTTTTTCAAAATTGTCGCTCTATTTTTGTTTATAGCGCAAAAAATAAAAACCGCCGAGGTGATCAAATACCACCAAAAGAAAGCTCTATTTGTGGGGGAAAAAACGCCAATTTTGTTTGGGAGCCACGTCGCACGACCGCGCAATTGTCTGTTAAAGCGACGCAGTCCCAAACTGTAAAAACACCTTGGGTCTTTAGGCAGCAATATGGTCCGGGGCTTAAGTGGTTAATAGAATATATCGCTCGCCGTGATTGGGTCCAGCAAGAAGGAAGAAGAATATGGCTCCAGAAGGAAGAAATATGAAGCGTCGGAAGCCTCAGAAGGGGGGGTCATCTTATACGGTCACTACAGGCAAAACATTTTAAAAAAAAAACTAACATTAGGGGGTCGCCTTATACACCGGCAAATACGGTAAAGAAGGAGGAAAATATGAATCTTTTGTAGATCAACATGCAAATTTATAATTTTGTCACCGGCTCTTCCTAAAAGCAACAGGGCAGATCCTCAGAGCGAGTACGCCGGCGTATCTACTGACACGCCAGCGTACTTTCACCCGCGTTGTATCTTTGGTTTGAATCCTCAAACCAAGATACGACGCATCTGGGTTAGATCCGACAGGCGTACGGCTTCGGATCTTAGATGCAATACTTCGGTGTCCGCTGGGTGGCGTTCACGTCGTTTTCCGCGTCAGGTATGCAAATTAGCTATTCCCGACGATCCACGAACGTACGCGCGGCCGTCGCATTCTCTTACATCGTCTCTAGGTCGGCTTTTTCCGGCGTATAGTTAAAGCTGCTATTTTGCGGCGTATAGTTAGGACTTGCCATGTTAAGTATGGCCGTCGTTCCCGCGTCGAAATTTGAATTTTTTTTTTTTTTGCGCAAGTCGTCCGTGAATCGGGATGGACGTAATTCACGTCTAAGTTAAAAAAAATGACATTGTTGCGACGTCATTTAGCGCAATGCACGGCGGGAAATTTAGAAACGGAGCATGCGCAGTTCATTTGGCACGGGGACGCGCTTCATTTAAATGAAACACGCCCCCTAATCGCCGATTTGAATTCATTTGAGAATTCCTGGGAAGTTCTGCTGACAGAAAAGATGTTAAGGGACCCTGGAGGTGTCTCTAGTAAAGAGAAGGGAGCATGCCGATTGGTGGAGCATGCTGAAACTTCTAGTCCATCGCCACGTCGGATTCTAAACCATATCATTCCTAGCTGGGGACCACAGTGCGCTTTTTTTTGGTAATAATTCAGTTTAATGTGATGGAGAATATTTCACTGCTGGACCCATGTGTCCTTCTCATAAAAATAAATCAGCGCTAAGGGGGTGGAAGTCATTCTTGCATGTCTGTATGTGTTCCAGAACATGGCCTGTGGTCAGACATGGAGCTCGGAGACGAGGGGCATCTGCTCCTAGATTCACTCCACAGCACGGCTACACCATATAGATCAGATACAGAGAGAGGGGGTAACCCCACTCTATATAGATCAGATACAGAGAGAGGGGGTAAGCCCACTCTATATAGATCAGATACAGAGAGAGAGGGGGTAAGCCCACTCTATATAGATCAGATACAGAGAGAGGGGGTAAGCCCACTCTATATAGATCAGATACAGAGAGAGGGGGTAACCCCACTCTATATAGATCAGATACAGAGAGAGGGGGTAACCCCACTCTATATAGATCAGATACAGAGAGAGGGGGGGGTAACCTCACTCTATACAGATCAGATACAGAGAGAGAGGGGGTAAGCCCACTCCATATAGATCAGATACAGAGAGAGGGGGTAACCCCACTCTATATAGATCAGATACAGAGAGAGGGGGTAACCCCACTCTATACAGATCAGATACAGAGAGAGGGGGTAACCCCACTCTATATAGATCAGATACAGAGAGAGGGGGGGGGTAACCTCACTCTATACAGATCAGATACAGAGAGAGAGGGGGTAAGCCCACTCCATATAGATCAGATACAGAGAGAGAGGGGGTAACCCCACTCTATATAGATCAGATATAGAGAGAGGGGGTAACCCCACTCTATACAGATCAGATACAGAGAGAGGGGGTAACCCCACTCTATACAGATCAGATACAGAGAGAGGGGGTAACCCCACTCTATATAGATCAGATACAGAGAGAGGGGGTAACCCCACTCTATATAGATCAGATACAGAGAGAGGGGGTAACCCCACTCTATATAGATCAGATACAGAGAGAGGGGGTAAGCCCACTCTATATAGATCAGATACAGAGAGAGGGGGGGGGGGTAACCTCACTCTATACAGATCAGATACAGAGAGAGAGGGGGTAAGCCCACTCCATATAGATCAGATAGAGAGAGAGGGGGTAACCCCACTCTATATAGATCAGATACAGAGAGAGGGGGTAACCCCACTCCATATAGATCAGATACAGAGAGAGGGGGTAACACCACTCTATACAGATCAGATACAGAGAGAGGGGGTAACCCCAATCTATACAGATCAGATACAGAGAGAGGGGGTAACCCCACTCCATATAGATCAGATACAGAGAGAGGGGGTAACACCACTCTATATAGATCAGATACAGAGAGAGGGGGTAACACCACTCTATATAGATCAGATACAGAGAGAGGGGGTAACACCACTCTATATAGATCAGATACAGAGAGAGGGGGTAACCCCAATCTATACAGATCAGATACAGAGAGAGGGGGTAACCCCACTCTATATAGATCAGATACAGAGAGAGGGGGTAACCCCAATCTATACAGATCAGATACAGAGAGAGGGGGTAACACCACTCTATATAGATCAGATACAGAGAGAGGGGGGTAACCCCACTCTATACAGATCAGATACAGAGAGAGGGGGGGTAACACCACTCTATATAGATCAGATACAGAGAGAGGGGGTAACACCACTCTATATAGATCAGATACAGAGAGAGGGGGTAACACCACTCTATATAGATCAGATACAGAGAGAGGGGGGTAACCCCACTCTATACAGATCAGATACAGAGAGAGGGGGGGTAACACCACTCTATATAGATCAGATACAGAGAGAGGGGGTAACCCCACTCTATACAGATCAGATACAGAGAGAGGGGGTAACCCCATTCTATACAGATCAGATACAGAGAGAGGGGGTAACCAGGCATGCTGGCGGGACACTTCGGGGGTCACTCTGCACAATATTATTCCTGTACCACTCAAGCCTTTCTAATCCTTTCACAGTTTAAAAAGTAAAAATTTTTAAGGCCCAACAGTGGCCCTTCCTAAACAAGGTATTTAACCACTTGTGTGCCCGCCGCCGCTTTAACGCAGAGCTGGGACAGCGGCTAAGCGACTCCTTCGGGCCCCTACCACCACCAACACTAAATCCGCCAGCTGCCAATGACAGCTGGCATTCAGTGCGAAGGCCGAGAGCTGAGAGGTTCATCTTCTGGGCTTCTGATCTTCAATGATGAAATCTGTGGAAGTCATCCTGTAGAAGCAAAAACAATTCCATGCAGTGCTTACACGGGGGGGGGGGGGAAGAGGGGGGGGGGTTTAGTGACATCATAAGTGACATGACTTCACTTCCTGTCCGCACTGAGAATCAGGCAAAGATGTGGTAGTTCTCTATCTCTCCCACCAAGCCCATTTCGTAGACTGGGAATGGGAGCCTGATAATGATCAAAGCATGTTGGGAACAATTTTCCTTCACACCCGCCGCGTTTCGAATAGACAAGATCTTCCTCAGGAAAATCAAGTCCATTTAAAATGCATTGGGTGTAAAGAGAATTGAACCCAACATCTCTGATCATTACCATGGCCTGATGTATGGGGGGGGGGGGGTGTATCTGTTATTTTACCATGTTTTCAAGCCACACAACAACCCTTTCCTGAACACCTCTGTCCCTGTGTCCCAACCTTTTTCAGGCCACACAATGACCCTTTCCTGAATCCCTCTGTTCCTGTGTCCTGACCTTCTCTAGGCCACACAATGACTCTTTCCTGAATCCCTCTGTCCCTGTCTCCTGACTTCTTCCAGGCCACACAACGACCCTTTCCTGAATTCCTGTCCCTGTGTCCCGACTTCTTCCAGGCCACACAACGACCCTTTCCTGAATCCCTCTGTCCTTGTGTCCCGACTTCTTCCAGGCCACACAACGACCCTTTCCTGAATCCCTCTGTCCTTGTGTCCTGACCACTTCTCCAGGCCACACAACGACCCTTTCCTGAATCCCTCTGTCCTTGTGTCCTGACCTCTTCCAGGCCACACAACGACCCTTTCCTGAATCCCTCTGTCCCTGTGTCCTGACGTCTTCCAGGCCACACAACGACCCTTTCCTGAATTCCTGTCCCTGTGTCCTGACGTCTTCCAGGCCACACAACGACCCTTTCCTGAATCCCTGTGTCCCGACTTCTTCCAGGCCACACAACGACCCTTTCCTGAATCCCTCTGTCCCTGTGTCCTGACGTCTTCCAGGCCACACAACGACCCTTTCCTGAATCCCTCTGTCCTTGTGTCCTGACTTCTTCCAGGCCACACAACGACCCTTTCCTGAACTCCTCTGTCCCTGTGTCCTGACTTCTTCCAGGCCACACAACGACCCTTTCCTGAATTCCTGTCCCTGTGTCCTGACGTCTTCCAGGCCACACAACGACCCTTTCCTGAATCCCTGTGTCCCGACTTCTTCCAGGCCACACAACGACCCTTTCCTGAATCCCTCTGTCCCTGTGTCCTGACGTCTTCCAGGCCACACAACGACCCTTTCCTGAATCCCTCTGTCCTTGTGTCCTGACTTCTTCCAGGCCACACAACGACCCTTTCCTGAACTCCTCTGTCCCTGTGTCCTGACTTCTTCCAGGCCACACAACGACCCTTTCCTGAATCCCTTTTTCCTTGTGTCCTAACCTTCTCTAGGCCACACAACGACCCTTTCCTGAATCCCTCTGTCCCTGTGTCCTGACTTCTTCCAGGCCACACAACGACCCTTTTTCTGAATTCCTGTCCCTGTGTCCTGACTTCTTCCAGGCCACACAACGACCCTTTCCTGAATCCCTCTGTCCCTGTGTCCTGACTTCTTCCAGGCCACACAACGACCCTTTTTCTGAATTCCTGTCCCTGTGTCCTGACCTCTTCCAGGCCACACAACGACCCTTTCCTGAATCCCTCTGTCCCTGTCTCCTGACTTCTTCCAGGCCACACAACGACCCTTTCCTGAATCCCTCTGTCCCTGTCTCCTGACTTCTTCCAGGCCACACAACGACTCTTTCCTGAATCCCTCTGTCCTTGTGTCCTGACCTCTTCCAGGTCACACAACGACCCTTTCCTGAATTCCTGTCCCTGTGTCCTGACTTCTTCCAGGCCACACAACGACCCTTTCCTGAATTCCTGTCCCTGTGTCCTGACTTCTTCCAGGCCACACAACGACCCTTTCCTGAATCCCTCTGACCTTGTGTCCTGACCTCCTCCAGCCTCACATCACCACCGTGAACAGAGCCAGTTTCCATGTCTAGCGGTCTTTGCATTTCGCTCAGCATTTGTTTACACCATCGATTACACAAAATTCTGATGACAGATTGTCCCTAAAGTACCACTAATCTGACAAAATTGCTAATTACTCCAACAAATTAAGCCGGGGAAAAACGGCTCAACGTAGCCGATCAGCTTCAGCAGAAATGTCACTCTTTATAAGAAGAGATGCAAATCTCAGGAATGGAAGGTGATGGATTTCATTTTTCTGCATTTTCTTCCATTTATAGACAAGACTTGGCCAATCGCTAAAGCCAAATAATGGCCAAAAAAAATTGGCACCAATGGTCACCGACAGCCTGATATTGTCATCGGAGGCATAGGATCTTTAAAATGGACTATTGGCAGAGACTGCTAAAGAAATATATTTTTTTAGTATACAATTCCTGAGAAAAGTTAAGGACTCAACATTTTAACCACTTCAGTTTCAGAAGGATTCCCCCCCCTACCCCCACACCTTCATGACCAGGTCATCCTTTTGCTATTCGGCGCTGCTGTAAACAGTGTCAGGTCTCCCCTATATCAATTTTACTGATATAGGGTGGCACCTGTGCGCCAGCAATTCCGGGTATGGGATGCACATGCGCGCTGCCAGTGGAAGCCGATCTGCGATTGCACGGTACCCCATGTCCTCCGGCACCCGCCAATCATTAGGCAGGGTAACAAAACGAAAGGCTGCCTATGTAAACAAAACAGATCGCCATTCTGACAGGGGGGGGGGGTTGTGTCTCTGCAAAGCAGGGAATAAATTCAATCTCTTCCCCTAGTAAAAGCTCCTCACACACTGTAGTTTAAACACTGACTAGGCATATAGTTAACCCTTTGATCACCTTAGATAATAACCACTACCCTGCCAGTGTCATTAGTACAGTGACAGTGCATATTTTTTTAAGCACTGATCACTGTATTAGTGTCACTGGTCCCCACAAAGGGGGACCAGTGACGTCCCTCACCTTGTTGTGTCACTGCCGCATCACCAGCCGTCCCATTAAAGTGAAAGGGACTGTCAACGAGCCAACGGCGGGACAAGAGGACGAGCCAACGGCGCGACAAGAGGACGAGCCAACGGCGCGACAAGAGGACGAGCCAACGGCGGGACAAGAGGACGAGCCAACGGCGCGACAAGAGGACGAGCCAACGGCGGGACAAGAGGACGAGCCAACGGCGGGACAAGAGGACGAGCCAACGGCGGGACAAGAGGACGAGCCAACGGCGGGACAAGAGGACGAGCCAACGGCGGGACAAGAGGACGAGCCAACTGCGGGACAAGAGGACGAGCCAACTGCGGGACAAGAGGACGAGCCAACTGCGGGACAAGAGGACGAGCCAACTGCGGGACAAGAGGACGAGCCAACGGCGGGACAAGAGGACGAGCCAACTGCGGGACAAGAGGACGAGCCAACGGCGGGACAAGAGGACGAGCCAACGGCGGGACAAGAGGACGAGCCAACGGCGGGACAAGAGGACGAGCCAACGGCGGGACAAGAGGACGAGCCAACTGCGGGACAAGAGGACGAGCCAACTGCGGGACAAGAGGACGAGCCAACAGCGGGACAAGAGGACGAGCCAACAGCGGGACAAGAGGACGAGCCAACAGCGGGACAAGAGGACGAGCCAACAGCGGGACAAGAGGACGAGCCAACAGCGGGACAAGAGGACGAGCCAACAGCGGGACAAGAGGACGAGCCAACAGCGGGACAAGAGGACGAGCCAACAGCGGGACAAGAGGACGAGCCAACAGCGGGACAAGAGGACGAGCCAACAGCGGGACAAGAGGACGAGCCAACAGCGGGACAAGAGGACGAGCCAACAGCGGGACAAGAGGACGAGCCAACAGCGGGACAAGAGGACGAGCCAACAGCGGGACAAGAGGACGAGCCAACAGCGGGACAAGAGGACGAGCCAACAGCGGGACAAGAGGACGAGCCAACAGCGGGACAAGAGGACGAGCCAACAGCGGGACAAGAGGACGAGCCAACAGCGGGACAAGAGGACGAGCCAACAGCGTATAGAAAATATAATCCACCGCCGCCCAGCAGCAATCCATTGAGAAAATAATCACACATTTTAGATTAAAAATACATTTGTAGAGTTGATATTTGATCTGTGAACTCCTAGGAGTCCCATCTGCAGAGCCGATCGTCTAGAGGGCTCATTTAAGAGAGAAGTCTGAACAGATTAACTATTCTGTGCTGAACCCCCCCCCCCCCCTGTCACATAAGTCCATCATCAAAATAAAATAGAGCTCTTCACTGCCGACCCAATGTGATGATTTCGGGTCTGTTAGAATTGAACGTTCTGAAATAGGTTTCATGAACACAAAGCCTACTTTGACCATCGGAAATCGTAAAACGTGGCAAAAGCGCGCCGCGATTTTAACAAGATTTTGGCACGTTTTGCAGCCCAGCTGTCAAAACATTCCTATCCTGAACGCGTTTCGTCTGCGTCCCGGAGACGGAGGTTGAAGCTCTCCTAACTGCGGCGGCTCCTAAACTCTGCTAAAAGTCCGTGTACACATGGACAGACAGGTCTTTATGGAGTGGAGTTTAGGAGCTGGCCGTGTACATGGAGCCCAACAACGTCTTGTCCAGCAGAACACCATCATAAATTGGACTTCTTGTTCCCAAACCATGGCCATTTACCACTTCAATACCGAGCACCGTCACCCACTTCCTGCCCAGGCCACCTTTCAGCGCTCTCACACTATGAATGACAATTGCGCGGTCATACCACACTGTTCTCATTCTTTATCATCACAAAATAAAAAAAAAAATAAAAAAAAAATCTTCCCTTTTTCATAATAAAATTTTACAAATGAGGCCCCTCTCACACAGGCGTTCCGCATGTCCATTTTTCATCCATCCGTTGACAGGTGAAAAAAATGACATGCATCTCTATGGGATAGCGGAAGATCACCCGCCGACATGCGTCTCTGCTAAGCTCCATTTTTTTCTGACAGGAGAAAACTCAATTTTTTTCTTCCGTAAAAAAAAAAATGGAACAGACAAAAGACGAATGTTAGTGGACGATTCGCTGACATCCGTTTTAAACGCCTCCCCCCCTCATTAAACACACTGTATATAGCTGGTGGTCAAGGAGGGGGCCGGGAAAGCTGGCCACCACGTCCTTAACAACCGATGAGTCATCAGCTGTCAGCGGGGTTCCCTACCGATACCTGAATGTAAAAAATAAAATTGCCAGAAAAAAAAATTGCTGAAAACACGGCGTGGGGTCCCCCTCCCCCCCACAATCCATACCAGACCCAAATCTGAGCATGCAACCCGGCAGGTCGAGAAAGGGAGGAGACGAGTGAACACCCCCCCCCCCCCAACCATACCAGGCCGCATGCCTTCAACATGGGGGAGTGTGTGCTTTGGGGTGGGCTCTGCGTCCTGCCCCCCCCAAAGCACCTTGCCCCCATGTTGATGGGGACAAGGGCCTCTTCCTGACAACCCTGGCCGTGTAAACATGTAAATATGTACTGTCACGGGAGAGTCGATTATCGGCTTTCCTCACACAGTGACAGCGCTGGAGGAGAGGAATGCCGATAAATGGCATTTGTTTACATGGGATCAGCTGTGATTGGACACAGTGGATCACAAGGTAAAGGGCCACTGTCATTGGCTCTGGAGCTTGATCTGTGATCTGCTGTGTACAAAGGACACAACAATCACAGAGCTTGTATGAATGCCTGGAGGGCACATGGGGGGGGGTCACTAGTGACAGCAAAGGCAACACTGCATCAGAAAGTGGTCCCCAGGACCGGCGCCCGGCAAAAAGTGGTCCCCAGGACCGGCGCCCGGCAAAAAGTGGTCCCCAGGACCGGCGCCCGGCAAAAAGTCGTCCCCAGCACTGAACGTAGGAGGAAAGTCCAGATTTCGAGTTGTGATGGGGACAGGAATAGAGAAGTGTATAGAGAACTCCTCACTTTGGAGAGATTTCTATAGAGAACTCCTCACTTTGGAGAGATTTCCTCTCAAACGTGGAAGTCGGCCACCGTACAAGAAATGTAATCCACCGCCGCCCAACAGCAATCCATTGAGAAAATCATCGCACGTTTTAGATTAAAAATGTGCCTGCAGACCCCGACAACCACCGGTTCTGGGAGGACATCAGTAGACACCCTCCCAGAATTGGACGCCCGTGTTGTAGCCGTCTTTCACAGTTTTAAGGCCGGATAGGTTTATGCTGTATTTCTACTATAAGGAGCAGAGGGGGTTGTGGGGGAAGGTGGGGGAAGGGTAGAATAAACATAGGTATAGGCTTCTTTATCCACTTCCCGACCGCCGCATGTAGATATACGTCGGCAGAATGGCACAGACAGGCACATCAACGTACCTGTACGTGCATGCCTAGACGTGGGTCAGGGGTCCGATCGGACCCCCCCCCCCCCCGCTACATGTGGTGGTCGGATTCCCTCAGGGAGCGATCCGGGACGACGGCGCGGCTATAAACGATTTTAGCCGCTCCGTCGCGATCGCTCCCCGGAGCTGAAGAACGGGGAGAGCGTATGTAAACACGGCTTCCCCGTGCTTCACTGTGGCGCTGCATCGATCGAGTCATCCCTTTTATAGGGAGACACGATCGATGACGTCAGACCTACAGCCACACCCCCCTACAGTTGTAAACACACACTAGGTGAACCCTAACTCCTACAGCGCCCCCTGTGGTTAACTCCCAAATTGCAACTGTCATTTTCACAGTAATCAGTGCAATTTAAATGCATTTTTTGCTGTGAAAATGACAATGGTCCCAAAAATGTGTCAAAATTGTCCGCCATAATGTCGCAGTCACGAAAAAAATCGCTGATCGCCGCCATTAGTAGTAAAAAAAAAAAAAATTAATAAAAATGCAATAAAACTATCCCCTATTTTGTAAACGCTATAAATTTTGCGCAAACCAATCGATAAACGCTTATTGCGTTTTTTTTTACCAAAAATAGGTAGAAGAATACGTATCGGCCTAAACTGAGGAAAAAATGTTTATATATGTTTTTGGGGAATATTTATTATAGCAAAAAGTAAAAAATATTGCATTTTTTTCAAAATTGTCGCTCTATTTTTGTTTATAGCGCAAAAAATAAAAACCGCAGGGGTGATCAAATACCACCAAAAGAAAGCTCTATTTGTGGGGGAAAAAGGACGCCAATTTTGTTTGGGAGCCACGTGGCACGACCGCGCAATTGTCTGTTAAAGCGACGCAGTGCCGAATTGTAAAAACCCCTTGGGTCATGTAGCAGCATATTGGTCCGGTCCTTAAGTGGTTATTAATACAGGTATTAGAAATGTGTATAGGAACACACAGCACACCAATAACAAGGTATCAATTCAGAACTTTGAGAGGGATTTCAATGATCCATCTAAAGCCGAATAGAGAAAATAGAGAAACAATCCAGATATCAGGACGATCGTCTCCTCGGCCAGAAACGATCGTCTCCTCCCTTGCCCTTTATCCGCAATCCACATCATGAATTTTGACAATCTTCCGGAATAAAATTTAATACATAAAATGTCACAAAGCACAAATCTACTTAAAAAACAACCAAAAAAATGAATAAAGTGGTTTTATGGGAAACGCTTAAAAACGACGGCAAGTTTTTTGTGGGCTTTTTTTTTTTACGATAAGCAGCAGATTGTGGATGTAATTATATGAATCATCTTGTTGTTATAGTAACATCATTCGAACATAATAAAAATATAATAAAATGACACCGGAGACAATGCAGTTACAAATAAATTGCTGTAGCCGACTTCTCCGCTAAAAGGGAAGAAAAAAAAAATAGAAAAAAAAAAAAAAATCCTCCGCTAAAATAAAAAAGGCTAAAAATATCCGGAGAGATGAAAGAATGAATCCAGAAATTAGATCTCCGGTCTTCACTGAACTTTCTGTCAAATACCATTTACAGGAAACCGATATTCACCAATAAATGACTAAAACTGAGCGGGGGCACTCATGAAAGATTGGCATTTCTACTGCCGCCCTTCCGTAACAGTGGTCACATGATTGTCAATCTTTCCCACAACCCCCCGCCCCCCCCTCGGGTTTTCTGAACAGTTTGGCTCCTTACCGCCTTGCGGCGTACCGGTACATCGCCGGACTTCCAAGTGCGTATACCGGGATGGAGCCTGCAGTTTCAGGTACTATATTTTTTTTTTTATTAGAGCCAGCGGTCGTCTCTTTTAAAAAAGCAATCATAGCGGCTAACTAGCTGTTGGATTGCTTTTACAAGCAGTGGGAGGGGACATCCCCCTCTTACTTACCTTCCCGAGTCCTGATCGACCAGATCAGGACTCGGGAAGGCAAGTAAGAGGGGGATCTAATAAAAAACAAAATGGTACCTGAAACTGCAGGCACCATCCCGGTATACGCACTTGGAAGTCCGCTTCCGGGTTACTTTATCATAGAGCTGAACAAAGCCGATCCTGGTGTTTGTTCGGTTCTGTGATCAGCCGGTGGAAGTACTAGCCAGCCGTCGTCTCTTTTAAAAAAGCAATCATAGCGTCTAACTAGCTGTTGGATTGCTTTTACAAGCAGTGGGAGGGGACACTCGGGAAGGCAAGTAAGAGGGGAACTCTTACTTGCCTTCCCGAGTCCTGATCTGGTCGATCAGGACTCGGGAAGGCAAGTAAGAGGGGGATGTTCCCTCCCACTGCTTGTAAAAGCAATCCAACAGCTAGTTAGCCGCTATGATTGCCGATCAGGACTCGGGAAGGCAAGTAAGAGGGGATGTCCCCTCCCACTGCTTGTAAAAGCAATCCAACAGCTAGTTAGCCGCTATGATTGCTTTTTTAAAAGAGACGACGGCTGGCTAGTACTTCCACCGGCTGATCACAGAACCAAAACAAACACCAGGATCGGCTTTGTTCAGCTCTATGATAAAGTAACCCGGAAGCGGTGACCTGAGATCACTTCGTTTTCCTCAACACCATTTTTAAAAATTCAAAAAGCATTCGATTCGTCGGTTGAAACGACGCTGGGCTGGGGCAGGCGGGAAGGGGGTTGAAGCGACGCTGGGTTGGGGCAGGCGGGAAGGGGGTTGAAGCGACGCTGGGCTGGGGCGGGCGGGAAGGCGGTTGAAGCGACGCTGGGCTGGGGCGGGCGGGAAGGCGGTTGAAGCGACGCTGGGCTGGGGCGGGCGGGAAGGCGGTTGAAGCGACGCTGGGCTGGGGCGGGCGGGAAGGCGGTTGAAGAGACGCTGGGCTGGGGCGGGCGGGAAGGCGGTTGAAGCGACGCTGGGCTGGGGCGGGCGGGAAGGCGGTTGAATCGACGCTGGGCTGGGGCGGGAAGGCGGTTGAAGCGACGCTGGGCGGGAAGGCGGTTAAAGCGATGCTGGGCTGGGGCGGGCGGGAAGGCGGTTAAAGCGACGCTGGGCTGGGGGGGAAGGCGGTTGAAGCGACGCTGGGCTGGGGGGGGGCGGTTAAAGCGACGCTGGGCTGGGGCGGGAAGGCGGTTGAAGCGACGCTGGGGCGGGGCGGGAAGGCGGTTAAAGCGACGCTGGGCTGGGGCGGGCGGGAAGGCGGTTGAAGCGATGCTGGGCTGGGGCGGGAAGGCGGTTGAAGCGACGCTGGGCTGGGGCGGGAAGGCGGTTGAAGCGACGCTGGGCTGGGGCGGGAAGGCGGTTAAAGCGACGCTGGGCTGGCCGGGAAGGCGGTTGAAGCGACGCTGGGCTGGGGCGGGAAGGCGGTTGAAGTGACGCTGGGCTGGGGCGGGCGGGAAGGCGGTTGAAGCGACGCTGGGCTGGGGCGGGCGGGAAGGCGGTTGAAGCGATGCTGGGCTGGGGGGGGCGGTTAAAGCGACGCTGGGCTGGGGCGGGAAGGCGGTTGAAGCGACGCTGGGGCGGGGCGGGAAGGCGGTTAAAGCGACGCTGGGCTGGGGCGGGCGGGAAGGCGGTTGAAGCGATGCTGGGCTGGGGCGGGAAGGCGGTTGAAGCGACGCTGGGCTGGGGCGGGAAGGCGGTTGAAGCGACGCTGGGCTGGGGCGGGAAGGCGGTTAAAGCGACGCTGGGCTGGCCGGGAAGGCGGTTAAAGCGACGCTGGGCTGGGGCGGGCGGGAAGGCGGTTGAAGCGACGCTGGGCTGGGGCGGGAAGGCGGTTGAAGCGACGCTGGGCTGGGGCGGGCGGGAAGGCGGTTGAAGCGACGCTGGGCTGGGGCGGGCGGGAAGGCGGTTGAAGCGACTCTGGGCTCGGGCGGGCGGGGGCGCTAAGGCGGTTAAAGCGACGCTGGGCTGGGGAGGGGGGGCCCGGGTGGTCAGAAAGGCGGTTGAAGCGACACGGGACGGGGGCAGGCGGGAAGGGGGTTGAAGCGGGGCTGGGGCAGGCGGGAAGGCGGTTGAAGCGACGCTGGGCTCGGGCGGGCGAGGAGGCGGTTGAAGCGACGCTGGGCTCAGGCGGGCGTGAATGCGGTTGAAGCGACGCTGGGATGGGGCGGGCGGGGGCGCTGAGGCTGTTGAAGCGATGCTGGGCTGGGGCGGGCGGGAAGGCGGTTGAAGCGACGCTGGGCTGGGGCGGGAAGGCGGTTGAAGTGACGCTGGGCTGGGGCGGGCGGGAAGGCGGTTGAAGCGACGCTGGGCTGGGGCGGGCGGGAAGGCGGTTGAAGCGACTCTGGGCTCGGGCGGGCGGGGGCGCTAAGGCGGTTAAAGCGACGCTGGGCTGGGGAGGGGGGTCCCGGGTGTTCAGAAAGGCGGTTGAAGCGACACTGGACTGGGGCAGGCGGGAAGGGGGTTGAAGCGGGGCTGGGGCAGGCGGGAAGGCGGTTGAAGCGACGCTGGGCTCGGGCGGGCGAGGAGGCGGTTGAAGCGACGCTGGGCTCAGGCGGGCGTAAATGCGGTTGAAGCGACGCTGGGATGGGGCGGGCGGGGGCGCTGAGGCTGTTGAAGCGATGCTGGGCTGGGGGGGGCGGGCGTTCAGAAAGGCGGTTGAAGCGACACTGGGCTGGGGCAGGCGGGAAGGGGGTTGAAGCGGGGCTGGGGCAGGCGGGAAGGCGGTTGAAGCGACTCTGGGCTCGGGCGGGCGGGGGCGCTAAGGCGGTTAAAGCGACGCTGGGCTGGGGAGGGGGGTCCCGGGTGTTCAGAAAGGCGGTTGAAGCGACACTGGACTGGGGCAGGCGGGAAGGGGGTTGAAGCGGGGCTGGGGCAGGCGGGAAGGCGGTTGAAGCGACGCTGGGCTCGGGCGGGCGGGGAGGCGGTTGAAGCGACGCTGGGCTCAGGCGGGCGTAAATGCGGTTGAAGCGACGCTGGGATGGGGCGGGCGGGGGCGCTGAGGCTGTTGAAGCGATGCTGGGCTGGGGGGGCGGGCGTTCAGAAAGGCGGTTGAAGCGACACTGGGCTGGGGCAGGCGGGAAGGGGGTTGAAGCGACGCTGGGTTGGGGCAGGCGGGAACGCGGCTGAAGCGACGCTGGCCTAGGGCGGTTGGGAACACGGTTGAAGCGACGCTGGGCTGAGATGGGCAGGAAGGGGGATGGGCTGGGGCAGGTGGGAAGGGGGTTGAAGGAAAAAATTACAGGAGGTGGGAAGGGGTTACAAAAGACAAATCACTGGGGGTTTAAATGTACTGACTTTTTTTTTGCCCAGACATACAGTAAGATCTACGTAATTGTGGTCACCCAGACACAAGGGTCACACCTGAGCGGTAGCCTATAACCAGCAGCTGTGAACTTCCTGCCAACAACCAGCACACGTTACACAGATCGCCATCAAAGCGAGACTCAAGCGTCGACGTATTATTAGATTATATTATTATATAGAATTAAAAGGTCCAAAAGCACAACGCAGACATTGTGCAATAAATGAAGAGCTCCTCTGGCAAGCCTTGTATTAGGTGGTCACCAGACGCTGAAGGAACAAGTCACCTTCACTGATAACTTCATTTCCAGTCCATAGACAAGGTGCGAATCCTCACCGCGGGGGGATCTCGCCACATTACGCCTCTAATCACTCCGCTCATTGTCGCTTTCAAGGCGTTTTCAGATTTGATTTTGCAGTTATAAAGCACTTAGGGCCTCAGTCCGTCCCGTCAGCGGCCCCCCTAACTCAATTATAGCGACTCCTCGGAGCGGCTGTAAGGCTGCGGGCGACGTGTACGACGCGAGCTGGAAAACGGACAGGAAAGGTGACATCGCCCGAGGCGACGGCTGTCATTTTCCCGGTGGAGTTTACCGTATAAATCGAATCTGCCGGAGACTCATATAGGAGATATAAATGTCCGATGCGTTTTCCTTCATTATAAGCATCTCATGGGGGAAGGACGCCGACGTGTGTGGTTGTAGTTTATCACATATACAAAACTTCTCTACTTTACAATAATGACCACAAAAAAGAACGTGTGCCCTTCCCGATATGCTTTTTGAATACAGTGCTTTGAAAAAGTATTCATACCCCTTGGTATTCCCCACATTTTGTCATGTTACACCCAAAAACATAAATGTAATTTATTGAGATTTTATGTGAGAGACACAAAGTGTCACATAATTGTGAAGTGGAAGGAAAATGATACAAATAAATCTGTGAAAAGTGTGGGGGGAGGGGCATTTGTATGGCGCCCCCCGGAGTCAATACTTTGTAGAACCCCCTTTCTCTACAAGTCTTTTTTGGGGGTGTCTCTACCAGCTTTGCACATCTAGAGAGGAACATTTCTCCTCCATTCTTCTTCTCTGTAAAATATCTCAAGCTCTGTCAGATTGGATGGAGAGCGTCTGTGATCAGCAATTTTCAAGTCTTGCCACAGATTCTCAATGGGATTTAGGTCTGGACTGTGACTGGGCCATTCTAACACATGGATAGGCTTTGATCTAAACCATCCCATTGTAGCTCTGGCTGTACTTTAGGGTCGTTGTCCTGCTGGAAAGTGAACCTCCCCCCGGTCTCAAGTCTTTTTCAGACTCTAACAGGTTTTCTTCTAAGATTGTCCTGTATTTGTCTACATCCATCTTCCCATCACCTCTGACCAGCTTCCCCACCACATGATGTTGCCACCACCATGTTTCACGGTGAGGATGGTGTGTTCAGGGTGACAGGCGGTGTTAGTTTTCCACCACAGGGGGATATCTTTTATATTTTGCCAAATAATTGGGTATTATATTGTGTTTTTGTGCATCAAAATTCATTAAAGAGTATTATATATTTTTTTACATGTTTGATGGTTTCTATTTACTTGGTGTAACATCTTTCATATTTCATCAAACAATTGCGTAGTTTATGTTTCTGTGCATTAAAATTCATTGAAATGTATAAAATAAAAATTATTAATGTGTTTTTGTGCATCAAAATTTATTTAAGTGTATTTTAATTTTAAATTTGTTCTTACATGTTTGGTATCAATTTACTTGGTCTAACGTCATCTTCTATATTTTACCAAATAATTGGGTATTATATTGTGTTTTTGTGCATTAGAAATCATTAGAGTACTTTAATTAATTATATTTTATTACATATGTCATCTATTTACTTGGTGTAACATCATCTTTTATATTTCAAACAATTGGGTATGTTATGTTTTTGTGCATTAAAATTAATTGAAATTTATTAAATTATTATTAATAATGTGTTTTTGTGCATCAAAATTAATGTAAGTGTGTTTTAACCACTTAAGGACCGCCTCCTGCACATATACGTCGGCAGAATGGCACGGCTGGGCACATCCACTTACAGGTACGTCCTGTACTAGTACTCAGCCGTGGGTCGCGGGCGCGCTCCCTCGACCCGGTCCGAAGCTCCGTGACCGGAACCACGGGACTCGCAGCTGGAGTCCCGCGATCGGGTCCCCGGAGCCGAAGAACGGGGAGAGGTGAGTGTAAACACGGCTACCCCGTTCTTCACTGTGGCGCCATCATTGATCGTCTGTTCCCTGATATAGGAGGACACAATCGATGATGTCAGACCTACAGCCACACCCCCCTACAGTTGTAAACACACACTAGGTGAACCCTAACTCCTACAGTGCCCCCTGTGGTTAACTCCCAAACTGCAACTGTCATTTTCACAGTAATCAGTGCAATTTAAATGCATTTTTTGCTGTGAAAATGACAATGGTCCCAAAAATGTGTCAAAATTGTCCGAAGTGCCCACCATAATGTCGCAGTCACGCAAAAAAATCGCTGATCTCCACCATTAGTAGTAAAAAAAAAATTTTTATAAGAATGCAATAAAACTATCCCCTATTTTGTAAACGCTATAAATTTTGCGCAAACCAACCGATATACGCTTATTGCGATTTTTTTTTTACCAAAAATAGGTAGAAGAATACGTATCGCCCTAAACTGAGGAAAAAAAATGTATATATTTTTGGGGGATATTTATTATAGCAAAAAGTAAAAATATGGCATTTTTTTTTAAACTGTCGCTCTATTTTTGTTTATAGCGCAAAAAATAAAACCCCCAGAGGTGATCAAATACCACCAAAAGAAAGCTCTATTTGTGGGGAAAAAAAGGACGCCAATTTGGTTTTGGGGCTAAGTCGTACGACTGCGCAATTGTCAGTTAAAGCGACGCAGTGCCGGATCGCAAAAAGGGGCAAGGTCCTTTAGCTGCATTTTGGTCCGGGTCTTAAGTGGTTAATTTGTTCTTACATGTTTGGTATCAATTTACTTGGCCTAACATCATCTTTTACCAAATAATTGGGTATTGTGTTTTTGTGCAATAAAATTCATTAGAGTATTTAAGATTTTTTTATATATATATATATATACACACACACACACACACACACACACATTTTACATGTTTGGCATCTATTTACTTGGTGTAACATCTTTTATATTTCACCAAACAATTGGGTATGTTATGTTTTTGTGCAAAAATGAATTGAAATGTATCAATTAATAATAATTAATTTAAATTTGTTCTTACATGTCTGGTATCAATTTACTTGATATTTTACCAAATAATTGGGTATTATATTGTGTTTTTGTGCATTAAAATTCATTAAAGAATATGTGTATATATATATATATATATATATATATATATATATATACACACATTTTTTACATGTTTGGCATCTATTTGCTTGGTGTAACATCTTTTATATTTGACCAAACAATTGCTTATGTTATGTTTTTGTGCATAAAAATTAAATTGAACAATAATTAATAATTATTAATAATAATTAATTTAAATTTGTTCTTACATGTTTGGTATCAATTTACTTGGCCCAACATCTTTTATATTTTGTCAAACCATTGGGTATTATATTGTTTGGCGAAAAATAAAAGATGAGAATTGTCAGAAAAAGGCGGGGTCTTCTGGTGGATATGAAGAGGACCTGCGGTATTCCTGACGTTGTGTCCGATAATTGTCACAAAGCTACGGAAATTCAATATTTAAAAATGAGAAAAATAATAAAGAAAAGGGATACATTTAGTAACAAATGAATAATGAAGCGATGGCGGTGTGCAGACAGAAGAGGGGAGAGTGAGAACGGGTGAATTCCGCCCACCCTGACAGTAATGACGGAATTCGCTCCTCTGGTGTGGAAATAACGTTCGATGTAATAAAGCGTCGGGGGGGAAGGCAGGAAATTAAGAAATGAAAGGTGACCGGCTCTTCCCTGGGGGCAGATTGGGGGGGGGTCAGGAGGTCGCTCTTTTCTATTACATGAAGCTGAGCCGGACATATGAGGGCTCTCCGAGAAATCCAATATTAGACGAACGCTCCCTCATCAATCACGTGTCTACTAAACATCTATCACCGGATCCCGCCATGGAAAGGAAGTCGCTGCACCGCACTACAAATTCCCACCCAACACTAACCGGCCTTATAAATGTCCCCTCCCCCACCCTTCTACCTATACAGGTAAATGTATAAACTTCTCAGCCCACGTGATCCCCAGAGGTACAGGAATGGTGACGTCACCCCCATAGGCTCCCATGCTCCAGCCATAGTTGCTGCTCCCTCCTCTCCCCTGCAGCCAGCGCTGGCTGACACAGCGGGGATCATGTCACTGGACCAGAGCGGGCTCAAAATAGGTAACTAAAAAAGGTGTAGAATAGGTGGGAGGGGCCATTTTTAAGACTGGTTAGTGTTGGGCGGGAATTGCCCGCTGACTTGTAAAAAGATGTCCGCTTGCCGCCTTCTGACTGTAGCCTTACTGCGGACGAGTGAGGGGTGTACCAAGATGGCCGCGACAGGGCGTCACTTCTGGGTAATTTTCTGATGGGTAGCGGCTTTCTGATAGAACACCGGCATCTTCAACTGTCCCCCCTGCCAGCTTATAACTGCTGCAGGAGAAGAATACAAGAGTTCCTGTAAACACCACCACACTCCTGTCTAGGCTCCCCTTCCTTCTACTGCCTGACCCCCTGAACCCTGGGTCCCCGACCCCCATGTGCCCTGGGTTCCCGATCCCTACTCCCCAACCCCTGGTATCCCCGACCCCCCCCCCCCCTGTGCCCCATGTGCTCCTCTGGTTGTTATTTTTTTCTACGTTTTCCTTTACTATTATTATTACTATTATTATTATTAGTAGGGTTGTCCAGATACCGATATCAGTATCGGTATCGGTACCGATACCGAGTATTTGCGGGAGTACTCGTACTCGCGCAAATACCCCCGATACCTAAATAGAATACTTTCCCCCCCTTTCCCCCCCCCCCCCAGCCGCATCGCGCCGCCGCATCGCGCCGCCGCATCGAGGGACATGGCTAGAGGGAGATTGCTGCATATGTGAGGGACATGGCTGCATATGTGAGGGACATGGCTGCATATGTGAGGGACATGGCTAGAGGGACATTGCTGCATATGTGAGGGACATGGCTAGAGGGACATTGCTGCATATGTGAGGGACATGGCTAGAGGGACAGTGCTGCATATGTGAGGGACATGGCTAGAGGGACATGGCTGCATATGTGAGGGACATGGCTGCATATGTGAGGGACATGGCTAGAGGGACATGGCTGCATATGTGAGGGACATGGCTAGAGGGACATTGGTGCATATGTGAGGGACATGGCTAGAGGGACATTGCTGCATATGTGAGGGACATGGCTAGAGGGACATGGCTGCATATGTGAGGGACATGGCTAGAGGGACATGGCTGCATATGTGAGGGACATGGCTGCATATGTGAGGGACATGGCTAGAGGGACATGGCTGCATATGTGAGGGACATGGCTAGAGGGACCTGGCTGCATATGTGAGGGACATGGCTAGAGGGACATGGCTGCATATGTGGGGGACATGGCTGCATATGGGGGGGACATGGCTGCATTTGGGGACACATTTAAAAAAAGTATCGGTATTCGGTATCGGCGACTACTTGAAAAAAAGTATTGGTACTTGTACTCGGTCCTAAAAAAGTGGTATCGGGACAACCCTAATTATTAGTTAAGCCTTGCTAGTAAAACGATGCCGCTAAATAAACATCTTTTACAAAGCCTCTGTGCAGTCACATGACCGCTCTTCGCTCCCCTCCATCAACTTAAGGGCTACAGTGGGAGGGGCCGAGATCCCCCTCAGTCATCACCCGGGAGGTCACAGGACCATTGGGCTGTCCGCTCAGCCCCTCCCGCTGTAGCCCTAAGGCTGCATTCACACCTGAGCGTTTTGTCGCCTGAAGCGCGACGCCCCAAAACGCTAGAGGGGAAGAAATACATTATTCTCTATGGAGATGGTTCACATCTCCACTACAAAAACGCCTGACGCCGAACGCCTGAAGCCCAAACAAGTTTCGGACCCTTTTTTGTCGCTCGAATTTGGGCGCTTTACATTGGTGACCCTAGACCTGTAAAAAATCGCGGTAAAAAACGGTGCGTTTTGTCGCTGCAAATCGCGGTAAAAAACGCTGCTTTTAGTCGCGGCAAATCGCGGTAAAAAACGCAGCAAAACGCTACGCTCAGGTGTGAATGCAGCCTTAGATCTGGGAAGGAGAGCGGTAGAAGGTCATATGACAACTGGGCTGTCTGCTCAGCCCCTCCCATTGTAGCCCTTAGATCTGGGAAGGAGAGCGGTAGGTCATGTGACCACTGGGCTGTCTGCTCAGCCCCTCCCATTGTAGCCCTTAGATCTGGGAAGGAGAGCGGTAGAAGGTCATATGACAACTGGGCTGTCTGCTCAGCCCCTCCCGCTGTAGCCCTTAGATCTGGGAAGGAGAGCGGTAGAAGGTCATATGACCACTGGGCTGTCTGCTTAGCCCCTCCCATTGTAGCCCTTAGATCTGGAAAGGAGAGCGGTAGAAGGTCATATGACAACTGGGCTGCCTGCTCAGCCCCTCCCGCTGTAGCCCTTAGATCTGGGAAGGAGAGCGGTAGGTCATGTGACCACTGGGCTGTCTGCTCAGCCCCTCCCATTGTAGCCCTTAGATCTGGGAAGGAGAGCGGTAGAAGGTCATATGACAACTGGGCTGTCTGCTCAGCCCCTCCCGCTGTAGCCCTTAGATCTGGGAAGGAGAGCGGTAGGTCATGTGACCACTGGGCTGTCTGCTCAGCCCCTCCCATTGTAGCCCTTAGATCTGGAAAGGAGAGCGGTAGAAGGTCATATGACAACTGGGCTGCCTGCTCAGCCCCTCCCGCTGTAGCCCTTAGATCTGGGAAGGAGAGCGGTAGGTCATGTGACCACTGGGCTGTCTGCTCAGCCCCTCCCATTGTAGCCCTTAGATCTGGGAAGGAGAGCGGTAGAAGGTCATATGACAACTGGGCTGTCTGCTCAGCCCCTCCCATTGTAGCCCTTAGATCTGGAAAGGAGAGCGGTAGAAGGTCATATGACAACTGGGCTGCCTGCTCAGCCCCTCCCATTGTAGCCCTTAGATCTGGAAAGGAGAGCGGTAGGTCATATGACAACTGGGCTGTCTGCTCAGCCCCTCCCATTGTAGCCCTTAGATCTGGGAAGGAGAGCGGTAGGTCATATGACAACTGGGCTGTCTGCTCAGCCCCTCCCATTGTAGCCCTTAGATCTGGAAAGGAGAGCGGTAGGTCATGTGACCACTGGGCTGTCTGCTCAGCCCCTCCCATTGTAGCCCTTAGATCTGGGAAGGAGAGCGGTAGGTCATGTGACCACTGGGCTTTTTGCTCAGCCCCTCCCATTGTAGCCCTTAGATCTGGGAAGGAGAGCGGTAGGTCATGTGACCACTGGGCTGTCCGCTAAGTCCCTCCCATTGTAGCCCTTAGATCTGGAAAGGAGAGCGGTAGAAGGTCATATGACAACTGGGCTGTCTACTCAGCCCCTCCCATTGTAGCCCTTAGATCTGGGAAGGAGAGCGGTAGGTCATGTGACCACTGGGCTGTCCGCTAAGCCCCTCCAGCTGTAGCCCTTAGATAGGTGGGAGGAGAGTGGCGGGAGGTCATGTGACCGCACATGGGCGATGTGAAACAGTAAGGTGCCCCCCCCAGACCATGTGTGTAAAATGGGGGTGGGCTCAGGGCAGCCATAGAGGCTTTCATTAAACAGTCTCCTCCTCTTCCTGCCCCCCTTGTAATACATTATATATGTAGCGCCTCATGTACTTCTATTGCTTCTCTCCTATTGGCTTTACAACAAAATGTATGCCCTACTATTTCCGCCCACAGGCGGATATGTACGTTTTTCCCCCTGAAGCCCCATCATAGCCACACTGGCCTTTGTGGGCACACATATGCATTATGAACTAGGTGCAAGGAATCATGGGACATGTAGTCCCAACGCAGGATGTCACTGATGCTAGCCCATCATAGCCACACTGGCCTTTGTGGGCACACATATGCATTATGAACTAGGTGCAAGGAACCATGGGACATGTAGTCCCAAAGCAGGATGTCACCGATGCTATAAGAGTAGGCGCACATACGTATTATGGGCTGGCTGTGAGGAACCATGGGACATCGGATATTAGCTCCTGCTATCGGTGTAGGCACTCATACGCATCATGGCTTGGGTGTAGAGGAACCATGGGACATGGAGTCCAGACACAGGAGATTTGTGCAGGCGCACATACGCATTATGGGCTGGGTGCGAGGAACCATTTGACAGGTAGTCCTGACACAGGACACTGGTGCAGGGACAAATAGGCATTATGGGCTGGATGCAAGGAACCATGGAGCATGTAGTCCAGACACATGTGCAGGGTTACATAGGCATTATGGGCTAAGTGCAAGGAACCATGGGACATATAGTCCAGACACAAAAGATTGGTGCACTATGTGCTGGGTGTGAGGAACCATGAGACATGCAGTTCTGATGTAGATCACCTGATGCAACAGTACGCACTTGCTAATCCGCAACTTTAGGAGAAATGTTGCAAGATCAGAAAGTAGGTCGTGCGAGTCTCTGGGGGGGCACAATACTGCTCAGCCCGGCAATAACAAAGCTATAGAGGAGAGAGTGAGATTCATAGCCGTGTGACCTCCACTCAGCTCCTGTAGAAAGGATTGATGGTCACAAGCTCAGTTGAGATTGTCACAACAACAACCAGCAGGCGCCCCCCCCCCTTCGACCTCACAGCGGCAACAACACAGACATGGACAGGCCAGACTTCATCCAAAACATGTTTATGGCTCCAATGTCACCCGCTACAAACACTCCAACCAGAAGCACCCCCTTCATCCTCACAGCGGCGACATGGACAGGCCAGACTTCATACAAAACATGTTTATGGCTCCAATGTCACCCGCTACAAACACTCCAACCAGCAGCCCCCCCCCCCCCCCAATTTCACATTGTCAGGGATGAGACTCCCCCGTATGAAGTGTCACCTCTGTGCCAATTATTCTGTACAGAACAGACATGCCCAGCAATACGCAGACATCCTTCTCTGATCCAATCTCACACCTCGCTCACAACACAACACTTACCAATCAATGACCCCCCGATCATTAGAGGCGGCTCCGACTCTTACACACTATACAAGAGAAATCTCTTCATCTGCTTGTAGGAGGACCCCCGCCACGCCGGCATCTAGGAGGACCCCCGCCGGCATCTAGGAGGACCCCCGCCGGCATCTAGGAGGACCCCCGCAACGCCGGCATCTAGGAGGACCCCCGCAACGCCGGCATCTAGGAGGACCCCCGCAACGCCGGCATCTAGGAGGACCCCCGCAACGCCGGCATCTAGGAGGACCCCCGCAACGCCGGCATCTAGGAGGACCCCCGCAACGCCGGCATCTAGGAGGACCCCCGCAACGCCGGCATCTAGGAGGACCCCCGCCACGCCGGCATCTAGGAGGACCCCCCGCCACGCCGGCATCTAGGAGGACCCCCCGCCACGCCGGCATCTAGGAGGACCCCCGCAACGCCGGCATCTAGGAGGCCCCCCGCCACGCCGGCATCTAGGAGGACCCCCCCCGCCACGCAGACATCTAGGAGGACCCCCCCCGCCACGCCGACATCTAGGAGGACCCCCCGCCGGCATCTAGGAGGACCCCCCGCCGGCATCTAGGAGGACCCCCCGCCGGCATCTAGGAGGACCCCCCGCCGGCATCTAGGAGGACCCCCCGCCGGCATCTAGGAGGACCCCCCGCCGGCATCTAGGAGGACCCCCCGCCACGCCGGCATCTAGGAGGACCCCCGCAACGCCGGCATCTAGGAGGACCCCCGCAACGCCGGCATCTAGGAGGACCCCCGCCACGCTTAGAGAAACATTTACATTTCTCTTTTAGGACTTAAAGCGGGACTCATAACTTGATAAAAAAAAAAACACAATGTTCTTTAGCATGGAATATACTTTACACATTAATGATTCTTCTACCAATATCAGTGTGTGCTGTGAATTGCCCCCGCATTGCTTCCGTTTTTTCTTGCCAGGGACGGCCATTTTGCTGAAGCCCAGAGCCCCTGAGCAGCAGGCGATCAATAGACTGTCAACAAAATCGGCCTCTACAAATTTGGCACAGTGCCTAAAAATAGAGAGCAACTGAGCACGTGCAGAGCAGGGGGGCACAGCGTATTACTGTACAGGCGCTTATTTTTAATGTTTTTCACAGATATACCTGCAAAAGGGGGGCCGCCGGCCTGGTGTCATGCAGCAGGACTTTTCTGGCCAAAGTTCCACTTTAACCGCTTGAGGACCGCCGCACGACGATATACGTTGACAAAATGGCACGGCTGGGCACAAGGGCATACATGTACGTCCCCTTTAAGATCCCAGCTGTGGGTCGCGAGCACGCTGGCGGCGTTGCGCTTGTGACCCGGTCCTCTTCTCCGTAACCGTCCCTGCGGGAACAGCGGAACCAATCGCCGCCGCTGTCCCGCGATCGGGTCACAGAGAGGAAGAATGGGGAGAGGTGAGTGTAAACAAACCTCTCCCTGTGCTTCCTAGTGAGCCCATCACCGATCGTCTGTTCCCTGTCATAGGGAACAACAATCAGTGATGTCACACGCACAGCCACGCCCCCCCCACAGTAAGAACACTCCCTTAGGGAACACTTAACCCCTACAGCGCCCCCTCCTGGTTAACCCCTTCACTGCCAGTGTCATTTTCACAGTAATTAGTGCATTTTTATAGCACTGATCGCTGTATAAATGACAATGGTCCCAAAATAGTGTCAAGTGTGTCCGCCATAATGTCGCAGTCACGATAAAAAAAAACAACGCTGATCGCCACCATTACTAGAAAAAAAATGATTAATAAAAATGCAATAAAACTATCCCCCATTTGGTAGACGCTATAAATTTTGCGCGAACCAATCAATAAACACTTTTTGCGTTTTTTTTTTTTAACCAAAAATAGGTAGAAGAATACGTATCGGCCTAAACTGAGGAAAAAAACATTTTTTTATATGTTTTTGGGGGATATTTATTATAGCAAAAAGTAAAAAATATTGCATTTTTTTCAAAATTGTCGCTCTATTTTTGATTATAGCGCAAAAAATAAAAACCGCAGAGGTGACCAAATGCCACCAAAAGAAAGCTCTATTTGTGGGAAAAAAAGGACGCCAATTTTGTTTGGGAGCCACGTCGCACGACCGCGCAATTGTCAGTTAAAGCGAAGCAGTGTGCCGAATCCCAAAAAGGGGCAAGGTCCTTTAGCTGCATAATGTTCCGGGGCTTAAAGCGGTTGTAAACCCTTGGCTACGGTTTCTATTTTTTAGTTATTCTATTAGCCAAGGTCATTGCAATGCTTATTACATTTATTATTTTAAAAAACGAGGTCCGCAAATACCTGTTGGCTAGCGTTCTTCTTTTCAATGCTTCCGGGTATAGAAATCGCCATTCTAGCTCCTGTTCATCGCTTCTCTTTCTGATGTCACTTCCGCCCTTACTAAGTCTCTGTTAGAAATCTTCTGTATGCATCGTACCGCCGTAACCAAGCCTCGATCTGGATTGCCGTTACCACGGCAACCAATATACTCCTTCCAATGTCTGAGGCTGCAGTGTTGTTCAGTCACACGGGGGGGGAGGAGTTATCAGAAACAGGAGGACTGTAACATCGCGAGACTTCTCTTCTGAGGACAGAGGGGAAGCTCGCTCATGGAGCTCGTTCACATTTACTGCCGGAAATGTAGATGAAAACTCGGCAAGCTTCAAATGGCCGGATTTGCGGGGCTACAATGCGCAAGCGCGGTGACGTCATCAAAACGGAAAAAATTAATTTACAGCTAATGACGGCGGTGAGTAAACTTTCACATGCAGCGATCAGCTGCTTGTGTTATGTGCTAATTTTTTCTATAATGTTGTATCCGAGGGTTTACAACCACTTTAAGTGGTTAACCCCTTCTATACAGCTTTTTGCGCTCTCACTTACAACTATACTATCGATCATTCTCC
Organism: Rana temporaria; assembly: GCF_905171775.1. Lineage (NCBI taxonomy): Eukaryota > Metazoa > Chordata > Amphibia > Anura > Ranidae > Rana > Rana temporaria. The sequence continues at coordinate 1,605,516 of NC_053493.1, forward strand.
TATAGGATAAACTCTTCCTTTTTCATATGGATACCACATCATTTTCCCTCCCCCCCCCCAACCATCACCATAGCTGCCAGTCAACTAAACACAGAAAATAACACCCCTAGAGGACGACCGATGTGGGTTTTTCTCTGGCCGATGCCGATATTTAGAAATCTGGGCGGCCGATGGCCGATATAGGATGCCGATTTTTGCGGCCGATATTTTAGGCCGTTTTTTTTTTTGGTGCCACTTGCTCGTGGCACTGGATGGCACTAATTGGCACTGGAAGATGGCACTAGCAGAAGGCACTGATTGGCAGGTGGCACTGAAAGATGGTACTAGCAGATGGCACTGATTGGCAGGTGGCATGTATTTACACTGGCAGGTGGCACTGATTGGCAGGTGGCACAGGCAGATGGCACTAATTGGCACTGGCAAGTGGCACCGGTTGGCACTGACTGGCAGGTGGCACTAATTGGCACTGACAGGTGCCACTGGTTGGCATTGGCAGGTGGCACTGATGGCTTTAGTTGGCACTGGTAGGTGGCACTGAATGGAAGGTGGCACTAATCTTCTCCCTCCGCCCTTCTTCACGTCTCCTTCCCACTCATTCTACAGTATGAATTTTAATAAAATGCTTTTGGAGTAAAAAAATAAAATAAAATCAATCTAAACAGAAAGCTTTCCATTAAAGATACATTAAAGCGGTGGTTCCCCTTAAAAACAACATTTTTTTATTCCACTGCCCCCCCACATTCCATCACGATTGGCGAAAGGAGCCGAACGGCGATGCGCATGCGCAGTATAGCGTCGACTCGCCGTTCGGCTCCTTTCGCCAACCGTGACGCGGCTTACGCGACGGGGGGAGAGCTCGTTTTTGGGGAAAACGTCAATCAACAGCCTGTGAGGAACGCCCACTCCCGCGGGACTCGCAACCCGGATGCACGGGTAAATATGCTGTATCAAGGTATGTACAGCAGGAAAAAAATATTAAGAGCCCTAATCGTGATGGAATGTGGGGGGGCAGTGGAATAAAAAAATGTTGTTTTTAAGGGGGAACCACCGCTTTAATAATTTTGTTTATTCAGCAGGAAGTGGAGCTTAGTTACGTAGCACGAGGCTGTATATTCTGCAATATTTACATTTTTGGTAAACTCATTCAATGAATCCAAGCTGAGATAACATGCCCTGCATTGATGCATTCACACAATGTCACAGTAACCATGAGATAAACCAAAGTACAGGAATATTCCTTAATCCCAAATCTGTGTACACTACAAACTGTACGGCTTCACATACACGGGGCGGCGTTCAACCTCCCCTGAATGATTTAACTTGACAGCTAGAAACCTGCGTCTAAAAACCGCCGCTTAGCTGCGTTTACATGCCGCAATTTACCGTATTTATCGGCGTATACCGCGCAATTTTTTCCCCTTAAAATCAGGGGGAAAACGTGGGTACGCGATATACGCCGATACTGCTGTAGACCGAGCCGAGTGTACTGCGCACTCAGCTAGGCTCGGCTCCGCCTGCAGCCACGCGAGAGGAGCCGAGACAAGCCGAGCGCCACAGCCTAGAGCCGAGTGTACTGCGCACTCGGCTAAGCTCGGCCACGCTCGGCTCCGCCCGCAGCCACGCGAGAGGAGCCGAGACAAGCCGAGAGGAGCCGAGCGCCACAGCCTAGAGCCGAGCCGAGTGTACTGCGCACTCGGCTAGGCTCGGCTCCGCCCGCAGCCACGCGAGAGGAGCCGAGACAAGCCGAGAGGAGCCGAGCGCCACAGCCTAGAGCCGAGCCGAGTGTACTGCGCACTCGGCTAGGCTCGGCTCCGCCCGCAGCCACGCAAGAGGAGCCGAGACAAGCCGAGCGCCACAGCCTAGAGCCGAGTGTACTGCGCACTCGGCTAAGCTCGGCCACGCTCGGCTCCGCCCGCAGCCACGCGAGAGGAGCCGAGCGCCACAGCCTAGAGCCGAGTGTACTGCGCACTCGACTCGGGTACACTCGGCTCCGCCCGCAGCCACGCGAGAGGAGCCGAGACAAGCCGAGCGCCACAGCCTAGAGCCGAGTGTACTGCGCACTCGGCTAAGCTCGGCCACGCTCGGCTCCGCCCGCAGCCACGCGAGAGGAGCCGAGACAAGCCGAGAGGAGCCGAGCGCCACAGCCTAGAGCCGAGCCGAGTGTACTGCGCACTCGGCTAGGCTCGGCTCCGCCCGCAGCCACGCGAGAGGAGCCGAGACAAGCCGAGAGGAGCCGAGCGCCACAGCCTAGAGCCGAGCCGAGTGTACTGCGCACTCGGCTAGGCTCGGCTCCGCCCGCAGCCACGCAAGAGGAGCCGAGACAAGCCGAGCGCCACAGCCTAGAGCCGAGTGTACTGCGCACTCGGCTAAGCTCGGCCACGCTCGGCTCCGCCCGCAGCCACGCGAGAGGAGCCGAGCGCCACAGCCTAGAGCCGAGTGTACTGCGCACTCGACTCGGGTACACTCGGCTCCGCCCGCAGCCACGCGAGAGGAGCCGAGACAAGCCGAGCGCCACAGCCTAGAGCCGAGTGTACTGCGCACTCGGCCACGCTCGGCTCCGCTCGCAGCCACGCGAGAGGAGCCGAGCGCCACAGCCTAGAGCCGAGTGTACTGCGCACTCGGCTCGGGTACACTCGGCTCCGCCCGCAGCCACGCGAGAGGAGCCGAGACAAGCCGAGCGCTACAGCCTAGAGCCGAGTGTACTGCGTACTCGGCCACGCTCGGCTCCGCTCGCAGCCACGCGAGAGGAGCCGAGCGCCAAAGCCTAGAGCCGAGTGTACTGCGCACTCGGCTAGGCTACGCTCGGCTCCGCCCGCAGCCATGCGAGAGGAGCCGAGACAAGACGAGAGGAGCCGGGCGCTGCAGCCTCGAGCCGAGTGTACTGCGCACTCGGCCACGCTCGGCATCCGCCCGCAGCCACGCGAGAGGAGCTGAGAGAAGTCGAACACTCAGGAAATCCGGCTCCTCTCGGCAAAGGTGCCAAATTCAAAAACAGACACTCACAACGCTGGACGGACCCAGCGAGGAAGCCGCAGACGGATACCCACAAGGCTGGACGGACCCCGCGCAAGGCCGCAGACGGACGCAGGGCAAAAATGTAAGTTTTTATTTTTTTTCCTTAAACTACCTTTCTAGGTTTGGGGGTGCACAATATACGCCGGCGCGCGGTATACCCCAATAAATACAGTAATCGTGTTTGCGTGTAGAAGCGTTTTTAAAAAAAACGTCATGGCGGCTCGCTCTGGCTTCAATGGAAGGAGTGCGCCCGGCTTTCTGAAGCTGAACCTCCCAAAGGAACTACAATTCCCAGAATAACCCAATAACAGCGTCACTGCTCTGCAACCCAACGCACAGGTCGCCCGCAGGTCCCAACATCACGTGAGAATTACAGGAAGTCTTCATGAGGACTACTACTCCCAACATGCTGCTCTGCTCAATAGTAAGTACACCCCTCAGTCACATTTCTTGTATCTTTTCATGTGACAACACTGAAGAAATGACACTTTGTATCTACAATGTTGTGTAGTGAATGTACAGCAGGGATATGCAATTAGCGGACCTCCAGCGGTTGCAAAACTACAAGTTCCATCATGCCTCTGCCTCTGGGTGTCATGCTTGTGGCTGTCAGAGTCTTGCAATGCCTCATGGGACTTGTAGTTCTGCAACAGCTGGAGGTCCGCTAATTGCATATCCCTGGTGTACAGCTTGTATAACGGTGCACATTTGCGCGTGACCTCACAACTATTTCCCAAAGACAACCTCTGGATATGACGCTGATCACGTGACCTCAACTTCTTCGGAGGACCATGGCGAGGCGGGGGGAGGGGAACCCGTCCTGTTATACCGCTGGATGGTCTCGGCCCCCGGGCTGCAGATCAGTCTCAGGGTCTTGGCGATCTTCTTATATCCTCGGCCAGTGATGGTGAACCTTGGCACTACATTTCCCATGATGCTGAACCACACTGCAGAGTGCCTGAGCCTCATGGGAAATGTAGTTCTAGAACATCTGGGGTGCCGAGGTTCCCCATCACTGGCCCCGGCCATCTTTATGTAGAGACAATTCTTCATATCAGATCCTCAGAGAGATCTTTGCCATGAGGGGCCATGTGGTCCTTAAAGTGATCAGTATAAGGGAGTGAGAGCGATAACACCAAATCTATCACACCTGAGACCTTGTAACACTAAGAGTCACATGACACCGGGGAGGGAAAATGGCTAATGGGGCCCAATTTGGACATTTTCACTTAGGGGTGTCCTCACTTTTGTTGCCGGCGGTTTAGACATTAATGGCGGTGTGTTGAGTTATTTGTTATACAAGCTGTACACTCACTACACAACATTGTAGATACAAAGTGTCATTTCTTCAGTGTTGTCACATGAAAAGATTTACACCAATGTGACAGAGGTGGGTGTACTTACTTTTGTGACATACTGTATATAAGAGAACGCTGTGCCTGCCATGATGAGAGGACAAGTCCCAGCCTGTCTGTGTGCTGCAAGGAGGATGGAAAGCCCAGAACAAGTTCCTGCGACCCGCTGCTCTCCTCCCAACCGAAGCATGCCCTCATCTTAACCACAGCCCACCAGCTGCCCTGCTACCAATAGCAGCACACCAGTTCCTCGTCCCCGCCCCCCCAACCGCAGCTGACCAGACCCTCTCCTCCCACAACCGCAGCTGACCAGACCCTCTCCTCCCACAACCGCAGCTGACCAGACCCTCTCCTCCCACAACCGCAGCTGACCAGACCCTCTCCTCCCACAACCGCAGCTGACCAGACCCTCTCCTCCCACAACCGCAGCTGACCAGACCCTCTCCTCCCACAACCGCAGCTGACCAGCCCCTCTCCTCCCACAACCGCAGCTGACCAGACCCTCTCCTCCCACAACCGCAGCTGACCAGCCCCTCTCCTCCCACAACCACAGCTGACCAGACCCTCTCCTCCCACAACCGCAGCTGACCAGACCCTCTCCTCCCACAACCGCAGCTGACCAGACCCTCTCCTCCCACAACCGCAGCTGACCAGACCCTCTCCTCCCACAACCGCAGCTGACCAGACCCTCTCCTCCCACAACCGCAGCCCACCCACCAGCTCATCTTCTAACTGCCCTCATCTGAACCCAGCGGCTCTGCTCCTCCCAACCACAGCTGACCAGCTCCTCTCAACTCCAGCCCCGCCTCTACCCACCTCCTAACTCCAGTCGGCCCATCAGTCCCCCCCCCCCCCCCAACTGTGGCCCGCCCACCAGCTGCTCTTCTTCCAACTGCAGCCTGCCGACTTCTCCCAACCGTGGCCCTGCCCTCATCTTCTAAACCATAGACCACCAGCTGCCCTACCCCCAACTGCAGCACATTCGCTCCTCTCCTCCCAGCCATGACTGGCCCCACCAGCTCCCCTCCTCCCAACTACGGCCCCTTCTCCCAACTACGGCCCCTCATCTTAACCCAGCCCACCAGCGCTCTTCCACCAACTGCAGCACCGCCCTCTGCCCTCGTCTTAACCCGGCCACACCAGCTCCCCTCCTCCCAACTACGGCCCCTCCTTCCAACTACGGCCCCTCCTCCCAACTACGGCCCCTCATCTTAACCCAGCCCACCATCTCTTCTCCTCCCAATTGCAGCCCCGCCCTTTGCCCTCACCTTACCCGGCCCACCAGCTCTTCCACCAACTGCAGCACCGCCCTCTGCCTTCGTCTTAACCCAGCCCACCAGCTCTTCTCCCAACTGCAGCCTCGCCCTCACCTTACCCAGCCCACCAGCTCTTCTCCCAACTGCAGCCTCGCCCTCACCTTACCCGGCCCACCAGCTCTTCTCCCAACTGCAGCCTCGCCCTCACCTTACCCGGCCCACCCGCTCTTTCCCCCCCCCCCCCCAACTGCAGCCCTCTGCCCTCATGTTAACCTGGCCCACCAGCTTCCTTCCACCCAACTGCAGGTTAAGAGGAGGGCAGAGGGCGGCCTCTACCCTCGTCTTAACCCAGCCCACCAGCTCATCTCCTCCCAACTGCAGCCCCGTCCTCTGCCCTCACCTTACCCGGCCCACCAGCTCTTCTCCTCCCAACTGCCCTCACCTTACCCGGCCCACCAGCTCTTCTCCTCCCAACTGCAGCCCTGCCCTCTGCCCTCACCTTACCCGGCCCACCAGCTCTTCTCCTCCCAACTGCAGCCCCGCCCTCTGCTCTCACCTTACCCTGCCCACCAGCTCTTCTCCTCCCAACTGCAGCCCCGCCCTCTGCTCTCACCTTACCCTGCCCACCAGCTCTTCTCCTCCCAACTGCCCTCACCTTACCCTGCCCACCAGCTCTTCTCCTCCCAACTGTGGCCCCGCCCTCTGCCCTCATTTTAACCCGGCCCACCAGCTGTTCTCCTCCCAACTGCCTGCGGCCGGGTGCAGATCACATAGCTGTCCTGTGTGCTATACATCCCTCTATAGTGTGTACTTGTCTCAGTCCAGAGCACTAAGTGTCATTTCTGTCTGCTGCTTCCTTCCTCTGCTATCTGCATGAGTCACTTCTGACAAGTCTTCCTGACACCAAGAGATAAAAGGTGACAGAGAAGGGAGTTTCAGCACACAGCCTGTGATTGACAGCTTCAGCTCTGTTCCTTTGTGCTGTGTGATTTGGGGGGGGGGGGCATGTCCCTTCCCTCCAATCAGCTCTCACCGAGCTCTGCAGAGTGTAACTGCAGCTCTCCGCCCCCTTTTTTTCTGAACTCAGACAAGCTGTATAAATTCTGAAGTGATGTAGAGAAGTCTATAGATAAACAGGTACAACGTATGTAGGAGGATCGGTATCACCTGAGGCCGGTCACTGCACTGGGTGTATTGAGGGATTACAATCACTTTAAAACACGACGGGGGATGGGTGTACGGGACGTTCTCCAACCATCCGTACAATAAAGAAGACGGGGATTCCCAACCCCCACCTTCATTTTATTTATACCCCCTCCCCCACTGACCTGCATGCTGGGAATTTTCCCTCCCCAGGCTCTTCTACATGCTCAGAGGTGCCCCCCCCCCACTACCCCCAGGGGTGCACTGCATGATGGGAGTTCTCCCTACACTACCGCTGTATCCTGAATGCTGAGTGTAGTAGTCCCCCACACAGAAGACTGCCAAGTGATGAGTTGTAGTCCTCCATACATACAATGTGATGAGCTGTAGGCCTGACTGCACTCTGGGAGTTGTAGTCCCCCCACAGGGGGCAATGATGGGGATTGTAGTCCCCTCCCCCTTCTGTAATAGTGGGAGTTGTAGTCCCCTCCCCCTTCTGTACATGCTGGGAGCTGTAGTCCTCCATACATATAACGTGATTAGTTGTAGGCCTGGTGGCACTCTGGGGGTTATAGTCCCCCCACAGAGGGCAATGATGAGGGTTGTAGCCCCCAACTAGAGGGCAATAATGGGGGTTGTAGTCCCCTCGCCCTTCTGTACATGCTGGGAGTTGTAGTCATACATACATACATACAACGTGATGAGTTGTAGGCCTGGTGGCACTCTGGGGATTGTAGCCCCCTCCATGGAGGGCAATAATGGGGGGTTGTAGTCCCTCATGGAGGGCAATGATGGGGGTTGTAGCCCCCTCCATGGAGGGCAATAATGGGGGGTTGTAGTCCCTCATGGAGGGCAATGATGGGGGATTGTAGCCCCCTCCATGGAGGGCAATAATGGGGGGTTGTAGTCCCCCATGGAGGGCAACGATGGGGGGTTGTAGCCCCCCATGGAGGGCAATGATGGGGGTTGTAGCCCCCTATGGAGGGCAATGATGGGGGTTGTAGCCCCCTATGGAGGGCAATGATGGGGCTTGTAGCCCCCCATGGAGGGCAATGATGGGGATTGTAGCCCCCCATGGAGGGCAATGATGGGGGTTGTAGCCCCCTATGGAGGGCAATGATGGGGCTTGTAGCCCCCCATGGAGGGCAATGATGGGGCTTGTAGCCCCCCATGGAGGGCAATGATGGGGATTGTAGCCCCCCATGGAGGGCAATGATGGGGGTTGTAGCCCCCTATGGAGGGCAATGATGGGGGTTGTAGTCCCTCATGGAGGGTAATGATGGTAGTTGTAGTCCCTCATGGAGGGCAATGATGGGGGTTGTAGCCCCCCATGGAGGGCAATGATGGGGGTTGTAGCCCCCCATGGAGGGCAATGATGGGGGTTGTAGCCCCCCATGGAGGGCAATGATGGGGGTTGTAGCCCCCCATGGAGGGCAATGATGGGGGTTGTAGTCCCTCATGGAGGGTAATGATGGTAGTTGTAGTCCCTCATGGAGGGCAATGATGGGGGTTGTAGCCCCCTATGGAGGGCAATGATGGGGCTTGTAGCCCCCCATGGAGGGCAATGATGGGGATTGTAGCCCCCCATGGAGGGCAATGATGGGGATTGTAGCCCCCCATGGAGGGCAATGATGGGGATTGTAGCCCCCCATGGAGGGCAATGATGGGGGTTGTAGCCCCCCATGGAGGGCAATGATGGGGGTTGTCCCCTCTCTGGGCTCTCAGGCCGTGTCCCATGTGTGGTGAGCGGTGTAGACACAGGCGGGGTCCCCTCACAGGCCGCACAGGTTCTCAGGGCCCTTCTGTGGCCTCAGCCCGGCGGGAAATGTGTGTGGAAGGACCCCGGATAAAGCGGAAATGTGCCCCGGTGCGGGGGGAGGGGCGGGGCGGTCGGTGTGCGGTTCCCCTACCTGTCCGGGAGAGCGCGGGACGAGGAGACGGCTGGAGGAGGGGAAGGAGCGGCGTCACGTGAACCGCACAGCTGCTTCCTGGTCACGTGACAGCGCGTCCTGACGTACGGACGTCGCCTGCAATACCAGCCACGCCCACACAGCATGCGAGTAGAGCGGGAGTTACTCCGCCCACTGAACCGCTGACCCCTCCCAAGACGTCTGACTGCGCATGCCCATCAACTTCAGTCATGGTTCTGTGATTGTCAGAGCTGAAAGCCCGCCATAATATCACCATAGAGATCAGAGTCCTACATAACATCCCATAATATCACCATAGAGATCAGTCCTCCATAATATCACCATAGAGATCAGAGCCTTTCATAATATCACCATAGAGATCAGAGTCCACCATAATATCACCATAGAGATCAGAGTCCTCCATAATATCACCATAGAGATCAGAGTCCTCCATAATATCACCATAGAGATCAGAGTCCTCCATAATATCACCATAGAGATCAGAGCCTTCCAGAATATCACCATAGAGATCAGAGTCCTCCATAATATCACCATAGAGATCAGAGTCCTCCATAATATCACCATAGAGATCAGAGCTTTCCATAATATCACCATAGAGATCAGAGTCCACCATAATATCACCATAGAGATCAGAGTCCTACATTACATCCCATAATATCACCATAGAGATCAGAGCCTTCCATAATATCACCATATAGATCAGAGTCCACCATAATATCACCATAGAGATCAGAGTCCTCCATAATATCACCATAGAGATCAGAGTCCTCCATAATATCACCATAGAGATCAGAGCCTTCCATAATATCACCATAGAGATCAGAGTCCACCATAATATCACCATAGAGATCAGAGTCCTCCATAATATCACCATAGAGATCAGAGTCCTCCATAATATCACCATAGAGATCAGAGCCTTCCATAATATCACCATAGAGATCAGAGTCCTCCATAATATCACCATAGAGATCAGAGCTTTCCATAATATCACCATAGAGATCAGAGTCCTCCATAATATCGCCATAGAGATCAGAGTCCTCCATAATGTCACCATAGAGATCAGAGTCCTCCATAATACCACCATAGAGATCAGAGTCCTCCATAATAATAGAGACCAAAGTCCTCCATAATATCACCATAGAGATCAGAGTCCTCCATAATATCACCATAGAGATCAGAGTCCTCCATAATATCACCATAGAGATCAGAGTCCCCCATAATATCACCATAGAGATCAGTCCTCCATAATATCACCATAGAGATCAGAGTCCTCCATAATATCACCATAGAGATCAGAGCCTTCCATAATATCACCATAGAGATCAGAGTCCTCCATAATATCACCATAGAGATCAGAGTCCTCCATAATATCACCATAGAGATCAGTCCTCCATAATATCACCATAGAGATCAGAGTCCTCCATAAGATCACCTTAGAGATCAGAGTCCTACATTACATCCCATAATATCACCATAGAGATCAGAGTCCTACATTACATCCCATAATATCACCATAGAGATCAGTCCTCCATAATATGATCAGAGTCCTCCATAATATCACCATAGAGATCAGAGCCTTTCATAATATCACCATAGAGATCAGAGTCCACCATAATATCACCATAGAGATCAGAGTCCTCCATAATATCACCATAGAGATCAGAGTCCTCCATAATATCACCATAGAGATCAGAGCCTTCCAGAATATCACCATAGAGATCAGAGTCCTCCATAATATCACCATAGAGATCAGAGTCCTCCATAATATCACCATAGAGATCAGAGTCCTCCATAAGATCACCATAGAGATCAGAGTCCTCCATAATGTCACCATAGAGATCAGAGTCCTCCATAAGATCACCATAGAGATCAGAGTCCTCCATAAGATCACCATAGAGATCAGAGTCCTCCATAACATCCCATAATATCACCATCGAGATCAGAGTCCTCTATAATATCACCATAGAGATCAGAGTCCTCCATAACATCCCATAATATTACACAGGAGTCACAGGGGTCTTTGGATACACAGGAGTCTTTGGGGTTTCTGGAGACACAGAAGCCTTTGGGGTTGCTGGAGACACAGGAGTCACAGAGGTCGCTCGATACACAGGAGTCACAGGGGTCTCTGGAGACACAGGAGTCACATCGGTCTCTGGAGACACAGGATTCACAGGGGTCTCTGGAGACACAGGAGTCACAGGGGTCTCTGGAGACACAGGAGTCACAGGGGTCTCTGGAGACACAGGAGTCACAGGGGTCTCTGGAGACACAGGAGTCACAAGGGTCTCTGGAGACACAGGAGTCACAGGGGTCTTTGGAGACACAGGAGTCACAGGGGTTGCTGGAGTGGGTGGATTCACAGGAGTCGCTATAGACACAGAAGTCTCAGTGTGTCTCGGTGGAGACACAAGAGTCACAGGGGGTGCTAGATACACTGGAGTCACAGTGGTCGCTGAAAACAACAGGTCATAGGGGTCCCAAGAGTCACAAGGGATGTAGGAGACACAGGAGTTATAGGGTTGGCTGGAGACACAGAAGTCCCAAGAGTCACAAGGGATGTAGGAGACACAGGAGTCACAAGGGATATAGGAGACACAGGAGTCACAAGGGATGTAGGAGACACAGGAGTCACAAGGGATGTAGGAGACATTGGAGTCACAAGGGATGTAGGAGACACAAGAGTCACAAGGGATGTCAGAGACACAAGAGTCACAAGGGATGTAGGAGACACAGGAGTCACAAGGGATGTAGGAGACACAGGAGTCACAAGGGATGTCAGAGACACAGGAGTCACAAGGGACATCAAAGACACAGGAGTCACAAGGGATGTAGGAGACACAGAAGTCACAAGGGATGTAGGAGACACAGGAGTCACAAGGGATGTAGGAGACACATGAGTCACAAGGGACATCGGAGACACAGGAGTCACACGTGATGTAGGAGACACAGGTGTCACAAAGGACGTCAGAGACACAGGAGTCACAAGGGATGTAGGAGACACAGGAGTCACACGTGATGTAGGAGACACAGGAGTCACAAGGGATGTAGGAGACACAGGAGTCACAGGGGATGTAGGAGACACAGGAGTCACAGGGGATGTAGGAGACACAGGAGTCACAAGGGATGTAGGAGACACAGGAGTCACAAGGGATGTAGGAGACACAGGAGTCACAAGGGATGTAGGAGACACAGGAGTCACAAGGGATGTAGAAGACACATGAGTCACAAGGGATGTCAGAGACACAGGATTTACAAGGGATGTAGGAGACACAGGAGTCACAAGGGATGTCAGAGACACAGGAGTCACAAGGGACATCAAAGACACAGGAGTCACAAGGGATGTAGGAGACACAGAAGTCACAAGGGATGTAGGAGACACAGGAGTCACAAGGGATGTCAGAGACACAGGAGTCAGAAGGGATGTAGGAGACACAGGAGTCACAAGGGATGTAGGACACACAGGAGTCACAAGGGATGTAGGAAACACAGGAGTCACAAGGGATGTAGGAGACACATGAGTCACAAGGGATGAAGGAGACACAGGAGTCACAAGGGATGTAGGAGACACAGGAGTCACAAGGGATGTAGGAGACACAGGAGTCACAAGGAATGTAGGAGACACAGGAGTCACAAGGAATGTAGGAGACACAGGAGTCACAAGGGACGTCAGAGACACAGGAATTACAAGGGATATAAGAGACACAGGAGTCATAAGGGATGTAGGAGACACAGGAGTCACAAGGGATGTAGGAGACACAGGAGTCACAAGGGATGTAGGAGACACAGGAGTCACAAGGGACGTAGGAGACACAGGAGTCACAAGGGACGTAGGAGACACAGGATTCACAAGGGATGTAGGAGACACAGGAGTCACAAGGGATGTAGGAGACACAGGATTCACAAGGGAATGTCGGAGACACAGGAGTCACAGGGGATGTAGGAGACACAGGAGTCACAGGGGATGTAGGAGACACAGGAGTCACAAGGGATGTAGGAGACACGGGAGTCACAAGGGATGTAGGAGACACGGGAGTCACAAGGGATGTAGGAGACACAGGAGTCACAAGGGATGTAGGAGACACAGGAGTCACAAGGGATGTAGGAGACACAGGAGTCACAAGGGATGTAGGAGACACAGGAGTCACAAGGGATGTAGGAGACACAGGAGTCACAAGGGATGTAGGAGACACGGGAGTCACAAGGAATGTAGGAGACACAGGAGTCACAAGGGATGTAGGAGACACAGGAGTCACAAGGGATGTAGGAGACACAGGAGTCACAAGGGATGTAGGAGACACAGGAGTCACAAGGGATGTAGGAGACACAGGAGTCACAAGGGATGTAGGAGACACAGGAGTCACAAGGGATGTAGGAGACATTGGAGTCACAAGGGATGTAGGAGACACAAGAGTCACAAGGGATGTAGGAGACACAGGAGTCACAAGGGATGTAGGAGACACATGAGTCACAAGGGATGTAGGAGACACATGAGTCACAAGGGACATCGGAGACACAGGAGTCACACGTGATGTAGGAGACACAGGTGTCACAAAGGACGTCAGAGACACAGGAGTCACAAGGGATGTAGGAGACACAGGAGTCACAAGGGATGTAGGAGACACAGGAGTCACAAGGGATGTCAGAGACACAGGAGTCACAAGGGATGTAGGAGACACAGGAGTCACAAGGGATGTAGGAGACACAGGAGTCACAAGGGATGTCAGAGACACAGGAGTCACAAGGGATGTAGGAGACACAGGAGTCACAAGGGATGTAGGAGACACAGGAGTCACAAGGGATGTAGGAGACACAGGAGTCACAAGGGATGTAGGAGACACAGGAGTCACAAGGGATGTCAGAGACACAGGATTTACAAGGGATGTAGGAGACACAGGAGTCACAAGGGATGTCAGAGACACAGGAGTCACAAGGGACATCAAAGACACAGGAGTCACAAGGGATGTAGGAGACACAGAAGTCACAAGGGATGTAGGAGACACAGGAGTCACAAGGGATGTCAGAGACACAGGAGTCAGAAGGGATGTAGGAGACACAGGAGTCACAAGGGATGTAGGACACACAGGAGTCACAAGGGATGTAGGAAACACAGGAGTCACAAGGGATGTAGGAGACACATGAGTCACAAGGGATGTAGGAGACACAGGAGTCACAAGGGATGTAGGAGACACAGGAGTCACAAGGAATGTAGGAGACACAGGAGTCACAAGGAATGTAGGAGACACAGGAGTCACAAGGGACGTCAGAGACACAGGAATTACAAGGGATATAAGAGACACAGGAGTCATAAGGGATGTAGGAGACACAGGAGTCACAAGGGATGTAGGAGACACAGGAGTCACAAGGGATGTAGGAGACACAGGAGTCACAAGGGACGTAGGAGACACAGGAGTCACAAGGGATGTAGGAGACACAGGAGTCACAAGGGATGTAGGAGACACAGGATTCACAAGGGAATGTCGGAGACACAGGAGTCACAGGGGATGTAGGAGACACAGGAGTCACAGGGGATGTAGGAGACACAGAAGTCACAAGGGATGTAGGAGACACGGGAGTCACAAGGGATGTAGGAGACACAGGAGTCACAAGGGACATCAAAGACACAGGAGTCACAAGGGATGTAGGAGACACAGGAGTCACAAGGGATGTAGGAGACACAGGAGTCACAAGGGATGTAGGAGACACAGGAGTCACAAGGGATGTAGGAGACACAGGAGTCACAAGGGATGTAGGAGACACAGGAGTCACAAGGGATGTAGGAGACACAGGAGTCACAAGGGATGTAGGAGACACGGGAGTCACAAGGAATGTAGGAGACACAGGAGTCACAAGGGATGTAGGAGACACAGGAGTCACAAGGGATGTAGGAGACACAGGAGTCACAAGGGATGTAGGAGACACAGGAGTCACAAGGGATGTAGGAGACACAGGAGTCACAAGGGATGTAGGAGACACATGAGTCACAAGGGATGTCAGAGACACAGGATTTACAAGGGATGTAGGAGACACAGGAGTCACAAGGGATGTCAGAGACACAGGAGTCACAAGGGATGTCAGAGACACAGGAGTCACAGGGGATGTAGGAGACACAGGAGTCACAAGGGATGTAGGAGACACAGGAGTCACAAGGGATGTAGGAGACACAGGAGTCACAAGGGATGTAGGAGACACAGGAGTCACAAGGGATGTAGGAGACACAGGAGTCACAAGGGATGTAGGAGACACGGGAGTCACAAGGAATGTAGGAGACACAGGAGTCACAAGGGATGTAGGAGACACAGGAGTCACAAGGGACGTAGGAGACACAGGAGTCACAAGGGACGTAGGAGACACAGGATTCACAAGGGATGTAGGAGACACAGGAGTCACAAGGGATGTAGGAGACACAGGATTCACAAGGGAATGTCGGAGACACAGGAGTCACAGGGGATGTAGGAGACACAGGAGTCACAGGGGATGTAGGAGACACAGGAGTCACAAGGGATGTAGGAGACACGGGAGTCACAAGGGATGTAGGAGACACGGGAGTCACAAGGGATGTAGGAGACACAGGAGTCACAAGGGATGTAGGAGACACAGGAGTCACAAGGGATGTAGGAGACACAGGAGTCACAAGGGATGTAGGAGACACAGGAGTCACAAGGGATGTAGGAGACACAGGAGTCACAAGGGATGTAGGAGACACGGGAGTCACAAGGAATGTAGGAGACACAGGAGTCACAAGGGATGTAGGAGACACAGGAGTCACAAGGGATGTAGGAGACACAGGAGTCACAAGGGATGTAGGAGACACAGGAGTCACAAGGGATGTAGGAGACAGAGGAGTCACAAGGGATGTAGGAGACACAGGAGTCACAAGGGATGTAGGAGACATTGGAGTCACAAGGGATGTAGGAGACACAAGAGTCACAAGGGATGTCAGAGACACAAGAGTCACAAGGGATGTAGGAGACACAGGAGTCACAAGGGATGTAGGAGACACATGAGTCACAAGGGATGTAGGAGACACATGAGTCACAAGGGACATCGGAGACACAGGAGTCACACGTGATGTAGGAGACACAGGTGTCACAAAGGACGTCAGAGACACAGGAGTCACAAGGGATGTAGGAGACACAGGAGTCACAAGGGATGTAGGAGACACAGGAGTCACAAGGGATGTCAGAGACACAGGAGTCACAAGGGATGTAGGAGACACAGGAGTCACAAGGGATGTAGGAGACACAGGAGTCACAAGGGATGTCAGAGACACAGGAGTCACAAGGGATGTAGGAGACACAGGAGTCACAAGGGATGTAGGAGACACAGGAGTCACAAGGGATGTAGGAGACACAGGAGTCACAAGGGATGTAGGAGACACAGGAGTCACAAGGGATGTCAGAGACACAGGAGTCACAAGGGATGTAGGAGACACAGGAGTCACAAGGGATGTCAGAGACACAGGAGTCACAAGGGACATCAAAGACACAGGAGTCACAAGGGATGTAGGAGACACAGAAGTCACAAGGGATGTAGGAGACACAGGAGTCACAAGGGATGTCAGAGACACAGGAGTCAGAAGGGATGTAGGAGACACAGGAGTCACAAGGGATGTAGGACACACAGGAGTCACAAGGGATGTAGGAAACACAGGAGTCACAAGGGATGTAGGAGACACATGAGTCACAAGGGATGTAGGAGACACAGGAGTCACAAGGGATGTAGGAGACACAGGAGTCACAAGGAATGTAGGAGACACAGGAGTCACAAGGAATGTAGGAGACACAGGAGTCACAAGGGACGTCAGAGACACAGGAATTACAAGGGATATAAGAGACACAGGAGTCATAAGGGATGTAGGAGACACAGGAGTCACAAGGGATGTAGGAGACACAGGAGTCACAAGGGATGTAGGAGACACAGGAGTCACAAGGGACGTAGGAGACACAGGATTCACAAGGGATGTAGGAGACACAGGAGTCACAAGGGATGTAGGAGACACAGGATTCACAAGGGAATGTCGGAGACACAGGAGTCACAGGGGATGTAGGAGACACAGGAGTCACAGGGGATGTAGGAGACACAGAAGTCACAAGGGATGTAGGAGACACGGGAGTCACAAGGGATGTAGGAGACACGGGAGTCACAAGGGATGTAGGAGACACAGGAGTCACAAGGGATGTAGGAGACACAGGAGTCACAAGGGATGTAGGAGACACAGGAGTCACAAGGGATGTAGGAGACACAGGAGTCACAAGGGATGTAGGAAACACAGGAGTCACAAGGGATGTAGGAGACACGGGAGTCACAAGGAATGTAGGAGACACAGGAGTCACAAGGGATGTAGGAGACACAGGAGTCACAAGGGATGTAGGAGACACAGGAGTCACAAGGGATGTAGGAGACACAGGAGTCACAAGGGATGTAGGAGACACAGGAGTCACAAGGGATGTAGGAGACACATGAGTCACAAGGGATGTCAGAGACACAGGATTTACAAGGGATGTAGGAGACACAGGAGTCACAAGGGATGTCAGAGACACAGGAGTCACAAGGGATGTCAGAGACACAGGAGTCACAAGGGATGTAGGAGACACAGGAGTCACAAGGGATGTAGGAGACACAGGAGTCACAAGGGATGTAGGAGACACAGGAGTCACAAGGGATGTAGGAGACACAGGAGTCACAAGGGATGTAGGAGACACATGAGTCACAAGGGATGTCAGAGACACAGGATTTACAAGGGATGTAGGAGACACAGGAGTCACAAGGGATGTCAGAGACACAGGAGTCACAAGGGATGTCAGAGACACAGGAGTCACAAGGGATGTCAGAGACACAAGAGTCACAAGGGATGTAGGAGACACAGGAGTCACAAGGGATGTAGGAGACACAGGAGTCACAAGGAATGTAGGAGACACAGGAGTCACAAGGGACGTCAGAGACACAGGAATTACAAGGGATATAAGAGACACAGGAGTCATAAGGGATGTAGGAGACACAGGAGTCACAAGGGATGTAGGAGACACAGGAGTCACAAGGGATGTAGGAGACACAGGAGTCACAAGGGACGTAGGAGACACAGGAGTCACAAGGGATGTAGGAGACACAGGAGTCACAAGGGATGTAGGAGACACAGGATTCACAAGGGAATGTCGGAGACACAGGAGTCACAGGGGATGTAGGAGACACAGGAGTCACAGGGGATGTAGGAGACACAGGAGTCACAAGGGATGTAGGAGACACGGGAGTCACAAGGGATGTAGGAGACACAGGAGTCACAAGGGATGTAGGAGACACAGGAGTCACAAGGGATGTAGGAGACACAGGAGTCACAAGGGATGTAGGAGACACAGGAGTCACAAGGGATGTAGGAGACACAGGAGTCACAAGGGATGTAGGAAACACGGGAGTCACAAGGGATGTAGGAGACACGGGAGTCACAAGGAATGTAGGAGACACAGGAGTCACAAGGGATGTAGGAGACACAGGAGTCACAAGGGATGTAGGAGACACAGGAGTCACAAGGGATGTAGGAGACACAGGAGTCACAAGGGATGTAGGAGACACAGGAGTCACAAGGGATGTAGGAGACACATGAGTCACAAGGGATGTCAGAGACACAGGATTTACAAGGGATGTAGGAGACACAGGAGTCACAAGGGATGTCAGAGACACAGGAGTCACAAGGGATGTCAGAGACACAGGAGTCACAAGGGATGTCAGAGACACAGGAGTCACAAGGGATGTCAGAGACACAAGAGTCACAAGGGATGTAGGAGACACAGGAGTCACAAGGGATGTAGGAGATACAGGAGTCACAAGGGATGTAGGAGACACAGGAGTCACAAGGGATGTCAGAGACACAGGAGTCACAAGGGACATCAAAGACACAGGAGTCACAAGGGATGTAGGAGACACAGAAGTCACAAGGGATGTAGGAGACACAGGAGTCACAAGGGATGTCAGAGACACAGGAGTCAGAAGGGATGTAGGAGACACAGGAGTCACAAGGGATGTAGGACACACAGGAGTCACAAGGGATGTAGGACACACAGGAGTCACAAGGGATGTAGGAAACACAGGAGTCACAAGGGATGTAGGAGACACGGGAGTCACAAGGGATGTAGGAGACACAGGAGTCACAAGGGATGTAGGAGACACAGGAGTCACAAGGGATGTAGGAGACACAGGAGTCACAAGGAATGTAGGAGACACAGGAGTCACAAGGGACGTCAGAGACACAGGAATTACAAGGGATATAAGAGACACAGGAGTCATAAGGGATGTAGGAGACACAGGAGTCACAAGGGATGTAGGAGACACAGGAGTCACAAGGGATGTAGGAGACACAGGAGTCACAAGGGATGTCAGAGACACAGGAGTCACAAGGGATGTAGGAGACACAGGAGTCACAAGGGATGTAGGAGACACAGGAGTCACAAGGGATGTAGGAGACACAGGAGTCACAAGGGATGTAGAAGACACATGAGTCACAAGGGATGTCAGAGACACAGGATTTACAAGGGATGTAGGAGACACAGGAGTCACAAGGGATGTCAGAGACACAGGAGTCACAAGGGACATCAAAGACACAGGAGTCACAAGGGATGTAGGAGACACAGAAGTCACAAGGGATGTAGGAGACACAGGAGTCACAAGGGATGTCAGAGACACAGGAGTCAGAAGGGATGTAGGAGACACAGGAGTCACAAGGGATGTAGGACACACAGGAGTCACAAGGGATGTAGGAAACACAGGAGTCACAAGGGATGTAGGAGACACAGGAGTCACAAGGGATGTAGGAGACACAGGAGTCACAAGGGATGTAGGAGACACAGGAGTCACAAGGGATGTAGGAGACACAGGAGTCACAAGGGATGTAGGAGACACAGGAGTCACAAGGGATGTAGGAGACACGGGAGTCACAAGGAATGTAGGAGACACAGGAGTCACAAGGGATGTAGGAGACACAGGAGTCACAAGGGATGTAGGAGACACAGGAGTCACAAGGGATGTAGGAGACACAGGAGTCACAAGGGATGTAGGAGACACAGGAGTCACAAGGGATGTAGGAGACACGGGAGTCACAAGGAATGTAGGAGACACAGGAGTCACAAGGGATGTAGGAGACACAGGAGTCACAAGGGATGTAGGAGACACAGGAGTCACAAGGGATGTAGGAGACACAGGAGTCACAAGGGATGTAGGAGACACAGGAGTCACAAGGGACGTAGGAGACACAGGTAAGGTGAAACAAGAGGGTCACGGAGAAGTCTGGCCACGCACTGGAGGTGGGACCCAGTCACGCTGGATCCAGTAGAGTATGGCTGTACTCCGGCACTCCACTCTCGTTGCCTCGGTATCATCGTCTCCATTATTTTGTAAAGAAAAGAATGAAAAGACATAAATGCAGAAATGATTTTGTTTAACAATCCTAATTAGGGAAATGATAGAATAACGCACATGAGTGGGAATATCGATGACATTTTTACACGGTGATTTGACTCGCCGATTAAATAAAAAACATTTTCATTCACATCCAAAGCGCTTTCTCTTTTCACCTGAAATCCGAGAAGAGAAATCTCGATTAAGGAACTTTAATAATCACAATTCATGTTTATTAGCGTGAGATTTCTGCGTTTTCGGGGGAATCGCGTCGGAAGTGATGTGTGAAGTAAAATGTGAGGAGGTTTCTGGAGCTTCTTAGGCCTCGTACAGGCGACCGAACATGTCTGCTGAAACTGGTCCGCGTCATGTTCGGTCGTGTGTACGGCCGACCGGACAGGTTTCCAGCGGACATTTGTCCACCCGACCGTTTTCTAGCGGACACATGTTTCTTAGGCCCCGTACACACGACCAAACATGTATGCTGAAACTGGTCCGCGGACCAGTTTCAGCATACATGTTCGGTCGTGTGTGGGCGCGAGCGGGCCGAATTCCAGCAAACATTTGCCCGCCGGGCCTTTTCCCAGCAGACAAATATTCCTGGACGTGTTTTAAAACCGTCCGCTGGAATCCTGCCCGCTCGGACATGTACGGTCGTCAATACAGACCTACCGTACATGTCCGAGCGCCCGCCGTCCCTCGCATGCGTCGAATGACTTCGTCTCGACGAGGCCTTAGGAGAACAAGGGGCTCTGGGTGGTTTCAGGCTATTTAAAAACCCAATTGACCCTCAAAAACCACCATAAACCAACCTAATGAGAACGCTCAGCTTCCCACATAGGCAATTATTTATGAAAAGTGGAGCGTGGAATCCGGTTTCTGAACTTTTGGCCACGGCAAGAAAAAAAAAAAAACGTCTCGGCTATTTATAAAGCGATGGTCACCAGGTCAGTGAGCGATTAGAGTATAGAATATGGCCGGAGTTAGATCTCCTGTCGGGTCTTTGTTGCTGCCTGGGTGCCCATTAGGGACATGTGCCATTTCTATTTGTCCCGGTGAGCAGGGCCGTCTTTAAGGCGGAGCAAAAGGGAAAGCTGCCCTGGGCCCTGTCATTGTTGTTGGGGCCCAAAGCAGCTGCCCCATACTTGCCAACTTTCCCAGTTTAAATTCCCTTGTCCCTTGAATTCTTAAGCCTCGTACACACGATAGGTTAAAGTGGTCAAAGCCTGCGAATCTTCGTCCTTAAACAGGACTATGTCCGCCGTCAATGCTTCTGCTCTCCAGGACCAGCACCATCCAAGACTCTTTAGCCCCCCCAGTCACCAGACAACACCTCAGTGTCGGGTAAAAACCTGCAGACTCCTTTATTCAAGCACATGTTACACAGATATTCAACTCCAACACTCTTCCCCCCACCCTTGGAAACAGGGCAGGTTGAGTGAGGGAATAACTTGTATAGCGCTACAAATGCAAACTGAATCGCCTCAAGGCGCTTTTTTCCATCCGGTGTCGTCCCGATCCTTCAGAAGAGATGAGTCTTTCGTTTTTTCCTGAAGGCCCGATGGTTTTCCTCCATGCCGATGTCCGTTGGTAGAGCGTTCCAGAGCCGTGGTCCTTGGACTGCAAATCTTCGTTCTCCCTTCGAATTGTAGCGGGACTTGGGGATGTGGAGGAGGTTTTGGTTGGTTGATCGGAGAACGCGATTGGGAGTGTAGGGTTTTATTTCCTCGCACAAGTTTTGAGGAGCGTTTCCTTGTGTGCACTTGTGGGTGAGACAGAGGGCCTTGAATGAGACCCGATCCTTACGGTTAGCCAATGACGGGTCCTCAGGGACGGGGCGATTGATTCCCAGGGGTTTTTTCCCGTTACCAGTCTGGCTGCCGTGATTTGGACGAATTGTAGACGTGAAATTTGGTATTTCGGTAGTCCTATGTACAGGGAGTTTGCGTAGTCGAGTCGGGAATTGATGATTGTTCCAACTACTACTGCTGTGTCTTCTTCTGGGATGAAGGGGAGGAGTCTACGCAGCAGGAGATCGTGAAAACAATTTCATGCTTACTAGCCGCAATTGCGGCTTTGTTTGCTTCGGGTCCCCGGGCGTGACGTCATCACATCGTGCCCGGGCCTCCGACGGTCATAGAGAGGACTGGTGACCATCTGGTTACCAGTCATCTCTATGCTTCCTGTCCGGCGCTGGACGATTCTTTCTCCGGGCCCCCGATGGCACGGGAGAGTCCGAAAAAGCACCGGATGGCGGCGGGAGGGGGGTATGTCCCCTCCCGCCGCCTTTAAGAACCATCAATCGGTGGAACCGCCGCTATGATCATTCTTATGGTGCGCAGGATCGCCGCCGGAACACACTAACTGCACTCATCATTCAGATATCACCGCACAAAGTACAGGACGTCATATGACGCCCACCCAGGATGGGAGATCCCCTTTGTGGACGTCATATGACTATGTGTGGTACTGAAGTGGTTAATCTTTGAATTTCCGATTTTTTTAATTTTTTAAATTCCAAAATTGCACAATTCAATATTTGAAAATTCAGAAATTCAAAAATTCGGAAATTCGGATGTTTCCAAATTAACGAATTTGTCGAAATTAATAAAAAAAAGAAGAATTCGGAACTAAACTAATTGCACATGTCTAGAAAAAAATAGAGAACAAGATGAAGGCGGGGGGCCCATAGAAGATCATTATGAACGCCCCTCGCTGATCCTGCGCACTTTTCCTTCAGAACTCCCGTTTCCCCTCTTAGCTCCGAGGTCGGTGATAATCGGTGAAGATTTGGAGCCGGTGGAGATAATATTAGGTCACGGCAGATTATGGTCGCCTACAGGGCAGGAGTTAGGGTGGTGGGGGCCCCTGGGCTTGAGTGTTGAAGGGGCCCCCTGGAGCCGAGAATTGGGGGGGATCGAAGTTGTTGAGCGGGGGGGGGGGGGGCGAATTGAAGTTGTTGAGCGGGGGGGGGGGGCGAATTGAAGTTGTTGAGCGGGGGGGGGCGAATTGAAGTTGTTGAGCGGGGGGGAGCGCATTAAAGTTGTTGAGCGGGGGGGGATTTTGCAGTTGTTGAGGGACTGTCATTAGCCCGGCTGTCGGCTTTCTTCCCTTCAGCACCCACAGTCCTCCACACACCACTCCGGTTCCTCCTGCTTCCGTGCTGCCTCCTCTTGCAGTGCGGGAAAATTAACCCTTTTGCGGGACTGCGGGAAGAAGCTGTCTGTGCGGGAAAGTCCCACAGAATCCGTGCGTGTTGGGAGGTATGCGCAGGGCCGCCATCAGGAATTTTGGGGCCCCTTGCACAGCTTAAGGCATGGGTCCCCTGAAGCAGAGAACCAAGGGGGGGGCTGCCGCCTGAAATTGAGAAGCGTGGGGGCTGCCGCAAATTGAGAAGCGGGGGGGCCTTTACAAAAGAAAGAAGAAATAAAGAAGAAAACAAATATATATAAATATATGTAGCCATCCGGGGCCCTGGGGACCTCTGGGCCTTTTAATAAAAAGAAAAAATAAACCTCTGGGCCCTTTAATAATAAAAAAAAAAACATTTATAAAAAATACATAAAAAAAGGGAGGTTGCCAAACCCGGGGGCCCTGGGGACCTCTGGGCCCCTGGGAACCTCTGGGCCTTTTAATAAAAAATAAAAAAATAAACATTTATAAAAAAATAAACATTTATAAAAAAAATAAAAAAGGGGGGGTTGCCACATGGGGCCCTGGGGACCTCTGAGCCCTTTAATAAAAAAAAAAAATATATATATATATATATATATATATATAAAAAAAAATGTAATTTTTTTTATAAAAAAATAAAAAAGGTGGGTTGCCATCCGGGGGCCCTGGAGACCCCTGGGCCCTTTAATAATAATAATAATAATATTATATATATATATATATATATATATATATATATATATATATATATATATATATATATATATATATATATATATATATATATATAAAAATAAAAAATATATAAAAAAAAACATTTTTTTACAAAAAATAAATTAAAAAAAAGGGGGGTTGCCGTCCGGGGCCCTGGGGGCCTCCGGGCCCCTGGGGACCTCCGGACCCCTAAAAAAAAAAAAAAATAAAAAAAAAAAAATTTTTTTTTTTTTTTTAAAGGGGGCCCCCTATTGGGTGGGGCCCCTGGGCTTGAGCCCAGTCAAGGCCAATGGTAAGTCCGGCCCTGGTCGCCTATAACGTGATCCAGGTCTAGGTGCCGGGGGTTTTATCGAGAAATGCCCACCGAAGAAAAACGCCTCTGATGGGCCTGCGCATGCGCAGCACGCAACGTCACTCTTGGCTGATATGTCGATCAGCTGGCGTGACGTCAACAAGGCGCGTGCGCAGATTGTCGGAAGGCAGTTTCCTGATGATCTGCTAAGCGCTGAGAGAGAATGAAATTGTCAGATTCTGCCTCGCTGTTGCCGGGCGGATTTTGTCTGTATTGAACGGCGTGTTTTCTTTCTGTTGCACGGCGGCTTGAGTGCGTTAAACGGCGGATTTTGGCTGTGTCTAAGGGCGGGGCTAAAACACACACAAAAACCCGCCCTTCGAGGCAGAATCTGACAATTTAATTCTCTCTCTGTGCTTATACCGCCCCTGACGATCTCTGCGCACGCTCCGCCTTGGCGTCACGCCAGCTGCTCAACAAGTGACGTTGCGTACTGCGCACACGCAGACCCTTCAGAAGGCATTTTTTTTTTAGAGGGAATTTCTCGATAGAACACCGGGTTCCGTACACGCTATGACGCTCCTGACATCGATCGCTGCGTGGAATTTATATTTTCGCTCGCTCTCTTTGCTCTTCTTCTTATATTATGACAAATAACAAGGTTCGCACATCAATTTACAGTTTACAGAATGTGGGAAAAAAATACATTTTTTGATAGATGACGGGAAGAAAACACGGGGGGTGCGGCGGATCTCACACACCAATGTTTGAATACAAATAATGAGAATATATAAACACAAAGATATCTGATGGACGGAAAAAGGATACATTGTACATGGAAGGAAAACAAAGATACATTCCGGGAATCCACATTGAAGACGAGTTCTGCCCGGGGAAAAATTACATACTATACAAATACTACACACATACTATACACCTACTATACACCTACTATACACATACTATACAACTACTAGTACGCCGGCGTACTTTCAAATTTCCCGCGTCGTATCTTTAGTTTGGATCCTCAAAACAAGATACGACGGCATCTGGGTTCGATCCCACAGGCGTACGCCTTCGGATCGCAGATGCAATACTTCGGCGTGCGCTGGGTGGAGTTTGCGTCGTTTTCCGCATCGGGTATGCAAATGAGCTTTTTCCGACGATCCACGAATGTACGCGCGGCCGTCGCATTCTCTTACGTCGTCTCTAGTCGGCTTTTCCCGGCGTATAGTTAAAGCTGCTATTTACAAAAAATAAATTAAAAAAAAGGGGGGTTGCCGTCCGGGGCCCTGGGGGCCTCCGGGCCCCTGGGGACCTCCGGACCCCTAAAAAAAAAAAAAAAATAAAAAAAAAAAAATTTTTTTTTTTTTTTTAAAGGGGGCCCCCTATTGGGTGGGGCCCCTGGGCTTGAGCCCAGTCAAGGCCAATGGTAAGTCCGGCCCTGGTCGCCTATAACGTGATCCAGGTCTAGGTGCCGGGGGTTTTATCGAGAAATGCCCACCGAAGAAAAACGCCTCTGATGGGCCTGCGCATGCGCAGCACGCAACGTCACTCTTGGCTGATATGTCGATCAGCTGGCGTGACGTCAACAAGGCGCGTGCGCAGATTGTCGGAAGGCAGTTTCCTGATGATCTGCTAAGCGCTGAGAGAGAATGAAATTGTCAGATTCTGCCTCGCTGTTGCCGGGCGGATTTTGTCTGTATTGAACGGCGTGTTTTCTTTCTGTTGCACGGCGGCTTGAGTGCGTTAAACGGCGGATTTTGGCTGTGTCTAAGGGCGGGGCTAAAACACACACAAAAACCCGCCCTTCGAGGCAGAATCTGACAATTTAATTCTCTCTCTGTGCTTATACCGCCCCTGACGATCTCTGCGCACGCTCCGCCTTGGCGTCACGCCAGCTGCTCAACAAGTGACGTTGCGTACTGCGCACGCGCAGACCCTTCAGAAGGCATTTTTTTTTTAGAGGGAATTTCTCGATAGAACACCGGGTTCCGTACACGCTATGACGCTCCTGACATCGATCGCTGCGTGGAATTTATATTTTCGCTCGCTCTCTTTGCTCTTCTTCTTATATTATGACAAATAACAAGGTGCGCACATCAATTTACAGTTTACAGAATGTGGGAAAAAAATACATTTTTTGATAGATGACGGGAAGAAAACACGGGGGGTGCGGCGGATCTCACACACCAATGTTTGAATACAAATAATGAGAATATATAAACACAAAGATATCTGATGGACGGAAAAAGGATACATTGTACATGGAAGGAAAACAAAGATACATTCCGGGAATCCACATTGAAGACGAGTTCTGCCCGGGGAAAAATTACATACTATACAAATACTACACACATACTATACACCTACTATACACCTACTATACACATACTATACAACTACTATACAAATACTATACAACTACTACACACATACTATACAAATACTATACACATACTATACACATACTATACACATACTATACAACTACTACACACATACTATACACCTACTATACACATACTATACACATACTATACAAATACTATACACATACTATACACATACTATACAACTACTACACACATACTATACACCTACTATACACATACTATACACATACTATACAACTACTATACACATACTATACACATACTATACACATACTATACACATACTATACAAATACTATACAACTACTACACACATACTATACACATACTATACACATACTATACACATACTATACACATACTATACAACTACTATACACATACTATACACATACTGTACAACTACTATACACATACTATACAAATACTATACACATTCTATACACCTACTATACACATACTATACAAATACTATACAACTACTATACACATACTATACACATACTATACACCTACTATACACCTACTATACAAATACTATACAAATACTATACACATACTATACACATACTATACAAATACTACACACATACTATACACATACTATACACATACTATACACATACTATACACATACTATACAAATACTACACACATACTATACACATACTATACAAATACTATACAAATACTACACACATACTATACACATACTATACACATACTATACACATACTATACACATACTATACAAATACTATACACATACTATACACATATGGCCAGATTCACGTAGAGCCACGTATCTTTTGGCCGGCGTAACATAGTGAGGCAAGGCCAGTATTCACAAAGCACTTGCTCCGTAAGTTACGTTGGCGTATCGCAAATGGGCCGTAAACCCGTTGTAAGTCTACGTGAATCTGGCTAATAGTATACAACTACTATACACATACTATACACATTTTGTACAATTACCATACAAATACTATACAAATACTATACACATACCATACAAATACTGTACAAATACAATACACATACTATACAAATACTATACACATACTATACAAATACTGTACAAATACAATACACATACTATACAAATACTATACACATACTGTACAAATACAATACACATACTATACACATACTATACAAATACTATACACATACTATACACATACTATACAAATACTATACACATACTGTACAAATACAATACACATACTATACA
Organism: Rana temporaria; assembly: GCF_905171775.1. Lineage (NCBI taxonomy): Eukaryota > Metazoa > Chordata > Amphibia > Anura > Ranidae > Rana > Rana temporaria. Next base: position 1,633,414 of record NC_053493.1, read on the forward strand.
AATACACATACTATACACATACTATACACATACTATACACTTAGGGCCAGATCCTCATAGCGAGTACGCCGGCGTATCTACTGATACGCCGGCGTACTTTCAAATTTCCCGCGTCGTATCTTTAGTTTGGATCCTCAAAACAAGATACGACGGCATCTGGGTTCGATCCCACAGGCGTACGCCTTCGGATCGCAGATGCAATACTTCGGCGTGCGCTGGGTGGAGTTTGCGTCGTTTTCCGCATCGGGTATGCAAATGAGCTTTTTCCGACGATCCACGAATGTACGCGCGGCCGTCGCATTCTCTTACGTCGTCTCTAGTCGGCTTTTCCCGGCGTATAGTTAAAGCTGCTATTTTGTGGCGTATAGATAGACTTGCCATGTTAAAGTATGGCCGTCGTTCCCACGTCGAAATTTGAATTTTAATGAATCACGCCCCCTACCCGCCGATTTTAATTCCGCCGCCAGAAATACACTACACCGCCGTAACTTACGGCGCGAATTCTTCCTGGATTCGACTTTAAGCCAGGTAAGATACGGCGGCGTAGCGTATCTCTGATACGCTGCGCCTGTCCATTTGTATGTGGATCTGGCCCATAGTATACACATACTATATAAATACTGTACAACTACTATACACATAGTATACACATATTATACAAATACTGTACAAATACTATACACATAGTATACACATATTATACACATACTGTACAAATACTATACACATAGTATACACATATTATACACATACTGTACAAATACTATACACATAGTATACACATATTATACACATACTGTACAAATACTATACACATAGTATACACATACTATACAAATACTGTACAAATACTATACACATAGTATACACATATTATACAAATACTGTACAAATACTATACACATAGTATACACATACTATACACATACTGTACAAATACTACACACATAGTATACACATATTATACAAATACTGTACAAATACTATACACATAGTATACACATACTATACACATACTGTACAAATACTACACACATAGTATACACATACTATATAAATACTGTACAACTACTATACACATACTATACACAAGGGGCCAGATTCACAAAGAGTATCTCTGACTTACACTGGTCCTATCTATGCGCCTGGTTCATAGAATCAGATACGCATAGAAAGGACTAAGATCTGACCGTGTTACACTGTGTTACACTGTCGGATCTTATTTTCGATTAAAAAATGGCGCCGGGGGCGTTCCCGCTGATTTACCTTGAATAATATGTAAATCAGCGAGATACGCAAATTCACGAACGTACGCGGACCCGACGCAGTCTTCTTACAACGTTTCCGTAGCGGTTTTCCCGTCGTATACTTACCCCTGCTTTTATCAGGCGCAGCCAATGTTAAGTATAGCCGGCGTTCCCGCGTCGAATTTGAATTTTCTAACGTCGTTTGCGTACGCCGATTCACAAACACGCGCGTCGCAAGTCACGCTCACATCGAAACCACTGACGTCCTAGTGACGTCAGTAGGAGCAATGCACGCTGGGAAATTCCCCGGACGGCGCATGCGCATTTAAATCGGAGCGGGAACGCGCCTGATTTAAATAGTACACTCCCCCTAGCCGCGGAATTTGAATTCCGCCGGGGGATTTAGGATCCGCTGCCGCAAGTTTGGAGGTAAGTGGTTTGTGAATTAGCCACTTGCCTCTCAAACTTGCGGGAGCGGATCTTAAATCAGGTAGATCGAGCGGATCTATAGATCCGCTGATCTACGTGAATCTGGCCCAAACTATATAAATACTGTACAAATACTATACACATACTGGGGGCTGAGGACAGTACTTGGGTCCCTGAGGATATTAATTGGGGGGACTAAGGACAGTAATTGGGTCACTGAGGACATTATTGGGGGGAGGGGAACTAAAGACAGTAATAGGACGGGAACTGTGTCACTGAGGACAATAATGGGGCCTTGCCGATGTGCTAGCCTGCTCAGTGCCCTACTTGGGGGGGGGGGGGGGTAGGGAGGATGAAGCCATGTTTTACTGCACCGGGTGACACCAACCTTTGTAACACCACTGGCTTTGAGTAAAGCCATAACAGCCGAAACGCGTTAGCTGTATCCCGTGGGCTGGATTCAAGAAGTGTAATCATAAGTTACACAGCGCAATTGCTTACTTGCCCCGGCGTAACGAATGCACCTGATTCAGGAACCTCGTTACGCCGACTGCAGCCTAAGATATGCGCGGCATAAGGCTCTTATGCCCGCATATCTTAGACTGCATTCTTGCGATGGCCGCTAGGTGGCGTTCCCGTTGTGCTCAGCGTATAGTATGCAAATTGCATACTAACGCCGATTCACAACGTTACGCAAGCCCTGCGTACGCAGTTTACGTTGTTTCCGTACGGCGGTTTTCGCGTAAGGCTGCCCCTGCTATTAGCAGGGGCAGCCAATGTTACGTATACCCGTCGTTCCCGCGTCGCGAAATTTCAAATTTACGTAGTTTGCGTAAGTGATTCGTGAATGGCGCTGGACGCCATTTACGTTCGCTTTGAAGCAAATGACGTCCTTGCGATGCCATTTGCCGCAATGCACGTCGGGAAAGTTTCCCGACGGAGCATGCGCCCTACGCTCGGCGCGGGAACGCGCCTAATTTAAATGATTCCCGCCCCCTACGGGATCATTTACATTAGGCGCCCATACGCTGGGCATTTTTGAGGAGCGCCCACGCAAATTACGTGGCTACTGCTTGGTGAATGAAGCGTATCGCAGTTAATTTGCGGGGGCGCAGGGCAAAAACGGGACGCTGCGCCTCCGTAAGGAGTGCGCAGCGGTACCTGAATCTACCCCACTGTGTTTTCTGCATGTAGCCAAGAAAAAAAATCTTATTTTGGAGTTCACCGATTTGCCGCCTAATATTCGCCTCTCTCATTCTTGATCATTGGGTCCTATGAAGCTTCTCCGTTGGGTTGGAGTTCTTTTTTTTTTTAAAATGTCTACAAAGTTCATTTGAAATAAATAGAAGCCGCCGCCTTGTAACAGGAAAAAGAAGCGCAGCGAATTTCAGGGGAGGGGAAGATTTTCCCGCGGTGGAGACTTTGTTTCCTTTCCTCGGTACGGTTTCTTCTATTGTTGATCCCACAAGCCGGGACGGTTCGCCGCTCTCATTAGTATGCATTAAACATTGGAATTTGCGTTGTCGGCTCTCGCAGGACGCGAAGGCGCGTTTTCCGAACAAGGTTCGGGTCGGAGATTTAAACACGACTTACAGGCCAAATCAAGCGGAAACGTAAACTCCTAGAAGTTGTAAATAAGAAAAGAACAAAGATGAAAACGCTTCTCCCCCCCCCCCGGCTTGTCCCGGTAATCGGTATGAAGTTGGCGGGCTCGCCGCGACGCCGTCACCGCGTATTAGAATGCAGAGGGCGGCGGGGAGATTTACAAAGCACAATTTGCTTGTATCAAGGCTGACACCTTTTACATTCTGCCCATTAGTCATGTGGTTAGTGCCGCTGTCCGTAGTGCTTATTATGCAGTCAGGGAGCGGATTCTGCTAAAGGCGACTATTCCAGAGCAAAGCCGGAGTCACATTCATCTGGAGGAGCCGCCACTCACATCCTGGAGGGTGCAAATCACGTCCCGATCCCAGAATTCCGGGGTCTCCATTCTTGTGGAACGCAGACGTTGGGTGTGGTCTATTATGCAAATGTTACACTATTCCTCCCACTGACACCAATGATGGGACACTATTCCTCCCACTGACACCAATGATGGGACACTATTCCTCCCACTGATACCAATGATGGGACACTATTCCCCCCACTGACACCAATGATGGGACACTATTCCCCCCACTGACACCAATGATGGGACACTATTCCCCCCACTGACACCAATGATGGGACACTATTCCTCCCACTGACACCAATGATGGGACACTATTCCTCCCACTGACACCAAAGATGGGACACTATTCCCCCCCCACTGACACCAATGATGGGACACTATTCCTCCCACTGACACCAATGATGGGAAACTATTCCTCCCACTGATACCAATGATGGGACACTATTCCTCCCACTGATACCAATGATGGGACACTATTCCTCCCACTGATACCAATGATGGGACACTATTCCTCCCCTGACACCAATGATGGGACACTATTCCCCACACTGACACCGATGATGGGACACTATTCCTCCCACTGACACCAATGATGGGACACTATTCCTCCCACTGACACCAATGATGGGACACTATTGATCTTTTATTGAAAAGAATCAAGCAACCAATTTTATACAAAAGTAAAAAACAAAACTATAGTACAAAACTTCAAACATAAATCCAAGGAATACACATCCGGGTTCAGAATATATACAATATATACACTATACACCACCACCAAAACATTACTACTATTTACACAAAGCAGCAGAGAGGGCCTAAGAGGCACAACCCGTCACCTATGTACGCAGCCATTTATCAAAAATGTATCAAAAATAATAATCTAGGGTGATAAGAGACAGACAGCCACACCCGGGAAAGAGACTCCTGGCAGTCAGGGAGGCCTGAAACCCCTCCACGCCTTCAGCCAAGCCCCCTGACCCCGCTTGTCTCTCTCAAGCCCCCGAATCTTCCCCACCTCATACACCACCACCTCAACAGGAAGGATTTTTTGCCGAATGCTGACCTGACACCGTGCGTTCCAGGTGAAATAACGGACCACTAGGCTAACTAAAAAAAGTGTATCCAAACAAAAACCTCCACCGGTACTGAATGCTCCGTACACCCACTCGGCATAACCCAGCCTGGAGAGGAAAGGAACACCGAGCGCCCGCCCCACCTGTTTGTACACTTCTATGTTAAAAGGGCAACGAAGCAGAAAATGGTCCATAGTCTCCTCCTCACCTGCACACTCCTCCCGAGGACAGCTACGATCCACCCCACTGCGGAATTTCAAATTGCCCCGAACATAGAGCCTCCCATGGAAGCACAACCAGGCCAGATCCCTAAATTTAGGAGGTATTCTATCCAAATTAATTAGTCTCAACCCCACCCTCAAAACTGGGCCTGGGCAATCCCTTAAAGGCCAGTGGGTCATGAAAGACTTCGCTCAAGACTCGTCTCATAAGGTCTTTCCTCGGAACCGATCTGAGATCTTCAGCCGACAATCGCCACTGCCGCAGTAACTTCAGGCACGGAGCTACATAGGCTGGTAGCTGACCACGATGACCCCTGCGATTCTTCACTTGGCCACCTTCTTCCCAAAGTCGCAGAAAAGGACTAAACCAAGATCTAAATATGCCTGCCCATCCAGGAGGTTCCACTGCAAGCATACTACCAATGTTAAACTTGAGAAATAGCAGTGAAAAGAAAAGAACTGGGTTGACCATACCTAAGCCACCCTCCCTCCTGGATAGGTAGGTGACATTCCTATTGATGGGGTTCAGTCTGTTCCCCCACAGCATCTGGAAGAACACACTACTGACCCTAGCATAGAGAGACACTGGCAAGATGCAGACAAAACTGACATACAAGAAGATCGGAATCAGGTAAGTCTTAATCAGATCAACCCTTTCCCTCATAGATAACTTCCATCTCTTCCAGTTGACCACCTTAGCATTGGCAATTTCCAGTCTGCCTTCCCAGTTTTTGAGGCCATAATCGCCGGGTCCAAATTCAATGCCTAGTATCTTAATTCTTTCCCGGGGCACTGGAAAGGTGTCCGGGAGATCAAACCCCTCACCTTCCTTTCCCATCCAGAAAACTTCGCTCTTTTCCTGATTGATCTTGGAGCCTGATGCTTCAGAATACCGTGATGTCAGAGAGACCACCTCCTCCGCCTCATCCGTCCCAGTGACAATCACCGATACATCGTCCGCATAAGCAACAACCCTCAATGGCGGCTCACCCGGGAGCCCCACTGGTACCCCACACAACATGCCGCTTTCTAGCCTCCTGATGAAGGGGTCGATTGCAAACACATAGAGCAGGGGACTCAGGGGACAGCCCTGGCGCACCCCGGAGCCAACCTCAAAGGACTGCCCAACCCAACCATTAACAAGAGGGAAGCTTTCTGCCCCCTTATACAAGACTTTCAGCCAATCAACAAAACCACCCGGCAGACCGTACTTACTAAGGAGCAACCACAGGTACTCATGGTTAAACACGATCAAAAGCCTTTGCCTGATCCAATGTCAGCAAGTACTTTCCCCAGCCTGCAGCCCTGCACCGCTCCAAGGCCTCCCAGACAGCTAACACCGCTGTGAAGGTGCTCCTACCCTGGACCGAACAGTGCTGATGGCGAGAAAGCAAAGACTCTGCTACTGACGACAGGCGCCAGAAAAATATCTTCGCCAGTATCTTTCTATCGACATTAAGAAGGCTGATGGGGCGCCAATTCTCAATCATCGAAGGATCTTTACCCTTTGACAGAAGGATCACAGCCGAGTGCCTCATGGAAGGGGATAGCACCCCCTCAGCAAGACAACTGTTAAAAACCTCTACCAAATGTGGGGCCAGAATAGACTTAAAGGCTTTGTAAAACTCAGCCGTCAAGCCATCCGGTCCGGGTGACTTTTTGATGGCAAGCTGTTCAATTGCCCTCATCACCTCTTCAACTGTGATCTCCTCTGTCAAATTCATCAATGGAACATCTCCACCATTTAGACCTGGAGTAGAGTCCAAAAAGCTTTCCATCTTGTCACGGTCAAGCTCTTTCCTTCCAAGAAGGTCGGCATAAAAGGACCTCACGACCTCCAGAATCCCTGACCTGGACTTTGTCACGGAACCTGTACTGTCCTCAAGGCCAACGACCGCTTTAACAGCTACACCTTGTTTGCAGTTCTGGTAAGGGTCAGGCGAGTGGTACTTCCCATAGTCCCTCTCCAGAACCAAAGAGGCATGCCGGTCATATTGACACTTCCTGAGAAGGAGTTTCACTTCGGAGATTGCCCCAGGATCTCCTCCTCTCGAGACAAGAATATCCAGCTTCCTCCGCAAACGTTGGTAGGTCATGTATTTATTAAACTGTGTTCTATTGGCTAGGCCCCTGAAGAATCCAGCGATCCTCTTTTTGGTCAGCTCCCACCACTCAGCCTTGCTGCTACAAAAGTCCAGGAGGGTCACCTGTGCCTGAAAGAATTCCTCAAAGGATTGTCTAACATGTTCTTCCTTGAGTAGAGTCGAATTCAATCTCCAGATGCCCTTTCCTCTCTGAGGGGCGTCTGAAGCATTCAGGGCCACAGATAGCATACAGTGATCAGAGAACTCTACTGCCTGCACCACTGGGGGTGAGAAAGCAGAGGCCTCCTTCAAAAAAAACCTGTCTATCCTACTCTGACTATTACCACGATGAAAGGTGAACCCGGTGTCATCCGGGAGGTGCGCAATGTGCACATCCACAAGACCAGCATCCCTAACCATACTATTTAAAAAAACGCTATCATATCCCAGCCTGTCCTTGAAGGCCTTCCTGTCCTTGGGCCTAGTTACTGTATTAAAGTCACCTCCAAAGACCACTTGCCGGGATGTAAAAAGAAATGGCTTGATCCTTGTAAAAAGGCATTTCCTGTCCCACTTTGTGTGCGGCCCATAGATATTAATTAGGCGCAGGTCCTGCCCTCCCACAAGGACGTCTAAGACCATACATCTCCCAATCTCCACCTCAATAACCCGCCGGACAGTTACCATGCCGGTTTTAAACAACACCGCCACACCGCCGTAAGGCTCGGCCGCAAGAGACCAGTAAGATGGACCATACCTCCACTCTCTCTTGGCCATATGAATATCTGCCAAGGAGGTGAGCCTAGTCTCTTGCAAAAATAAAATTTCAGCATCTAATTGGCTGAACAAAAAGAAGGCCATAGAACGAGCTCTCACTGACTTAATGCTGGCGACATTTATTGAGGGGGAACCGCCATTTGGGTTATTGGGTGGATTGCTTCTTAGCTCCCCTCTGCTGCTCATCACCAGAAGCCTCCCTCTTTCTTGAGGCCGCCTCCAACTCCATCTCTGAATCAGAGCTCAGCTCTGAAGAAGCTCCAGATGAGGAAATATCCCACCTAGAGGACCTACGACGGGTGGAGACAGGCACCGGAGCTATCCGTCCCCGTTCCGTCCTCACCGCCTGCTTCTTCCGCCGCCCAACCTTCCTTCTCTCCTCCAGGTACCGCAGGTCAGCCTCAGAGATGCCCTCATCCCTTGTTTTTTTCTTTGAAGCGACCTTTTTAGTACCCGCTACCACTCCTGATGGGGGGGGTAAATCCGACTTAGGAGGGATAGACTCCTGGGGGGTAACTGACTCAGGGGGCACAGACTTGGAAGGTTCTGACACAAGAGGAGCGGGTACAGTAGGCTGGGGGGACACAGAGACAGATACAGAAGGAGTACTTACAGACACAGGAGGGGTGGCCACAGGAACTGGGGAGGGAACTGGGGAGGGATCCTGAGCAGGACCAGGGGGGTCGGTCACCGCAGCGGAGGACGGTACACCAGGGGCCTCCCCCTCCATCCTGTCCAGCCTTGACATCTCATCCACTACCTCCTTCTCCATATTGTGCCAGGCCTCAGGGCATCTGCTATAAGGGTGGCCAAGTCGCAGGCACAGGTTGCACCTGATCTTCTGGGTGCAGTCCTTGGCCATATGACCCTGACCCCGACACACTGAGCATATCAAGGCCGAACAGGAGGAGCTAAGGTGCCCCCTCTCTCCACAGCGGTGGCACAGCTTCGGCTGACCAGGGTAGAAGACGGTCATCCTATCCCTCCCTATGAAAGCCGAGGAGGGCAGGTGACGGACAACATTTCCATCCCTGGCCAGCCTGACTGTTACCGACCATCCCCCAGTCCAGATGTTACGCTCATCTAATATTTTACTGGGTTTGGTCAAAACCTCCCCGTAGTTCCTCAACCAGACCTCCAGATCCCTGGCAGGGACGCTCTCATTGGTGAGGATGATAGTGATCTTTTTTACTGTTGAGCGCTGCGAAATCGCAACTGGGGCCAGACTTTCCCATTCGGGTCTTGACCTGCACCGGGCCTCATATCGCTCCCAGAACAGGTCAAGACCCTCTGGCTTGGTGAAACTGACTGTATACTCTCGCGTCCCTGACACATGAATAAAAGCATAGAGATCGTTAACCCCAAAGCCCATTTCTAGAATTAAATCCACCACTGCACGCCTTGCAGGGGGGACTGCACCACCCTCCCATTTCAAGATGACAACATTACGTCTTGGGCCCCCAGCAGAAGCCAGAGACCCAAGACCATATCCCGGGGGGCTCGAGGTGGTAGCTCGTAGAGGAAAACCCTGCTTGGGGGCGGAGCTGCCAGGGACAGAGCGTACCACCTGAGCGAAAGTGGGTTTATTGGGGCCAAGACCCCACACTGAAGTCACTTTATCTGCATGAACAGAGTTAGTATTGTCCATCCCACCTGAAATGGGACCATTGTCCATCCCACCTGAAATGGGACCATTGTCCATCCCACCTGAAATGGGACCATTGTCCATCCCACCTGAAATGGGACCATTGTCCATCCCACCTGAAATGGGACCATTGTCCATCCCACCTGAAATGGGACCATTGTCCATCCCACCTGAAATGGGACCATTGTCCATCCCACCTGAAATGGGACCATTGTCCATCCCACCTGAAATGGGACCATTGTCCATCCCACCTGAACTGGGACCATTGTCCATCCCACCTGAAATGGGACCATTGTCCATCCCACCTGAAATGGGACCATTGTCCATCCCACCTGAAATGGGACCATTGTCCATCCCACCTGAAATGGGACCATTGTCCATCCCACCTGAACTGGGATGATTATTATCAGCCACACACACATTCCCATCAGGAACAGTCACTGTTGCTGCTGCAGTACCAGCTGTGTCCTGATGCTGCGCTGTGGAGTCCTGAGCAGCAGTGGGGCAATCAGCTCTGGTCTCAGCATCAGGAGGGTTAATGGGCTCTGCTGGGACTTGCAGTTCCTTCACAGGAATGTCATTTTTTAAATGGATCTCTTGCTGCATTGCAGCCTCAGCAGGCACATTATTACTGCATACAGTCTTATTATTAGGCACATTATCAGGCATGGTGCTAGATGGTACATACACAGTCTTATCCACAACATGGGGCTTAGCTGGCTTCACTTTATCAGGTACACCATCTGCAATATCTTCATCATTAAAGACCATCCGATCCCCCCGCACAGGAGACTCCATTACCTGGATCACCCTCAGCATGCCTCCTGAGTCCTGGGAAGGCATTGGGGTGCTTACCTCTCCCTGGGGGGGCAGGGGGTCAGAACTGGGGGTCTCCTCCTCCTCCACCTCCATCTGTGTCACCTTTGCAAACCTCTTGTCATTGCAGGACTTTTCCTTGAAAGGACCATCCCTTCCTTCCATTATGGCCACGATGGTCTCTTGATGGTCCACACGGACCTTGGCCAATTGGATCTCTGGATCCATGGATCCGCGTTTCTGGCTATGCAAGCCTTCACGTTGCCTTCGCAGGCGCTTCAGCTCCGCACGTAGCTTGTACAGCTTGTCCCTCTCCCGGTTTAGGACTTTTATGCCGGCCACCACTCGCTCCCGAATGGCCTCCGATCCTTCATCCACACCAGGGGCAGAGAGATCACCAGCTGAGGCTTGTAGAGGGGCAGACATGTCAGCAGATGGCCCAGGAGATGGCTGAGAGCCTCCAGCAGGGGAGGCCCCGCTGCCCTCCATGGCTTCCCCAGAAAGGGGCCAGGAGAGCTGGGAGAGATTTCCAGGCAACTCCCTTCTCACACAGCAGCTCCAGACACACCTTCCTCCTCACACACCTGTGCTCCAATGGTGGGTGGGACACTATTCCCCCCACTGACACCAATGATGGGGACACTATTCCTTCCACTGACACCAATGATGGGACACTATTCCTTCCACTGATACCAATGATGGGACTCTATTCCCCCCACTGACACCAATGATGGGACACTATTCCTCCCACTGACACCAATGATGGGACACTATTCCTCCCACTGACACCAATGATGGGACACTATTCCTCCCACTGACACCAATGATGGAACACTATTCCTCCCACTGACACCAATGATGGGACACTATTCCTCCCACTGACACCAATGATGGGACACTGTTCCCCCCACTGATACCAATGATGGGGCACTATTCCCCCCACTGATACCAATGATGGGACACTATTCCCCCCACTGACACCAATGGTGGGACACTATTCCTCCCACTGACACCAATGATGGGACACTATTCCTCCCACTGATACCAATGATGGGACACTATTCCTCCCACTGACACCAATGGTGGGACACTATTCCTCCCACTGACACCAATGATGGGACACTATTCCTCCCACTGACACCAATGATGGGACACTATTCCTCCCACTGACACCAATGATGGGACACTATTCCTCCCACTGACACCAATGATGGGACACTATTCCTCCCACTGACACCAATGATGGGACACTATTCCTCCCACTGACACCAATGATGGGATACTGTAACCCAAACACTAACCTTACTGTAATCCTAAAGCCGCGTACACACGACCGTTTTAATGTCCTAGAAAAAGCAATGTTTTTCTCGACGTGATTCTTGCCAAGCCGGCCTTGCCTACACACGATCGTGAAAAAAAAATGCTCTAGCAAAGCGCGGTGACGTACAACACGTACAAACGACGGCACCATAAAGAGGAAGTTCTGTTCGGATGGCGCCACCCTTGGCGCTGCTTTTTCTGATTTCGTGTTAGTAAAAGTTTGTTGAGAGACGATTCGCGCTTTTCTGTCTGTTACAGCGTGACGAATGCGCGATCTCCATTACGAACGCTAGTTTTACCAGAACGAGCGCTCCCCTCTCATAACTTGCTTCTGAGCATGCGCGTTTTTTTCCCCCGTCATTAAAGCCTACACACGACCGTTTTTCACGACGTGAAAAAAACGTCAACGTGAAAAACAACAAGAAAAATTAGAGCATGTTCTAAATTTTTAATGGCCATTTTTCACGTCGAGAAAAATGCTCTGGAGCCCCCACACACCATCGTTTTTAACCACTTCAACACCGGCCCATCCTGGGTGGACCTCATATGATGTCCTGGGCTTTGCGGGGGGGGATATCTGAATGATTGGTGCAGCTAGAGGCATCATTCAGATATCCATGTCTTCAGCCAGCGATCCTGCGCACCATAAGAACGATCATAGCGGCGGTTCCGCCGCTTGATCGTTCTTATAGGCGGTGGGAGGGGACATCCCCCCTTCCCGCCGCCATCCGGTGCTTCTCCGGGCTCTCACGATTTGTCCAGCGCAGGCAGGAAGCATAGAGATGACTGGTGACCAGATGGTCACCAGTCGTCTCTATGACCGTCGGAAGCCCGGGCGCAATGTGATGACGTCACGCCTGGGTACCCGTAAGTCAACAAAGCCGCGATTGCGGCTAGTGAGCAACACTGATCATGAGATCGGTGAAATTTTTTTCACCGATCTCATGCTTTCCAGCCTGGAGGAGAGATGTGGGGGGAGGGGAAGGTCTTATTGACCCCGCATCTCTCCTTAAAGAGGACCTGTCACACACATTTAGGTAGATTCAGGTACCTATGCCTAACTTTGCGGCGGCGTAGCTTAAGGCATTTAAACTACGCCGCCGTAAGTTAGCTAGGCAAGTACATGATTCACAATGTACTTACCTGCTAAGTTACGGTGGCGTAGCCTAAATCGGCGGGCGTAAGGGCGCCTAATTCAAATGTGTTTGATGGGGGCATGTTGTATGTTAATGGGGCTTGACCCTAAGTTTTTTTACGTTTTTTGCGAACTGTGCATGCGCCGGGTGCCTACATTTCCCAGTGTGCATTGCGGCTAAGTACGCCGCACGGGCCTATTGATTTTGACGTGGACGTAAACGACGTAAATCCCGATTCATGGACGACTTACGCAAACGACGTAAAAAATTCGAATTTCGACGCGGGAACGGCGGCCATACTTGACATTACTATTCCAATAGGGCCTAGCTCTAACTTTACGCGGCCTATCTCTTACGTAAACGGCCTAAAAGTACTGCGTCAGCCGGGCGTACGTTCGTGAATCAGCGTATATACTCATTTACATATTCTACGCAGACCGCAATGGAAACGCCATCTAGCGGCCATCCAAAATATTGCAATCTAAGATAGGACGGCGCAAGCCGTCGTATCTTTTGATATGTTTAAGCGTAGCTCTGTTTGAGAATACGCTTAAACATAAGTCGGCGTAGATTCTGAGTTAGGTCGGCTTATCTACTGATAAGCCGGCCTAACTCTTTCTGAATCTACCTAATTGTGTGTACATTCCTTGTAATAGGAATAAAAGTGATAAAAAATAAAATAAAGCGAAAATAAAAAATAAAGTAAAAAAAAAATAAAACATTAAAAAAAAAATTAAAACGCCCCTGTCCCCGGTTGAGCGAACGTACACGTAAGTCCCGCCGACATATGTAAACGCCGTTTAAACCACACATGTGAGGTGTCGCCGCGTGCGTTAGAGCATGTGCAACAATTCTAGCACTAGACCTCCTCTGTAACTCTAAACTGGTAACCTGTAAACATTTTCAAAACGTTGCCTATGGAGATTTTTAAGTACCGAAGTTTGGCGCCATTCCACGAGTGTGCGCAATTTTAAAGCGTGACGTGTTAGGTATCTATTTACTCGGTGTAACATCATCTTTCATATTTTACCAAAAAATTGGGCTAACTTTACTGTTTTGTTATTTTTTTAATTCATGAAAAAAATTTTTTCCAAAAAAAAAAGGCGTTTGAAAAATGATTGCGCAAATACCGTGCAAGGTAAGACATTGCAATGACCGCCATTTTATTCTCTAGGGTGTTTGCTAAAAAAAACATATGTAGGGGCAGATCCTCAAAGAAATTACGCCGGCGTATCTGTTAATACGCCGGCGTACTTTCAAATTTCCCGCGTCGTATCTTTGTTTTGGTATCCACCAAACAAGATACGACGGCATCTGGGTTAGATCCGACAGGCGTACGCCTTAGTACGCCGTCGGATCTAAGAAGCAATTTTCCGGCGGCCGCTGGGTGGCGTTCACGTCGTAATCCGTGTCGAGTATGCAAATTAGCTTTTTCCGACGATCCACGAACGTACGAGCGGCCGTCGCATTCTTTTACGTTGTTTCCGTTCGGCTTTTTCCGGCGTATAGTTAAAGCTGCTATCTGGTGGCGTACTCAATGTTAAGCATGGCCGTCGTTCCCGCGTATAATTTAGAAAATTTTACGTCGTTTGCGTACGTCGTCCGTGAATAGGGCTGGACGCCATTTACGTTCACGACGAAAACAATGACGTCCTTGCGACGTCATTTGGAGCAATGCACCCTGGGAGTTTTTACGGACGGGGCATGCGCAGTTCGTTTAGCGCAGGGACGCGCTTCACTTAAATAAAACACGCCCCCTACTCGCCGCATTTGAATTCCGCGCCCTTACCCCGTGAGAAATACACTACGCCACCGTAACTTACGGCGCAAATTCTTTCAGGATTCAAACATTTGCAAAGTAAGTTACAGCGGCGTAGCGTATCTCAAATACGCTGCGCCCATGCAAATGTATGAGGATCTGCCCCATAATGTTTGGGGGGTTCTGCGTAAATTTTCTAGCAAAAGAATGATGATTCGTACATGTAGGAGAGAAGTGCCAGAATAGGCGCGGTATGGAGGTGGGTATAAAAGCCCAGTATTGAAGGGGTTAATGACAATAAAAAAAAATGTCATATTTCACGTCATGAAAAGCGGTCGTGTGTACGCGGCATGACACTAACCCCCTATATTTCTAACACTAAGGCCCCATACACACGAGAGGATTTATCCGCGGATACGGTCCGCTGGACCGTATCCGCGGATAAATCCTCTCGAGGATTTCAGCAGATTTCTATGCGATGGCGTGTACACACCATCGCATTGAAATCCGCGCCGAAATCCTCTGGCGATGACGTGTCGCGCCGTCGCCGCGATTATGACGCGGCGACGGGCGCGACGCTGTCATATAAGGAATTCCACACATGCGTCAAATCATTACGACGCGTGCGGTGAATCCCTTTGGACAGATGGATCCAGGGAGTCTGTACAGACGAGCGGATCCATCCGTGGGATCCGATTCCAGCAGATAGATATGCTGTGCATGTCGACAAATATTTATCTGCTGGAATTCGGAAATATCCGCCGGAGTGTACACACCATAGAATCTATCCGCTGAAACCCATTCGATGGGATTTATCTGCGGATAGATTCTATCGTGTGTATGGGGCCTTACCCTTCTAGTAATCCGTACACCAACAACCTCAATTGGAAGGGGGGGGCATGTGCCAGGGTAGCAGTGCAGTTGTCACCCTATAACAGGAAGTGCCTGAACAAGAACGTTCGGTGCGGGATCACCAGGGATTATTAGAATGAATGTTGTAGATAAATAGAAGTTGTACAGAGTTTAGTTTTAATGACGGTTTAATCCGAGTTCCCCGATCTGGACCACCATGGAGCCAATGGGCCAGATTCACATAGGTTAGCGGATCTTTAGATCCGCGTAACCTATCTGATTTAAGATCCGCCGCCGCAAGTTTTTGAGGCAAGTGGTTAATTCACAAAGCACTTACCTCAAAACTTGCGGCGGCGTATCGTAAATCCCTCGGCGGAATTCAAATTCCGCGGCTAGGGGGCGTGTAGTATTTAAATCAGGCGCATTCCGGAAATTTTCCCAGCGTGCATTGCTCCAAATGACGTCGCAAGGACGTACAAAATTCAAATGTCTTTGCGGGAACGACGGCCATACTTAACATTGGCTGCGCCTCATAGACCCAGGGGTAACTATACGCCGGAAAAAGCCGAACGCAAACGACATAAAAAAAAAAGCGCCGGGCGGTCGTTTGTTTCTGAATCGGCGTAACTCCTCATTTGCATATTCATCGCGTAAAAAAAGCGAAACGCCACCTAGCGGCTGGCCTGGAATTGCAGCCTAAGATCCGACGGTGTAACACAGTTACGCCTGTCGGATCTTAGGAATATCTATGCTTAACCTGATTCTATGAATCAGTCGCATAGATACGACCGTCCGAACTCAGAGAAACGACGGCGTATCAGGAGATACACCGGGCCAGATTCAGATTGATCAGCTGATCTTTAGATCCGCGTAATCTATCTGATTTACGATCCGCCAGCGCAAGTTTTTGAGGCAAGTGCTGTATTCAGAAAGCACTTGCCTCGAAAGTTGCGCCGGCGGATCGTAAATCCCCCGCCGGAATTCAAATTCCGCGGCTAGGGGGAGTTTACTATTTAAATCAGGCGCGTACCCGCGCCGATCGTACTGCGCATGCGCCGCCGGCTAAATTTCCCAGCGTGCAATGCTCCAAATGACGTCGCTAGGACGTCATTGGTTTTGACGGGAATGTAAATTACGTCCATCCGTATTCGCGTCCGACTTCCGCAAACGACGTAAAAAATTCAAAACTCGGCGCGAGAACGACGGCCATACTTAACATAGGATACGCCGCATATAGCAGGGGTAACTATCCGCCGGAAAAAGCTGAACGCAAACGACGTAAAAAAAAAAACGACGGGCGGGCGTTCGTTTCTGAATCGGCGTATCTCCTCATTTGCATATCCGTCGCGTATACAAACGGAAGCGCCACCTAGCGGCCGGCCTGGAATTGCAGCCTAAGATCCGACGGTGTAAGTCACTTACACCTGTCAGATCTTAGGGAGATCTATGCGGAACCTGATTCTATGAATCAGGCGCATAGATCCGTCCGTCGGATCTCAGAGATACGACGGCGTATCACGAGATACGCCGTTGTATCTCTATCTGAATCTGCCCCACCGTCGTATCTCTTTGAGAATCTGGCCCAATATATTCACACCACCCCCCATGAACCTGAAAATCAGACCATTGTGTTCCGGGCCCCTCACTTCCCATCGACACCCCACCCCCAATTTTCACTTATCAACACGTCTGGCACTTCACAAAGCCAATAAAGATGAATTCACGGCACAGGCTTTCACCAGGATTTGCTGCAGTGGAGCCGTAGCGCCGGCGCCGAGCAGAATGTGATGAAGCACGTTGGCAGAGGATTTGAATGCAGCCGAGAGAAAGAAAATGAATTCACCTTCTTAATAATGATAAATAAAAGAAAGAAATATCAATATCTGGCCTATTAAGAAGCATTATGTTGGAAGGAGATGAAAAAGGGTCATTACTCACCTCATTGAGACTTATTTTAGAATGTAATATTAGACGGATAATTGCCTAAAATATTACTAAGGAAGATTAAAAGCCATTATATCAAACAGCGACTCCGATAATATGAATCAGCCTGTATAGAACAAATATATAATAAAGCCATTTGCAGTGAATTAAAGGGAGCCATACCCTTCATAAAGTAGACCTGTCTGCACCATTACACAACAATGGGTGCAGGGTGAAGGGGTGATGCCACCTCAGGGGCGGGTCCGTGATACCCTGCGCTTAGTTTGTCCCGGGCATTATTTGGTCCAAAACACTGAGGACATCTTCAGGCAAAAAGGGAGTAGTATGCCATGGTGATGCCACCTCAGGGGCGGGCCCGTGATACCCTGCGCTTACTTTGTCCCGGGCATCATTCGGTCTGAAACACTGAGGACATCTTGAGGCAAAAAGGGAGTAGTATGCCATGGTGATGCCACCTCAGGGGCGGGCCCGTGATACCCTGCGCTTAGTTTGTCCTGGGCATCATTCGATCTGAAACACTGGGGACATCTTGAGGCAAAAAGGGAGTAGTATGCCATGGTAATGCCGCCTCAGGGAGGGGCCCGTGATACCCTGCGCTTAGTTTGCCCTGGGCATTATTTGGTCCAAAACACTGAGGACATTTTGAGGCAAAAAGGGAGTAGTATGCCATGGTGATGCCACCTCAGGGGCGGGCCTGTGATACCCTGCGCTTAGTTTGTCCTGGGCATCATTCGGTCCGAAACACTGAGGACATCACGAGGCAAAAAGGGAGTAGTATGCCATGGTGATGCCGCCTCAGGGGCGGACCCGTGATACCCTGTGCTTAGTTTGTCCCGCACATCATTCGGTCCAAAACACTGAGGACATTTTGAGGCAAAAAGGGAGTAGTATGCCATGGTAATGCCGCCTCAGGGAGGGGCCCGTGATACCCTGTGCTTAGTTTGTCCTGGGCATTATTTGGTCCAAAACACTGAGGACATTTTGAGGCAAAAAGGGAGTAGTATGCCATGGTGATGCCACCTCAGGGGCGGGCCTGTGATACCCTGCGCTTAGTTTGTCCTGGGCATCATTCGGTCCGAAACACTGAGGACATCACGAGGCAAAAAGGGAGTAGTATGCCATGGTGATGCCGCCTCAGGGGCGGGCCCGTGATACCCTGTGCTTAGTTTGTCCCGCACATCATTCGGTCCAAAACACTGAGGACATTTTGAGGCAAAAAGGGAGTAGTATGCCATGGTAATGCCGCCTCAGGGAGGGGCCCGTGATACCCTGCGCTTAGTTTGTCCTGGGCATCATTCGGTCCGAAACACTGAGGACATCTTGAGGCAAAAAGGGAGTAGTATGCCATGGTGATGCCACCTCAGGGGCGGGCCCGTGATACCCTGTGCTTAGTTTGTCCTGAGAATCATTCAGTCTGAAACACTGAGGACATCTTGAGGCAAAAAGGGAGTAGTATGCCATGGTGATGCCACCTCAGGGGCGGGCCCGTGATACCCTGCGCTTAGTTTGTCCTGGGCATCATTCGGTCCGAAACACTGGGGACATCTTGAGGCAAAAAGGGAGTAGTATGCCATGGTGATGCCACCTCAGGGGCGGGCCCGTGATACCCTGCGCTTAGTTTGTCCTGGGCATCATTCGGTCCGAAACACTGAGGACATCTTGAGGCAAAAAGGGAGTAGTATGCCATGGTGATGCCACCTCAGGGGCGGGCCCGTGATACCCTGCGCTTACTTTGTCCCGGGCATCATTCGGTCTGAAACACTGAGGACATCTTGAGGCAAAAAGGGAGTAGTATGCCATGGTGATGCCACCTCAGGGGCGGGCCCGTGATACCTTGTGCTTAGTTTGTCCTGGGCATTATTTGGTCCAAAACACTGAGGACATTTTGAGGCAAAAAGGGAGTAGTATGCCATGGTGATGCCACCTCAGGGGCGGGCCTGTGATACCCTGCGCTTAGTTTGTCCTGGGCATCATTCGGTCCGAAACACTGAGGACATCACGAGGCAAAAAGGGAGTAGTATGCCATGGTGATGCCGCCTCAGGGGCGGACCCGTGATACCCTGTGCTTAGTTTGTCCCGCACATCATTCGGTCCAAAACACTGAGGACATTTTGAGGCAAAAAGGGAGTAGTATGCCATGGTAATGCCGCCTCAGGGAGGGGCCCGTGATACCCTGCGCTTAGTTTGTCCTGGGCATCATTCGGTCCGAAACACTGAGGACATCTTGAGGCAAAAAGGGAGTAGTATGCCATGGTGATGCCACCTCAGGGGCGGGCCCGTGATACCCTGTGCTTAGTTTGTCCTGAGAATCATTCAGTCTGAAACACTGAGGACATCTTGAGGCAAAAAGGGAGTAGTATGCCATGGTGATGCCACCTCAGGGGCGGGCCCGTGATACCCTGCGCTTAGTTTGTCCTGGGCATCATTCGGTCCGAAACACTGGGGACATCTTGAGGCAAAAAGGGAGTAGTATGCCATGGTGATGCCACCTCAGGGGCGGGCCCGTGATACCCTGCGCTTAGTTTGTCCTGGGCATCATTCGGTCCGAAACACTGAGGACATCTTGAGGCAAAAAGGGAGTAGTATGCCATGGTGATGCCACCTCAGGGGCGGGCCCGTGATACCCTGCGCTTACTTTGTCCCGGGCATCATTCGGTCTGAAACACTGAGGACATCTTGAGGCAAAAAGGGAGTAGTATGCCATGGTGATGCCACCTCAGGGGCGGGCCCGTGATACCCTGTGCTTAGTTTGTCCTGAGAATCATTCGGTCTGAAACATTGAGGACATCTTGAGGCAAAAGGGGAGTAGTATGCCATGGTGATGCCACCTCAGGGGCAGGTCCGTGATACCCTGCGCTTATTTTGTCCTGGGCATCATTCGGTCCGAAACACTGAGGACATCTTGATGCAAAAGGGAGTAGTATGCCATGGTGATGCCACCTCAGGGGCGGGCCCGTGATACCCTGTGCTTAGTTTGTCCTGGGCATCATTCGGTCCGAAACACTGAGGACATCTTGAGGCAAAATGGGAGTAGTATGTCATGGTGATGCCACCTCAGGGGCGGGCCCGTGATACCCTGTGCTTAGTTTGTCCTGAGCATCATTCGGTCTGAAACACTGAGGACATCTTGAGGCAAAAAGGGAGTAGTATGCCATGGTGATGCCACTTCAGGGGCAGGTCCGTGATACCCTGTGCTTAGTTTGTCCTGGGCATCATTCAGTCCGAAACACTGAGGACATCTTGAGGCAAAAAGGGAGTAGTATGCCATGGTGATGCCACCTCAGGGGCAGGTCCGTGATACCCTGTGCTTAGTTTGTCTTGGGCATCATTCGGTCCGAAACACTGAGGACATCTTGAGGCAAAAAGGGAGTAGTATGTCATGGTGATGCCACCTCAGGGGCGGGCCCGTGATACCCTGCGCTTAGTTTGTCCTGGGCATCATTCAGTCCAAAACACTGAGGATATCTTGAGGCAAAAAGGGAGTAGTATGCCATGGTGATGCCACCTCAGCGGCGGGCCCGTGATACCCTGCGCTTAGTTTGTCCTGGGCATCATTCAACTAGTAAAACTGAGGACATCAATTGGCAAAAAGAGAGTACTGAACTGTGGTGATGTCCCCTCAGGGGCAGGTCCATGACACCCTGGACTTACAGACTGTTCTGGGCATCATTAAACACATTAGGGATTAGTGATTAGGGATATCTTGTGGTGAAAAGAGAGTACTGCACTGTGGTGATGCCCTCTCAGGGGCGGGTCATGACACCCTACATTACAGCATGACCTGGACATCATTCAATCCGTAAGACTGAGGACATGTTAAGAAATAAAGGGAGTAGTATGCCATGGTGATGCCCCCTGAGGGGTGGGCCCGTGATACCCTACATTTACAATCTGTCCTGGTTATCATTCAACTCATAAGACTGAGGACATCTTGTGGCGAAAAGGGAGTACTTCGCTGTAGTGATGTTCCCTCAGGGGCGGGTCCATGACACCCTGCATTACAGTCTGGCCTGTACATCGTTCATTCCGAAAGACTGAGGACATGTGGGAAAAATGCCACGGTGATGCCCCTCAGGGGTGGGTCCATGATACCCTGCATTTACAATCTGTCTTGGGCATCATTCAGTTTGGAAGGCTGAGGAAATATTGGGGTGAAAAGAGAGTACTGTGTTGTGGTCATGCCCTCTCAGGGGCTCCTATTGACTGTCCATTTAACTCTGAGACTGAGGATATCTTGTGGCGAAAAGAGAACACTGCGCTGAGGGGATGCCCCTTCAAAGGTGGTTTTGTGACACCCTGCCCTGACAGTCTGTCCTGGAACCAATTAAACCCAGAGGACTGAAGGCATCCTATGGGGAAAAAAGTGTATTGTACTGTGTTGAGGCCCCACTCAGGGGCCAGTCCATGATGCCCTGCATTACAGTCTGTTCTGGTAAAGGATTCAACCCAGAAGACTGAGGACATCCAGAGGTGAAAAGAGAGTACTGTATTGTGATGATGCCGCCTCTGGGGCGGGTCCATGATGCCCTGCATTACAGTTTGTCCTGGAAACTGTTCAACCCAGAAGACTAAGGACATCCGGAGGTGAAAAGAGTACTGTACTGTGATGATGCCCCCTCTGGGGCGTGTCCATTAGTCTGTCCTGGAAACTGTTCAACCCAGAAGACTAAGGACATCCAGTGGTGAAAAGAGAGTACTGTACTGTGATGATGCCCCCTCTGGGGCGTGTCCATTAGTCTGTCCTGGAAATTATTCAACCCAGAAGACTGAGGGCATCCTATGGGGAAATGAGAGTACTGTATTGTGGTGAGGGCCCCTCACGGGCAGGACCATGACACCCTGCATTACAGTCTGTCCTGGAAACCGTTCAACCCAGAAGACTAAGGACATGCAGTGGTGAAAAGGGATTACTGTACTGTGATGATGCCCCCTCGGGGGTGTGTCCATTAGTCTGTCCTGGAAATTATTCAACCCAGAAGACTAAGGACATTCAGTGGTGAAAAGAGAGCACTGTATTGTGATAAGGCCCCCTCAGGGGTGGGTCCATGACATCCTGCATTACAGTTTGTCCTGGACACCATTCAACCTAGAAGACTGAGGACATTCAGTGGTGAAAAGAGAGCACTGATCATGACACCCTGCATTAATCTGTCCTGGACACCATTCAACCCAGAAGACTGAGGACATCCTGTGGTAAAAAAAAGAGTACTGTACTTTGATGATGCTCCTCAGGGGTGGGTCCATGACATCCTGCATTACAGTTAGTCCTGGACGCTATTCACCCTAGAAAACTAGGGACATCTTGTATAGCCCCGATCCTCCTTTTTTCCCTGCCCCTCCTGGCCCCTCCCTCCTGCTGAGCGCCCCCATAGCAAGCCGCTTGCTTTTGGGGCACCTGAACAGGCTCGCTCCTGAGCCTCTACTCTATATGTCCATTCAGACACAGAACGCGGATCGGCCCCGCCCCCACTCTCTCCCCATTGGGGTTTACTGGCTGTGATTGACAGTAGCGAGAGCCAATGGCTCAGCCAATGAGGAGCAGTGGTGGCTGGTGCTCAACATTTTTGGGGGGGCGCAAACGAAAAAAAACAAAAAAACAATTGCAGCCTCACTGGGCCCATCAAATGCAGCCACTGTGCCATGCCATCAAATGCAGTCACTCTGCCATCAATTGTCACCACTTTGCGATCAATTGCCACCACTATGCCATGCCATCAATTGTCACCACTGTGCCCATCAATTGTCACCACTGTGCCCATCAATTGTCACCACTGTGCCATCAATTGTTACCACTGTGCCCATCAATTGTAGCCACTGTGCCCCGCAATTGTAGCCACTGTGCCCCGCAATTGTCGCCACTGTGCCCATCAATTGTTACCACTGTGCCCATCAATTGTAGCCACTGTGCCCCGCAATTGTCGCTACTGTGCCCTGCAATTGTCACCACTGTGCCCCGCAATTGTAGCCACTGTGCCCCGCAATTGTAGCCACTGTGCCCATCAATTGTCACCACTGTGCCATCAATTGTTACCACTGTGCCCATCAATTGTAGCCACTGTGCCCCGCAATTGTAGCCACTGTGCCCCGCAATTGTAGCCACTGTGCCCCGCAATTGTCGCCACTGTGCCCATCAATTGTTACCACTGTGCCCATCAATTGTAGCCACTGTGCCCCGCAATTGTAGCCACTGTGCCCCGCAATTGTCGCCACTGTGCCCATCAATTGTTACCACTGTGCCCATCAATTGTAGCCACTGTGCCCCGCAATTGTCGCCACTGTGCCCTGCAATTGTCGCCACTGTGCCCCGCAATTGTAGCCACTGTGCCCCGCAATTGTAGCCACTGTGCCCATCAATTGTCACCACTGTGCCATCAATTGTTACCACTGTGCCCATCAATTGTAGCCACTGTGCCCCGCAATTGTAGCCACTGTGCCCCGCAATTGTCGCCACTGTGCCCATCAATTGTTACCACTGTGCCCATCAATTGTTACCACTGTGCCCAGCAATTGTCACCACTGTGCCATCAATTGTTACCACTGTGCCCATCAATTGTAGCCACTGTGCCCCGCAATTGTAGCCACTGTGCCCTGCAATTGTCGCCACTGTGCCCCGCAATTGTAGCCACTGTGCCCCGCAATTGTCGCCACTGTGCCCATCAATTGTTACCACTGTGCCCATCAATTGTAGCCACTGTGCCCCGCAATTGTCGCCACTGTGCCCTGCAATTGTCGCCACTGTGCCCATCAATTGTAGCCACTGTGCCCCGCAATTGTAGCCACTGTGCCCATCAATTGTCACCACTGTGCCATCAATTGTTACCACTGTGCCCATCAATTGTAGCCACTGTGCCCTGCAATTGTAGCCACTGTGCCCCGCAATTGTCGCCACTGTGCCCATCAATTGTAGCCACTGTGCCCATCAATTGTTACCACTGTGCCCATCAATTGTCACCACTGTGCCATCAATTGTTACCACTGTGCCCATCAATTGTAGCCACTGTGCCCTGCAATTGTCGCCACTGTGCCCTGCAATTGTCGCCACTGTGCCCCGCAATTGTCGCCACTGTGCCCATCAATTGTTACCACTGTGCCCATCAATTGTTACCACTGTGCCCATCAATTGTCACCACTGTGCCATCAATTGTTACCACTGTGCCCATCAATTGTCACCACTGTGCCCTGCAATTGTCGCCACTGTGCCCCGCAATTGTCGCCACTTTGCCCAGTAAAATGCTGTCACTGTGACCTGTAAAATGCCCCCCCCCTGGCACTTACCTTTCTGGGGTCAGCCGTGCTTCTACTGTCCCTCGGTGTCCCTCGTCCCGCCCTCGATGACTCTTCAGCCAATCAGGTTACCGATTACCAGAATCAGATTACCTGATTGGCTGAGACGCCTGTCAGTCTTATCCAAGGAACGCACCGCCGGTACGTCCCGAGGATAAGCATTCAGGAAGCCGACTACCGCCTCAGGGCTCAGGGCTGTACTCGGAAAGCCTATCAGAGCCACTGGCTCTAATAGACACTTCCACACAGCCAACCAGCTGCCGATATTCAGCTGGCTGGCGCTCAGCATCCGGCCAGCTGAATAGTGGGCGGCAGCGGCGAAAATATATAGATTCATACAATGCACGAATCTATGTATTTTAGTGGCTGTGCGAGAGCCAGAGGGGGCGGCGCTCCGGCGCCCTCTATGAACGAACCGCTCCTGATGAGGAGGCAGAGGACCTGGAGAGCCACTGCTCGCTGGATCGAGATGGGACTCAGGTGGGGGAGGGGGAGCTGGCGCACACAGAAGTTTTTTTTTAACCTTCATGCATAGAATGATGCAGCGCGAATTTAAAGCGATACATGGTGCAAATTTGCGGGTTTTTTTTGTAGCGCAATGCGAATTCTGCTTAGCATGCGTGCTTTCCATGTGAATTTAGTGATGGGGGTTATTCTTCCCAATGACCACAAGTTTAAGAAGCATTCTTCCAGTGGTGGCCCTGTAATGCAAGGCACAGGGGGCGCTGCCCCCCCTCCTATCCATACATCTGGCCCCCTAAGCTACATGCAGGGCCCCGGACGCATGGATTCCAATGTTTTTTTTTTAAATGGTCAAACATCCCCAGAGACACACCCCTAAACCTTGTGGACGGCCTTCCCATAGACACACCCCTAAACCTTGTGGACGGCCTTCCCATAGACACACCCCTAAACCTTGTGGATGGCCTTCCCATAGACACACCCCTAAACCTTGTGGACCGCCTTCCCATAGACACACCCCTAAACCTTGTGGACGGCCTTCCCATAGACACACCCCTAAACCTTGTGGACCGCCCTCCCATAGACACACCCCTAAACCTTGTGGACCGCCTTCCCATAGACACACCCCTAAACCTTGTGGATGGCCTTCCCATAGACACACCCCTAAACCTTGTGGACCGCCTTCCCATAGACACACCCCTAAACCTTGTGGAACGCCTTCCCATAGACACACCCCTAAACCTTGTGGACGGCCTTACCAGAAGAGGTGAAGCTGCTATAGCCGCAAAGGGCGGGGCCAACTCAATATTGAACCCTACAGACTAAGACTGGGATGTCATTAAAACTCATGTGTGTGTAAAGGCCGGCGTCCCAATACTTTTGGTGATGTAGTGTATTAGCTGGATTCAGAAAGGGCGTCCTAACTGTGCGGCGGCGTAGCGTATCGTGTTTACATTACGCCGTCGTAAGTTAGCGAGGCAAGTACATGATTCACAAAGTACTTGCCTGCTAAGTTACGGCGGCATAGCGTAAATCGGGCAGGCGTAATGGCGCCTAATTCAAATTTAGCTGAGGGGGCGTGTTTTATGGTAATGGGGGGTGACCTTACGTGATTGACGTATTTTACGAACGGTGCATGCGCCGTCCGCCCACATATCCCAGTGTGCATTGCGGCAAAGTACGCCGCACGGTCCTATTGGTTTCGACGTGGACGTAAATGACGTAAATCCCTATTCACGGACGAGTTACGCAAACTACGTAAAATTTTCGAATTTCGACGCGGGAACGGCGGCCATACTTAACATTACTATTCCAGCTATTTGATGGAATAACTTTAGGCCTGATAATGCGTTACGTAAACGGCGTATCTGTACTGCGTCGGCCGGGCGTACGTTCGTGAATAGGCGTATCTAGTGATTTACATATTCTACGCCGACCGCAATGGAAGTGCCACCCAGCGGTCAGCCTAAAAAATTACACTTTAGGATACGACGGTGTAAGACACTTACGCCGCTCGTATCTGAGCCTAATTTAAGCGTATCTGGTTACCAGAATACGCTTAAATTAGCGCCGGCGCAAATTCAGACTTAGGCTGGCGTATCTACTGATACGCCGGCCTAAGTCTTTCTGAATCCACCTATATATGTACAGGCGGCCTCCGAATTCCATACATCTGACTTGCATACTTATAAATGGAGGGAGAGAACAGGAAGTGAGAAGAAATCTCCCCCTAGGAAGGAAACATTCTCTCCTGTGAGAGTTATCATGGAGAAAATATGTCTCCTCTGAAGCTTCATAACGAATCCTTGTTTCCACGACAACCCAAATTTTTTTAAAAATCCAATTGTCACAGGGACAGAAAGTGAGGCGCAATCTTCTAAACAGGAACGCGGACAGCAAAACAAATGTTACGGAGGTGTTAACCCTTCCCTATGCTATCCAAATAAAACATAACAATTATTTTCTTGGCTGGAACTTCACTTAACCCCTTGCCGACCGCACTATAACCGAACGACGGCTACACCGCGATCGTTTAGTTCTGCTGCTGGGTGCGCGCTCTGTGATCTGCGCTCTGTGATCTGCACTCTGCGCTCTGTGATCGTCGCTCTGTGATCTGCGCTCTGTGATCTGCGCTCTGCGCTCTGCGATCTGCGCTCAGCGTTCTTCGCTCTGCGATCGGCGTTCTGCGATCTCCGCTCTGCAAAATTGCGCTCTGCGATCGGCGATCTGCGCTCTGTGATCTGCGCTCTGTGATCGGAGGATCCTCCGGATATTGCTGATCCCAGATTGAGGTAAAAAGATAATCGGCCGCTCTTTACCACATGATCAGCTGTATCCAATCACAGGTTAGTATGGAGGTAAACAGATTCCGGGTATCGGCATTCCTTTCCTCATGCTGACAGTGTGAGAAGGAGAGGGGAGGGGAGGGGAGGAGAGGAGAGGGGAGGGGAGGAGAGGGGAGGAGAGGGGAGGGGAGGAGAGGAGAGGGGAGGAGAGGAGAGGGGAGGGGAGGAGAGGGGAGGGGAGGAGAGGGGAGGGGCGGGGAGGAGAGAGAAGAGGAGAGGAGAGGGGAGGAGAGGAGAGGGGAGGGAGGAGAGAGAAGAGGAGAGGAGAGGAGAGGGGAGGGGAGGAGAGAGAAGAGGAGAGGAGAGGGGAGGGGAGGAGAGAGAAGAGGAGAGGAGAGGGGAGGGGAGGAGAGGGGAGGGGAGGAGAGAGAAGAGTAGAGGAGAGGAGAGGAGAGGGGAGGAGAGAGAAGAGGAGAGGAGAGGAGAGGGGAGGGGAGGAGAGGAGAGGGGAGGAGAGAGAAGAGTAGAGGAGAGAAGAGGAGAGGAGAGGAGAGGAGAGGGGAGGGGAGGGGAGGAGAGGAGAGGAGAGGGGAGGGGAGGAGAGAGAAGAGTAGAGGAGAGGGGAGGGGAGGGGAGGAGAGAGGAGAGGAGAGGAAAGGAGAGACGATAACCGACTTCTCTAAAAGGGACATCTACACTGATCATCAGTGCAGTCCCAACAGTGCTGCAAATCTGTGCCCACCAGTGCTGCCAATTAATGTCTCCTTATCAACACCACCAATCAGTGCTGCCTGCCAGTGCCCATCAGTGCCACCTATCAGTGCCTAGTGCCCATCAGTGCTGTCTATTGGTGCCACCTATCAGTGCTGCCTATCTGTGCCCATCAGTGCAGCCTATCAGTGCCGCCTATCAGTGCCACCTATAATTGCCCATCAGTGCCTCCTATCAGTGCTACCTATCAGTGCCCATCAGTGCCACCTATCAGTTCTGCCTATCAGGGCAGCCGCATCAGTGCCCTGTATCAAAAAAACCCTTTTAAAAAAAAAAATAAGAAAAAAACCCGCAGAGGTGATCAAATACTACCAATAGAAAGCTCTATTTGTGGGGAAAAAAATGATAAAAATGTCACTTGGGTACAGCGTTGCACGACCGCGCAAATTGTCATTCAAAATGCGTCAGTTCTGAAAGCTGAAAATTGGTCTGGGCAGGAGGCGGGGTTTAAGTGGTTAATTAAAAATAATCAGGGGGACAACCGCACCAAAAACGCGTTAGAGTGCAAGCTCTTTTGGCTCAGGGACTGACGTGGACGGCTCTCTGCGCAGAAATGAAGATATTAATGTGTCTGGAATTAGCGCCAGCCCGGTCCATCCTGCTAAACGCTCGGCATTAATTGGCAGAAGATGAAGAGCGTTGTGTGGACGGCGCGGAGAAGTTTGGCGCGGGGCCCGCTGCCTTACAATAATGAGATCGCCATTTAAGGTAGATTAACCTGCAAGTTAATATCACCTTCTTCACTGCGATTATTTGTGTCTTATTTGGAGCGCGCAGATTCAATTATCTCCCCCTCCCCCGGCTCCCTTCTCCCGACCTCTACAGGGAGATCTACAGCATGGCGCCCCCCGGAGCGCAGCATGGCGGCCCATGGAGCGCGGCATGGCGGCCCACGGAGCGCAGCATGGCGGCCCCCTGGAGCGCAGCATGGCGGCCCCCGGAGCGCAGCATGGCGGCCCACGGAGCGCAGCATGGCGGCCCCCGGAGCGCAGCATGGTGCCCCCCCGGAGCGCAGCATGGCGGCCCCCGGAGCGCAGCATGGCCGCCCCCGGAGCGCAGCATGGCGGCCCCCCGGAGCGCAGCATGGTGGCCCCCCGGAGCGCAGCATGGGGGCCAAGTCCAGCCAATTCCTCGCCAACATGAAAACATCCCACTAGATGGCTGTGTCACCATAGTTCCTTGGAACGTGGGGGGAACGCGGTTCCAGAACCACCAGCACTGAATATATGTAATGGTCTATTGTTGCTGGGGGGGGAAATGAATGCTGGGGGATGCTCGTGTGAATGCTGGGGGAAGCTTGTGTGAATGCTGGGGGATGCTTGTGTGAATGCTGGGGGATGCTTGTGTGAATGCTGGGGGATGCTCGTGTGAATGCTGGGGCCGTGGGGGATGCTCGTGTGAATGCTGGGGGATGCTCGTGTGAATGCTGGGGGATGCTTGTGTGAATGCTGGGGGATGCTCGTGTGAATGCTGGGGCCGTGGGGGATGCTCGTGTGAATGCTGGGGGATGCTCGTGTGAATGCTGGGGGATGCTCGTGTGAATGCTGGGGGATGCTCGTGTGAATGCTGGGGGATGCTCGTGTGAATGCTGGGGGATGCTCGTGTGAATGCTGGGGGATGCTCGTGTGAATGCTGGGGGATGCTCGTGTGTTGCTTGAGGGCCAAAGGTTGCTGGGAGGGATCTACATTGAGGGAGGGGTCTACTGTTGCTGGCTGCTGGAGAATTCATTCATGCTGGCTGCTCAGAGATCTGTTGTTGCTGATGGGTAGCCAGATTCAGGTAGGGCGGCAAATCTTTCCGGCGGCGTAGCGTATCGTATTTACGCTACGCCGCCTTAAGTCAGAGAGGCAAGTACTGTATTCACAAAGCACTTGCCTCCTAACTTACGGCGGCGTAGCGAAAATGGGGGCGGCGTAAGCGCGCCTAATTCAAATGAGGATAAGGGGGGCGTGTTTTATGTAAATGGGTGGTGACCCGACGTGATTGACGTTTTTTACGAATGGCGCATGCGCCGTCCGTGTACATATCCCAGTGTGCATTGCGGCAAAGTACGCCGCAAGGACGTATTGGTTTCGACGTGAACGTAAATTACGTCCAGCCCCATTGACGGACGACTTACGCAAACAACGTAACATTTTCAAATTTCGACACGGGAAGGACGGCCATACTTAACATTGGCTACGCCACCTATGGGGCAGCTTTATCTTTACTCCGGCGTACCTCTTACGGAAACGGCGTATCTTTACTGCGACGGGTGCACGTACGTTCGTGAATCAACATATCTCCTAAACCTTGCGGACCACCTTCCCATAGACACACCCCTAAACCTAGAGGACCACTTTCCCATAGACACATCCCTAAACCTAGAGGACCACTTTCCCATAGACACACCCCTAAACCTTGTGGACCACCTTCTCATAGACACACCCCTAAACCTTGTGGAACGCCTTCCCATAGACACACCCCTAAATCTTGTGAACCGCCTTCCCATTGACACACCCCTAAACCTTGTGGACCGCCTTCCTATAGACACACCCCTAAACCAAGAGGACCACTTTCCCATAGACACACCCCTAAACTTTGTGGACCACCTTCCCATAGACACACCCCTAAACCATGTGGACGGCCTTCCCATAGACACACCCCTAAACCTTGTGGACCGCCTTCCCATAGACACCCTCCTAAACCTTGTGGACCACCTTCCCATAGACACACCCCTAAACCTTGTGGACCACCTTCTCATAGACACACCCCTAAACCATGTGGACGGCCTTCCCATAGACACACCCCTAAACCTTGTGGACTGCCTTCCCTTAGACACACCCCTAAACCTTGTGGACCGCCTTCTCATAGACACACCCCTAAACTTTGTGGATCGCTTTCCCATAGACACACCCCTAAACCTTGTGGATCGCTTTCCCATAGACACACCCCCAAACCTTGTGGACCGTCTTCTCATAGACACACCCCTAAACCTTGTGGACGGCCTTCCCATAGACACACCCCTAAACCTTGTGGACGGCCTTCCCATAGACACACCCCTAAACCTTGTGGACCGCCTTCCCATAGACACACCCCTAAACCTTGTGGATTGACTAAGACTGGGGGTCATTAAAGTTCATGTGCGTGTAAAGGAGGCGTCCCAATACTTTTGAAAAAATAGTGTATTTGTACTTCTGTCCCGGAATGCTTCACCTATCCGATATTCCTAGAAAATGATCTTCCATGACCTCTTGTTGAACTCCTTCCTTCTAATCGGAATTAATTTGCGCCGCTGTTGTGGCGACGCTCGCAGTTTCGCTCTCTCGCGCCCGGCCAGGCTTGTTCTCCCGATGTCAGTATTAAACAAGCTTTGATGACGGATGATGGAAATTGGGCAAGGCTGGCGCTGTTGGCAGGAGAAGTTCTGCCCTGGCCAAGTGTCTGCGGCCAAACCTGCGGCGCATTGTCGGGACGCGGCACTACCTGGGCGCTTCTTCAGACGATTATAAATGTTTCCTGTCACTTCCTAACAGCGGGAGACGTCCTCTCCGTTCCCAACCCTCCGTCCCTCCATCTATCAGGATCGTCTCCGAGATGTGACACCTGGAAGCAGGAATTATGGGGGCCCCCCTTACACAGCTTCAGGCGTGGGCCCCCTGGAGCAGAGAACCGGGGGGGGGGGGGGTGCTGCAGTCTGAAATTGGGGGGCCTTTACAAAAAAAAAGAAGAAATAAAGAAAAATATATATGAAAAAAAATGGGGGTAGCCATCCGGGGCCCTGGGAAACTCTGGGCCCTTTAATAAAAAATATAAAAATAAAAATAAATTTTTGAAAAAAATAAAATAAAAAAATAAAAAATAAATTATAAAAAAAAGGGGGGTTGCCATCTAGGACCTCTGGGCCCTTTAATAAAAAAAAAAAAGAAACCTCTGGGCCCTTTAATAAAAAAAAAATAAAAAAAAAATATAAAAAAATAAACATTTATAAACATTTAAAAAAAAAGGGGGGTTGCCACATGGGTCCCTGGGGATCTTTTAGCCCTTTAATAAAAATATATATATATAAAAAAAAATTTAAATGTTTTTATATAAAAAAAAGGGGGGTTGCCATCTGGGGCCCTGGGGACCTCTGGGCCCTTTAATAATAATAATAAATAAATAAATATATATATATATACCTCTGGGCCCTTTAATAAAAAATGTAATAAAAATATATTAACATTTTTTTTAAGGGGGTAGCCATCCGGGGCCCTGGGAAACTCTGGGCCCTTTAATAAAAAATAAAAAAATTCAAATAAAAATATATTTTTTTTTAAAAAAAAAGGGGAGTTATATATATGCAAAAATGAAAAAATAAATAAAAAGAAATTACAAAAAAAGGGGGGTTGCCATCTAGGACCTCTGGGCCCTTTAATAAAAAGAAAAAATAAACCTCTAGGCCCTTTAATAAAAAAAAATATATAAAAAAATAAACATTTATAAAAAAAATAAAAAAAAGGGGGGGTTGCCACATGGGGCCCTGGGGATCTTTGAGCCCTTTAATAAAAAAAAAAATATATATATATAAAAAAAAATGTAAATGTTTTTTATATAAAAAAAAGGGGGGTTGCCATCTGGGGCCCTGGGGACCTCAGGGCCCTTTAATAATAATAATAATAATAATAATAATATATATATATATAATACCTCTGGACCCTTTAATAAAAAATGTCATAAAAATATATTAACATTTTTTTTAAGGGGGTAGCCATCGGGGGCCCTGGGAAACTCTGGGCCCTTTAATAAAAAATAAAAAAATAAAAATAAAAAAATATTTTTTTTTAAAAAAGGAGAGTTATATATATATATGTAAAAATGAAAAAATAAATAAAAATAAATTACAAAAAAAGGGGGGTTGCCATCCAGGACCTCTGGGCCCTTTAATAAAAAGAAAAAAGAAAAAAAAAAGAAACCTCTAGGCCCTTTAATAAAAATAAATAAAAAAATATATATATATAAAAAAAAAAAGGGGGGGGGGTTGCCACATGGGGCCCTGGCGATCTTTGAGCCCTTTAATAAAAAAAAAATATATATAAAAAAAAATGTAAATGTTTTTATATAAAAAAGGGGGGTTGCCATCTGGGGCCCTCTGGGCCCTTTAATAATAATAATAATAAAAAAATACATACATATATATATATAAATACCTCTGGGCCCTTTAATAAAACATTTAATAAAAATATATTAACATTTTTTTTTTTAGGGTGTTGCCATCCGGGCCCCTGTGGACCTCCGGGCCCCTTACAGGTTTTCCTGCCTGTACCCCCCTGATGGCGGCCCTGCCTGGAAGAGCGAGAGAGGAATGAAGATAAAGACCCGCTCCGGGAACAAATAGAACTTCCGTAAGAAATGTTTATAATTAAAATGTAAAAATTAAAAATCACATTCAATTTAGGGGTTCAGTCCACTGAAAACTCATATTTGTTTTGCTGGGAATATCGCGTGGCCCCTCCTATGTCCCCTCCTATGTCCCCTCCTATGTCCCGGGACAATCCAAGAATGAGGCCGGGTTCACACCTTCCCCCAATCCAATTCACATAGCAGGAGATTGTGCCCGGCTCTCTATGGAGCTCTCTAGGGTGCCGGATCACACATCTCCATAGTGGCTCCGGTGCCAAGTACACAGTCCGGTGCCTCTTCTGGCCCGTTTCAGGTCCAAATTCAGCCCAAAATTTTATCTATAATCGGACCTGAAATGGTGAATGAAGAGGCACCGGATGTGAGCCCAACCTCCGATCTCCCTCCATAATTCCCGACTCTGTTCTTCCCAATCCGTAAAGTCCGGGTTCCCCGCTCCTCCTCTAACATTCTCCATAATATACAATTCATAAAAAGATAGCAGGGATGATGGGAACCCCTCATAATGGGCACAGCGGGTATATAGACCCCGAGAACTCAGCACAGGGATGGTGGGAACCCCTCATAATGGGCACAGCGGGTATATATAGACCCCGAGAACTCAGCACAGGGATGGTGGGAACCCCTCATAATGGGCATAGCGGGTATATATAGACCCCGAGAACTCAGCACAGGGATGGTGGGAACCCCTCATAATGGGCACAGCGGGTGTACAGACCCGGGAACTCAGCACAGGGATGGTGGGAACCCCTCATAATGGGCACAGCGGGTGTACAGAGCCGGGAACTCAGCACAGGGATGGTGGGAACCCCTCATAATGGGCACAGCGGGTATATATAGACCCCGAGATTTCAGCTCAGGGTTGGTGGGAACCCCTCTCATAATGGGCACAGCGGGTGTACAGACCCGGGAACTCAGCACAGGAGTGGTGGGAACTCCTCATAATGGGCACAGCGGGTGTACAGACCCAGGAACTCAGCACAGGGGTGGTGGGAACCCCTCATAATGGGCACAGCCGGTATATAGACCCCGAGAACTCAGCACAGGGATGGTGGGAACCCCTCATAATGGGCACAGCGGGTATATATAGACCCCGAGAACTCAGCACAGGGATGGTGGGAACCCCTCATAATGGGCACAGCGGGTATATATAGACCCCGAGAACTCAGCACAGGGATGGTGGGAACCCCTCATAATGGGCACAGCGGGTATATATAGACCCCGAGAACTCAGCACAGGGATGGTGGGAACCCCTCATAATGGGCACAGCGGGTATATAGACCCCGAGAACTCAGCTCAGGGTTGGTGGGAACCCCTCATAATGGGCACAGCGGGTGTACAGACCCGGGAACTCAGCACAGGGATTGTGGGAACCCCTCATAATGGGCACATCGGGGATATATAGACCCCGAGAACTCAGCACAGGGATGGTGGGAACCCCTCATAATGGGCACAGCGGGTATATATAGACCCCGAGAACTCAGCACAGGGATGGTGGGAACCCCTCATAATGGGCACAGCGGGTATATATAGACCCCGAGAACTCAGCACAGGGATGGTGGGAACCCCTCATAATGGGCACAGCGGGTATATATAGACCCCGAGAACTCAGCACAGGGATGGTGGGAACCCCTCATAATGGGCACAGCGGGTATATAGACCCCGAGAACTCAGCTCAGGGTTGGTGGGAACCCCTCATAATGGGCACAGCGGGTGTACAGACCCGGGAACTCAGCACAGGGATTGTGGGAACCCCTCATAATGGGCACATCGGGGATATATAGACCCCGAGAACTCAGCACAGGGATGGTGGGAACCCCTCATAATGGGCACAGCGGGTATATATAGACCCCGAGAACTCAGCACAGGGATGGTGGGAACTCCTCATAATGGGCACAGCGGGTATATAGACCCCGAGAACTCAGCACAGGGATGGTGGGAACCCCTCATAATGGGCACAGCGGGTATATAGACCCCGAGAACTCAGCACAGGGATGGTGGGAACCCCTCATAATGGGCACAGCGGGTGTACAGACCCCGAGAACTCAGCACAGGGATGGTGGGAACCCCTCATAATGGGCACAGCGGGTGTACAGACCCGGGAACTCAGCACAGGGATGGTGGGAACCCCTCATAATGGGCACAGCGGGTATATATAGACCCCGAGATTTCAGCTCAGGGTTGGTGGGAACCCCTCTCATAATGGGCACAGCGGGTGTACAGACCCGGGAACTCAGCACAGGAGTGGTGGGAACTCCTCATAATGGGCACAGCGGGTGTACAGACCCAGGAACTCAGCACAGGGGTGGTGGGAACCCCTCATAATGGGCACAGCCGGTATATAGACCCCGAGAACTCAGCACAGGGATGGTGGGAACCCCTCATAATGGGCACAGCGGGTATATATAGACCCTGAGAACTCAGCACAGGGATGGTGGGAACCCCTCATAATGGGCACAGCGGGTATATATAGACCCCGAGAACTCAGCACAGGGATGGTGGGAACCCCTCATAATGGGCACAGCGGGTATATATAGACCCCGAGAACTCAGCACAGGGATGGTGGGAACCCCTCATAATGGGCACAGCGGGTATATATAGACCCCGAGATTTCAGCTCAGGGTTGGTGGGAACCCCTCTCATAATGGGCACAGCGGGTGTACAGACCCGGGAACTCAGCACAGGGATGGTGGGAACCCCTCATAATGGGCACAGCGGGTGTACAGACACGGGAACTCAGCACAGGAGTGGTGGGAACTCCTCATAATGGGCACAGCGGGTGTACAGACCCAGGAACTCAGCACAGGGGTGGTGGGAACCCCTCATAATGGGCACAGCGGGTGTACAGACCCCGAGAACTCAGCACAGGG
The DNA here is from genome assembly GCF_905171775.1 of Rana temporaria. Taxonomy (NCBI): domain Eukaryota; kingdom Metazoa; phylum Chordata; class Amphibia; order Anura; family Ranidae; genus Rana; species Rana temporaria. The sequence continues at coordinate 1,669,723 of NC_053493.1, forward strand.
ATGGTGGGAACTCCTCATAATGGGCACAGCGGGTGTACAGACCCGGGAACTCAGCACAGGGATGGTGGGAACCCCTCATAATGGGCACAGCGGGTGTACAGACCCGGGAACTCAACACAGGGATGGTGGGAACCCCTCATAATGGGCACAGCGGGTGTACAGACCCGGGAACTCAGCACAGGGATGGTGGGAACCCCTCATAATGGGCACAGCGGGTGTACAGACCATGGAACTCAGCTCAGGGATGGTGGGAACCCCTCATAATGGGCACAGGGATGGTGGGAGCCCCTCATAATGGGCACAGCGGGTGTACAGACCCGGGAACTCAGCACAGGGATGGTGGGAACCCCTCATAATGGGCACAGCGGGTGTACAGACACGGGAACTCAGCACAGGGATGGTGGGAACTCCTCATAATGGGCACAGCGGGTGTACAGACCCGGGAACTCAGCACAGGGATGGTGGGAACCCCTCATAATGGGCACAGCGGGTGTACAGACCCGGGAACTCGGCACAGGGATGGTGGGAACTCCTCATAATGGGGCACAGCGGGTGTACAGACCCGGGAACTCGGCACAGGGATGGTGGGAACCCCTCATAATGGGCACAGCGGGTGTATAGACCCGGGAACTCAGCACAGGGATGGTGGGAACTCCTCATAATGGGGCACAGCGGGTGTACAGACCCGGGAACTCGGCACAGGGATGGTGGGAACTCCTCATAATGGGGCACAGCGGGTGTACAGACCCGGGAACTCAGCACAGGGATGGTGGGAACCCCTCATAATGGGGCACAGCGGGTGTACAGACCCGGGAACTCAGCACAGGGATGGTGGGAACCCCTCATAATGGGCACAGCGGGTATATAGACCCCGAGAACTCAGCACAGGGATGGTGGGAACCCCTCATAATGGGCACAGCGGGTATATAGACCCCGAGAACTCAGCACAGGGATGGTGGGAACCCTTTATAATGGGGCACAGCGGGTATATAGACCCCGAGAACTCAGCACAGGGATGGTGGGAACCTCTCATAATGGGCACAGCGGGTATATGGACCGGGAACTCAAGTATTATAGTCCCCTCTCCATTGTCTTGTGTCTCCTACCTCCCCTCCATTCTCTGGAGGGCAATGCTCATAAGTAGAGTTGGGCCGAACGACCCCCCCCCCCCCCCTGTTGGGTTCGCACCAGAACTTTCAAACATCGCAAAGGTTCGGAGCCGAACAACTAACCTCATTAAACTCTATGGCACCCGAGCTGGGAAATCAAAAGTGCCCCATTTTGAAGGCTTATATGCAAGTTATTGGGCATACAAAGGCATTCACTGACACACTTTAATATTCTGCAGTAAAAATGCATTGACACTGTATGGGAATAGTGTCCCATCATTGGTGTCAGTGGGAGGAATAGTGTCCCATCATTGGTATCAGTGGGAGGAATAGTGTCCCATCATTGATGTCAGTGGGAGGAATAGTGTTCCATCATTGGTGTCAGTGGGAGGAATAGTGTCCCATCATTGGTGTCAGTGGGAGGAATAGTGTCCCATCATTGGTGTCGGTGGGAGGAATAGTGTCCCATCATTGGTGTCAGTGGGAGGGATGGTGTCCCATCATTGGTGTCAGTGGGAGGGATGGTGTCCCATCATTGGTGTCAGTGGGATGACAGTGTCCCATCATTGGTGTCAGTGGGGGGAATAGTGTCCCATCATTGGTGTCAGTGGGAGGAATAGTGTCCCATCATTGGTGTCAGTGGGAGGAATAGTGTCCCATCATTGGTATCAGTGGGAGGAATAGTGTCCTATCATTGGTGTCAGTGGAGGAATAGTGTCCCATCATTGGTATCAGTGGGAGGAATAGTGTCCCATCATTGGTGTCAGTGGGAGGAATAGTGTCCCATCATTGGTGTCAGCGGGAGGAATATTGTCCCATCATTGGTGTCAGTGGAGGAATAGTGTCCCATCATTGGTATCAGTGGGAGGAATAGTGTCCCATCATTGGTGTCAGTGGGAGGAATAGTGTCCCATCATTGGTGTCAGCGGGAGGAATATTGTCCCATCATTGGTGTCAGTGGGAGGAATAGTGTCCCATCATTGGTGTCAGTGGGAGGAATAGTGTCCCATCATTGGTGTCAGTGGGAGGAATAGTGCCCCATCATTGGTGTCAGTGGGAAGAATAGTGTCCCATCATTGGTATCAGTGGGAGGAATAGTGTCCCATCATTGGTGTCAGTGGAGGAATAGTGTCCCATCATTGGTATCAGTGGGAGGAATAGTGCCCCATCATTGGTGTCAGTGGGAGAAATAGTGTCCCATCATTGGTGTCAGTGGGAGGAATAGTGCCCCATCATTGGTGTCAGTGGGAGGAATAGTGTCTCATCATTGGTATCAGTGGGAGGAATAGTGTCTCATCATTGGTGTCAGTGGGAGGAATAGTGTCCCATCATTGGTGTCAGTGGGAGGAATAGTGTCCCATCATTGGTGTCAGTGGGAGGAATAGTGTCCCATCATTGGTGTCAGTGGGAGGAATTGTGTCTCATCATTGGGGTCAGTGGGAGGAATAGTGTCCCATCATTGGTATCAGTGGGAGGAATGGTGTCCCATCATTGGTGTCAGTGGGGGGAATAGTGCCCCATCATTGGTGTCAGTGGGAGGAATAGTGTCCCATCATTGGTGTCAGTAGGAGGAATAGTGTCCCATCATTGGTGTCAGTGGGAGGAATAGTGTCCCATCATTGGTATCAGTGGGAGGAATAGTGTCCCATCATTGATGTCAGTGGGAGGAATAGTGTTCCATCATTGGTGTCAGTGGGAGGAATAGTGTCCCATCATTGGTGTCAGTGGGAGGAATAGTGTCCCATCATTGGTGTCGGTGGGAGGAATAGTGTCCCATCATTGGTGTCAGTGGGAGGAATAGTGTCCCATCATTGGTGTCAGTGGGAGGAATTGTGTCTCATCATTGGGGTCAGTGGGAGGAATTGTGTCTCATCATTGGGGTCAGTGGGAGGAATAGTGTCCCATCATTGGTATCAGTGGGAGGAATGGTGTCCCATCATTGGTGTCAGTGGGGGGAATAGTGCCCCATCATTGGTGTCAGTGGGAGGAATAGTGTCCCTTCATTGGTGTCAGTGGGAGGAATAGTGTCCCATCATTGTGTCTAATATGTTTATTTCCTATGATCGTCAGCCCCATCTAGTGGCCACAATGTGGTGTTTTCCTGATTGAGGTATATCAGGAAAATACTGTATTATGGACACTAGATGGGGCTGACATTTAAAAAGAAGCGTATTCCTCACATTTCGGGGATTATTGATGGCGTCGGTGCGAATGACGGGATGTCTGCTTAGATCAATTATCTCTTCCGGTACGCGTTGTTACATTGATGCCGATTCTGTACATCAGAGGAGCCGCTAAATAAACAGATCTCTGTCCTCGGCGTGATATTGTCCCGCCGTCCCGCGTTCATCCACAGAAAGGAGAACGTCACCTTCCGCAGGATTCCGAGAAACCTCACAATGCGAACAAATGGTTTCAGGTCCGCGGGAAAGCGTAAATTATCCGCCGCGGCGATGTGCTTCCTGATTGCTGATTTTTTTTTTCTTTATCATGTTTTTTTTTTGAAGAATTCCTCGGCAATGGCGGAATAAATACAAAAAAAAAAGCCCAATTATTTCAAATATTGACAGCTGTGCGGAGAGTGGGAGGTTCATAGAGAAAGGACGCAAAAAAAATACATATTATCGCTGACAGGAGGCCGCGGCGAACCGGCGGAGATGAAGCTTCAGATGGAGGACAAATCTTAAAAGGAGAGGCAATAAAGATGCCGTTTGGAAACGCGCGGCGTACGCCGATAGTAAATACGTTGGTCATTTCTTATTGAACTTATGCCGCAGTCGGGGGCTGGAGACTCCGGCTTTGCTCGGGGGGGCTTCGGGGCAGATTCGCATTGTTGTGTTGGGCGACCGTATTCGCAATGAAATGTTGCGGCGATTCACTAAGGCCCAGATTCTCAAAAGAGATACGACGGCGCATCTCCAGATACGCCGTCGTATCTCTGTGTGGCGCCGTCGTATCTATGCGCCTGATTCTTAGAATCAGTTACGCATAGATATCCATTCGATCCGACAGGCGTAAGTCTCTTACGCCGTCGGATCTTAACCGCAATTTTTTTTTTTGCCCGTTAGGTGGCGCTTCCGTCGATTTCCCAGTCGAGTATGCAAATTAGCTAGATATGCGAATTCCCGAACGTACGGGAGGCCGACGCAGTAAAGTTACGACGTTTACGTTAGGCTTTTCCCGGGGGAAAGTTGCCCCTGGGTCTATGAGGCGCAGCCAATGTTAAGTATGACCGTCGTTCCCGCGTTGAAAATTAAAAAATTTACGTTGTTTGCGTAAGTCGTACGTGAATGGGGCTGGACGTCATTTACGTTCACGTCGAAACCAATGACGTCCTTGCGGCGTCATTTGGAGCAATGCACACTGGGATATTTTAGGGACGGCGCATGCGCAGTTCGTTCGGCACGGGGACGCGCTTCATTTAAATTCTACACGCCCCCTACCCGCCGAATTTGAATTCCGCCGGGTGATTTACGCTACGCCGCCGCAACTTTACAGGCAAGTGCTTTGTGAATAAAGCACTTGCCTGAAAAACTTGCGGCGGCGTAACGTAAATGAGATAAGTTACGCCCGCACAATTTTGCGCCCATCTACGTGAATCTAGACCTAAGTTAGCAAAAATTTGGGGACACCTCACATGCCAAGACCTTGTTAGGCATTCCATTCCAAAACAATGGTCATTAATATGAAGTTGTCCAACCAGACCCCCCCCCCCCACCACCATGGCCAGTAATACGATGGTACCGCCCCTTTGTGGCTCTAACATGCTCCGCCCTTCCTCTGGGAAGACTTTCCACAAGGTTTTGGAGGGTGTCTGTGGTGGAGATTTGTGTCCTGGCTCCCAATGGTGATCAGTAGGGTTGGGGTCAGGGCTCTGTGCAGGACACTCGAGTTCCTCCACCCCAAACCACGTATACGAGCTTGCTGGACATCCCATTCCAAAACCATGGCCAATAATATGGAGATGCCCCCCACATCCTCAACTCTTCTGGGAAGGCTTTCCACCAGGTTTTGGAGGGTGTCTGTAGGAATTTGTGCCCATTTGTGAGGTCAGGTCCTGATGATGGATGAGAAGTCCTGGCTCAAAACTAGCATTCCAATTCATCCCAAAGGTGTTCAGTAGGGATGAGGTCAGGGCTCTGTGCAGGACACCCGAGTTCCTCCACAAACTGGTCCCACTGTGTCTTTATGGAGTTGGCTTTGTACACAGGAGGGGGGGCACAGTCATCCTGGAACAGAAAAGGGTCTTCACCAAACTGTTACCACAAGGTGGGAGGAGCACAATTGTCTACTATGGGCCGGATTCAGAAAGAAGATACGACGGCGTATCTCCTGATACGCCGTCGTATCTCTGAGTCCGGCCGTCGTATCTATGCGCCTGATTCATAGAATCAGTTACGCATAGATCTCCCTAAGATCCGACAAGTGTAAGTGACTTACACCGTCGGACCTTAGGCTGCAATCTCACGCTGGCCGCTAGGTGGAGCTTCCGTTTGTATACGCGAGGAATATGCAAATGAGGAGTTACGCCGATTCAGAAACGAACGCCCGCCCGGCGCTTTTTTTTTTACGTCGTTTGCGTTCGGCTTTTTCCGGCGTATAGTTACCCCTGCTATATGCGGCGTATCCTATGTTAAGTATGGCCGTCGTTCCCGGGTCTAATTTTGAATTTTTTACGTCGTTTGCGTAAGTCGCTCGCGAATACGGATGGACTTAATTTACGTTCACGGCGAAACCAATGACGTCCTAGCGACGTCATTTAGAGCAATGCACGCTGGGAAATTTTACGGACGGCGCATGCGCAGTTCGTTCGGCGCAGGGACGCGCCTGATTTAAATTGTACACGCCCCCTAGCCGCGGAATTTGAATTCCCCCGGGGGATTTACGATACGCCGCCGCAAATTTACAGGCAAGTGCTTTCTGAATAAAGCACTTGCCTCAAAAACTTGCGGCGGCGTATCATAATTGAGATAGGTTACGCGGATCTAAAGATCCACTGACCTATCTGAATCTAGCCCCCTGTCTTTGTTTCACTGGAGACCCCTGAACTCCATCATTCAGAGGGGTGTCTGCATCCTTTGGGCCCATATAGTGTATCAGTTAGAAGTGAGATGACCCTATTACCATTATTGGAAGGTTTTTTTTAATCAAGAAGCTCCAAGGACGGGACTAATGTTGGGTGAGAAAACCTGGCCCACCATCAGGCCGGGTACACACGAACAAACATGTATGGTGAAAGCGGTCCGTCGGACCGTTTTCACCGTACATGTCTGCCAGAGGGCTTCTGTACGATGGTTGTACACACCATCGTACAGAAGTCCGCGCGTAAACAATACGCGGGGCGTGTCCGCGTCGTCGCCGCGACGATGACGCGGAGACGTGGGCGGGCCTGCCATTTAAAGGCTTCCACGCATGCGTCGAAGTCATTCGACGCATGCGAGGGACGGCGGGCGCCTGGACATGTACGGTAGGTCTGTACTGACGACCGTACATGTCGAGCGGGCAGGATTCCAGCGGACGGTTTTAAAACACGTCCAGGAATATTTGCCCGCCGGGAAAAGGCCCGGCGGGCAAATGTTTGCTGGAATTCAGGCCGCTCGCGCCTACGCACGACCGAACATGTATGCTGAAACTGGCCCGCGGACCAAAATACATGTTTGGTCGTGTGTACGGGGCCTCAGAGTTCCAATTTATTCCATAGGAGTTCATTAGGGATGAGGTCAGGGCTCTGTGCAGGACTCTCGGGTTCCTCCTCACCAAACTGGTCACACCATGTCTTCATAGAGCTGGCTTACACAGGGGACAGTCATACTGGAACAGAAAAGGGTCTTCACCAAACTGTTACCACAATGTTGGAAGAGCCCAATTGTCTCCAATGGGCCAGATTCAAGAAGCTATTGCGCCCGCGCAACCATAGGTTGCGCGGCGCAATAGCTGTTTTGCTCCCATGTAGCGAATGCCCCTGATTCAGGAACATCGCTACGCGGATTGCATACTACCACCGATTCACAAAAGTTGCGCGGGCCCTGCGCACGCAAGGTACGGAGTTTCCGTACGGCGACTTTAGTGCAAGGTTGCTCCTGCTATAGCAGGGGCAGCCAATGCTAAAGTATAGCCGCCCTTCCCGCTCGTGAAATTTAAATTTCACGTAGTTTACGTAAGTGATTCGTGAATGGCGCTGGACGCCATTCACGTTCACTTAGAAGCAAATGACGTCCTTGCGACGTCATTTGCCGCAATGCACGTCGGGAAAGTTTCCCGACGGAGCATGCGCTGTTCGCTTGCGTGGGAGCGCGCCTAATTTAAATGATTCCCGCCCCCGGCGGGATCATTTACATTAGGCGCCCTTACGCTGGGCTATTTAGCATAGCGCCCGCGCAATTTACGGAGCTACTGCTCCGTGAATCGCGGGCATATCAAAATATTTGCGTGGGCGCAGAGCAAAAATCCTTGCCCTTTGCCCACGCAAATATTGCGCGAATCTACCTGAATCTGGCCCAATGTCTTTGTATCACTGGAGACCCCTGAACTCCATCATTCAGAGGGGTGTCTGCATCCTTTGGGCCCATTTAGTGCATCCATTAGAAGTGAGATGACCCTATTACCATTATTGGAAGGTTTTTTTTAATCAAGAACCTCCAAGGACGGGACTAATGTTGGGTGAGAAATCTTGGCCCACCATCGGAGTTCTAATTCATCCCAAAGGTGATCAGTACGGATGAGGTCAGGACTCTGTGCAGGACACTCGGGTTCCTCCACACCAAACTGGTCACACCATGTCTTTATGGAGCTGGCTTTGTACACAGGGGAAAGTCATACTGGAACAGAAAAGGGTCTTCACCAAACTGTTACCACAACGCTGGAAGAGCCCAATTGTCTCCAATGTCTTTGTATCACTGGAGACCCCTGAACCCCATCATTCAGAGGGGTGTCTGCATCATTTGGGCCCATTTAGTGCATCCATTAGAAGTGAGATGACCCTATTACCATTATTGGAAGGTTTTTTTTTTAATCAAGAAGCGCCAAGGACGGGACTAATGTTGGGTGAGAAAACCTGTCCCACCAATTTATTCCAAAGGAGATCAGTAGGGATGAGGTCAGGGCTCTGTGCAGGACAATCAAGTTCCTCCGCACCAAACTGGTCCCACCATGTCTTTATTTAGATGGCTTTGTACATGGGGGGGGGGGGGGGGGCAGTCATGCTGGAACGGAAAAAGGTCTTCCTCAAATTGAAAGAGCGTTGGTTGAATTGGCCAAATTTGAAGAACATTGCCCATCCCCCAGTACTAGGGTAGTAAAATCAATGGCCCGGATTCAAGAAGCAATTGCGCCTGTGTAACCATAGTTACACAGCGCAATTGCTTACTTGCCCCGGCGTAACGACTTCTCCTGATTCAGGAACCTTGTTACGCCGACTGCAGCCTAAGATATGCGCGGCATAAGGCTCTTATGCCCGCATATCTTACTCTGCATTCTTGCGATGGCCGCTAGGTGGCGTTCCCGTTGTGCTCAGCGTATAGTATGCAAATTGCATACTAACGCCGATTCACAACGTTACGCGAGCCCTGCGTACGCAGTTTACATCGTTTCTGTACGGCGTCTTTCGCGTAAGGCTGCCCCTGCTATTAGCTACGTATGTTACGTATACCCGTCGTTCCCGCGTCGCGAAATTTCAAATTTACGTAGTTTGCGTAAGTGATTCGTGAATGGCGCTGGACGCCATTGACGTTCACTTTGAAGCACATGATGTCCTTGCGACGTAATTTGCTGCAATGCACGTCGGGAAAGTTTCCCGACGGAGCATGCGCTCTACGCTCGGCGCAGGAACGCGCCTAATTTAAATGATTCCCACCCCCTACGGGATCATTTAAATTGCGCACGCTTACGCCGGGCATTTTGCCGGCGCGCCCACGCAATTTACGGAGCTACTGCTCCGTGAATCAAGGGCAGCGCAGTAATTTTGCGGGGGCGCAGGGCAAAAACGTTGCCCTGTGCCTCCGTAAAAAAAGCGCAAATCTACCTGAATCCGGGCCAATATTCCTGAAGCTATTTAAAGCCCCCTGAAGGCACTGGAAGCACCGGAACTCCATCATTTAGAGGGACATTGGCCATTTATCGAATGTATTAAGTAAAATACCATAGGGAGAAAATGTTTTAATGAATATTTAAGGCGACTGATAATCTCCCGTACCTCCCGGTCCCTGCGATTTGTCGGCGGGATAATACGTCCTCTTCAGCAGTTTGTTTCTAACAATAATTTACACACTCATTATTATAATAACTGCAGAAATCTACCAGGATTCCCTTTGTATTCGCACTAAGATGCAGCGAAATGTATTTGAAAAGCTTTTTGTTTGTGATGCCTGAGTGGCGTCCTAATGGTACAACATGTTCTCCTCGCATTACTTTCATCTCCATTGTCTGATCTCCAGCATGTTGATGTGTCTTCTACTGTAATGTTTACTGATGGGTGAATCTTTCGCAGCTAAACAGGTCGGTCTGCAGCACAGGATCACCAGTTACACCTGTCAGGGAAAAAACAAATGTTATACGGAACGGAGAGAGAGAATTCCAGGACCCTTCTCTGGTTCACTTCTGCGGCTGGTGAGGAGGGGTGCAGAGGTGAGCAGTAGTAGAGAAAGAGTGCAGGGGTGGGGGGAGGTGAGCAGTGGTGAAGGAAGGATACAGAGGTGAGTAGTGGTGAAGGAAGGGTGCAGAGGTGAGCAGTGGTGAAGGAAGGGTGCAGAGGTGAGCAGTGGTGAAGGAAGGGTGCAGAGGTGAGCAGTGGTGAAGGAAGGATGCAGAGGTGAGTAGTGGTGAAGGAAGGGTGCAGAGGTGAGCAGTGGTGAAGGAAGGATGCAGAGGTGAGCAGTGGTGAAGGAAGGGTGCAGAGGTGAGCAGTGGTGAAGGAAGGGTGCAGAGGTGAGCAGTGGTGAAGGAAGGGTGCAGAGGTGAGCAGTGGTGAAGGAAGGGTGCAGAGGTGAGCAGAGGTGAAGGAAGGGTGCAGAGGTGAGCAGTGGTGAAGGAAGGGTGCAGAGGTGAGTAGTGGTGAAGGAAGGGTGCAGAGGTGAGCAGTAGTGAAGGAAGGGTGCAGAGGTGAGCAGTGGTGAAGGAAGGGTGCAGAGGTGAGCAGTGGTGAAGGAAGGGTGCAGAGGTGAGTAGTGGTGAAGGAAGGGTGCAGAGGTGAGTAGTGGTGAAGGAAGGGTGCAGAGGTGAGCAGTAGTGAAGGAAGGGTGCAGAGGTGAGCAGTGGTGAAGGAAGGGTGCAGAGGTGAGCAGTGGTGAAGGAAGGGTGCAGAGGTGAGTAGTGGTGAAGGAAGGGTGCAGAGGTGAGTAGTGGTGAAGGAAGGGTGCAGAGGTGAGCAGTGGTGAAGGAAGGGTGCAGAGGTGAGCAGTGGAGAAGGAAGGGTGCAGAGGTGAGCAGTAGTGAAGGAAGGGTGCAGAGGTGAGCAGTAGTGAAGGAAGGGGGCAGAGGTGAGCAGTGGTGAAGGAAGGGTGCAGTGGTGAGCAGTAGTGAAGAAAGGGTGCAGAGGTGAGCAGTGGTGAAGGAAGGGTGCAGAGGTGAGTAGTGGTGAAGGAAGGGTGCGGAGGTGAGCAGTGGTAAAGGAAAGGTGCAGAGGTGAGCAGTGGTGAAGGAAGGGTGCAGAGGTGAGTAGTGGTGAAGGAAGGGTGCGGAGGTGAGCAGTGGTGAAGGAAGGGTGCCGAGGTGAGTAGTGGTGGAGTAAGGATGCAGAGGGTGCAGAGGTGAGCAGTGGTGAAGTAAGGATGCAGAGGGTGCAGAGGTGAGCAGTGGTGAAGGAAGGGTGCAGAGGGTGCAGAGGTGAGTAGTGGTGAAGGAAGGGTGCAGAGGTGAGCAGTGGTGAAGGAAGGGTGCAGAGGTGAGCAGTGGTGGAGTAAGGATGCAGAGGGTGCAGAGGTGAGCAGTGGTGAATGAAATAGGCAGAGGGTGCAGAGGTGAGCAGTGGTGGAGTAAGGATGCAGAGGGTGCAGAGGTGAGCAGTGTAGAAGGAAGGATGCAGAGGGTGCAGAGGTGAGCAGTGGTGGAGTAAGGATGCAGAGGGTGCAGAGGTGAGCAGTGGTGAAGGAAGGGTGCAGAGGTGAGCAGTGGTGAAGGAAGGGTGCAGAGGTGGGTAGTGGTGAAGGAAGGATGCAGAGGTGAGCAGTGGTGAAGGAAGGGTGCAGAGGTGAGCAGTGGTGAAGGAAGGGTGCAGAGGTGAGCAGTGGTGAAGGAAGGGTGCAGAGGTGAGCAGTAGTGAAGGAAGGGTGCAGAGGATGCAGAGGTGAGCAGTGGTGAAGGAAGGGTGCAGAGGTGAGTAGTGGTGAAGGAAGGGTGAAGAGGTGAGCAGTGGTGAAGGAAGGGTGAAGAGGTGAGCAGTGGTGAAGGAAGGGTGCAGAGGTGAGTAGTGGTGAAGGAAGGGTGCAGAGGGGAGCAGCGGTGAGGGAAGGGTGCAGAGGTGAGCAGTGGTGAAGGAAGGGTGCAGAGGTGAGCAGTGGTGAAGGAAGGGTGCAGAGGTGAGCAGTAGTGAAGGAAGGGTGCAGAGGTGAGCAGTGGTGAAGGAAGGGTGCAGAGGTGAGCAGTGGTGAAGGAAGGGTGCAGAGGTGAGTAGTGGTGAAGGAAGGGTGCAGAGGTGAGCAGTGGTGAAGGAAGGGTGCAGAGGTGAGCAGTAGTGAAGGAAGGGTGCAGAGGTGAGCAGTGGTGAAGGAAGGATGCAGAGGTGAGCAGTGGTAAAGGAAGGGTGCAGAGGTGAGCGGTGGTGAAGGAAGGGTGCAGAGGTGAGCAGTGGTGAAGGAAGGGTGCAGAGGTGATCAGTGGTGAAGTAAGGATGCAGAGGGTGCAGAGGTGAGCAGTGGTGAAGAAAGGGTGCAGAGGTGAGCAGTGGTGAAGGAAGGGTGCAGAGGTGAGCAGTGGTGAAGTAAGGATGCAGAGGGTGCAGAGGTGAGCAGTAGTGAAGGAAGGGTGCAGAGGTGAAGGAAGGGTGCGGAGGTGAGTAGTGGTGAATGAAGGGTGCAGAGGTGAGTAGTGGTGAAGGAAGGGTGCAGAGGTGAGCAGTGGTGAAGTAAGGATGCAGAGGGTGCAGAGGTGAGCAGTGGTGAAGGAAGGGTGCAGAGGTGAGTAGTGGTGAAGGGAGGGTGCAGAGGTAAGCAGTGGTGAAGGAAGGGTGCAGAGGTGAGCAGTGGTGAAGGAAGGGTGCAGAGGTGAGTAGTGGTGAAGGAAGGGTGCAGAGGTAAGCAGTGGTGAAGGAAGGGTGCAGAGGTGAGCAGTGGTGAAGGAAGGGTGCAGAGGTGAGCAGTGGTGAAGGAAGGGTGCAGAGGTGAGCAGTGGTGAAGGAAGGGTGCAGAGGTGAGCAGTGGTGAAGGAAGGGTGCAGAGGTGAGCAGTGGTGAAGGAAGGGTGCAGAGGTGAGCAGTGGTGAAGGAAGGGTGCAGAGGTGAGTAGTAGTGAAGGAAGGGTGCAGAAGGTGCAGAGGTGAGCAGTGGTGAAGGAAGGGTGCAGAGGTGAGTAGTGGTGAAGAAAGGGTGCAGAGGTGAGCAGTGGTGAAGAAAGGGTGCAGAGGTGAGCAATGGTGAAGGAAGGGTGCAGAGGTGAGCAGTGGTGAAGAAAGGGTGCAGAGGTGAGCAATGGTGAAGGAAGGGTGCAGAGGTGAGCAGTAGTGAAGGAAGGGTGCAGAGGTGAGCAGTGGTGAAGGAAGGGTGCAGAGGTGAGTAGTGGTGAAGGAAGGGTGCAGAGGTGAGCAGTGGTGAAGGAAGGGTGCAGAGGTGAGTAGTGGTGAAGGAAGGGTGCAGAGGTGAGCAGTGGTGAAGGAAGGATGCAGAGGTGAGTAGTGGTGAAGGAAGGGTGCAGAGGTGAGCAGTGGTGAAGGAAGGGTGCAAAGGTGAGTAGTGGTGAAGGAAGGGTGCAGAGGTGAGTAGTGGTGAAGGAAGGGTGCAGAGGTAAGCAGTGGTGAAGGAAGGTTGCAGAGTTGAGCAGTGGTGAAGGAAGGGTGCAGAGGTGAGTAGTGGTGAAGGAAGGGTGCAGAGGTAAGCAGTGGTGAAGGAAGGTTGCAGAGGTGAGTAGTGGTGAAGGAAGGGTGCAGAGGTGAGCAGTGGTGAAGGAAGGGTGCAGAGGTGAGTAGTGGTGAAGGAAGGGTGCAGAGGTGAGCAGTGGTGAAGGAAGGGTGCAGAGGTGAGCAGTGGTGAAGAAAGGGTGCAGAGGTGAGTAGTGGTGAAGGAAGGGTGCAGAGGTGAGTAGTAGTGAAGGAAGGGTGCAGAAGGTGCAGAGGTGAGCAGTGGTGAAGGAAGGGTGCAGAGGTGAGTAGTGGTGAAGAAAGGGTGCAGAGGTGAGCAGTGGTGAAGAAAGGGTGCAGAGGTGAGCAATGGTGAAGGAAGGGTGCAGAGGTGAGCAGTGGTGAAGAAAGGGTGCAGAGGTGAGCAATGGTGAAGGAAGGGTGCAGAGGTGAGCAGTAGTGAAGGAAGGGTGCAGAGGTGAGCAGTGGTGAAGGAAGGGTGCAGAGGTGAGTAGTGGTGAAGGAAGGGTGCAGAGGTGAGCAGTGGTGAAGGAAGGGTGCAGAGGTGAGTAGTGGTGAAGGAAGGGTGCAGAGGTGAGCAGTGGTGAAGGAAGGATGCAGAGGTGAGTAGTGGTGAAGGAAGGGTGCAGAGGTGAGCAGTGGTGAAGGAAGGGTGCAAAGGTGAGTAGTGGTGAAGGAAGGGTGCAGAGGTGAGTAGTGGTGAAGGAAGGGTGCAGAGGTAAGCAGTGGTGAAGGAAGGTTGCAGAGTTGAGCAGTGGTGAAGGAAGGGTGCAGAGGTGAGTAGTGGTGAAGGAAGGGTGCAGAGGTAAGCAGTGGTGAAGGAAGGTTGCAGAGGTGAGTAGTGGTGAAGGAAGGGTGCAGAGGTGAGCAGTGGTGAAGGAAGGGTGCAGAGGTGAGTAGTGGTGAAGGAAGGGTGCAGAGGTGAGCAGTGGTGAAGGAAGGGTGCAGAGGTGAGCAGTGGTGAAGAAAGGGTGCAGAGGTGAGTAGTGGTGAAGGAAGGGTGCAGAGGTGAGCAGTGGTAAAGGAAGGGTGCAGAGGTGAGTAGTGGTGAAGGAAGGGTGCAGAGGTGAGCAGTGGTGAAGGAAGGGTGCAGAGGTGAGCAGTGGTGAAGAAAGGGTGCAGAGGTGAGTAGTGGTGAAGGAAGGGTGCAGAGGTGAGCAGTGGTAAAGGAAGGGTGCAGAGGGTGCAGAGGTGAGCAGTAGTGAAGGAAGGTTGCAGAGGTGAGTAGTGGTGAAGGAAGGGTGCAGAGGTGAGTAGTGGTGAAGGAAGGGTGCAGAGGTGAGCAGTGGTGAAGGAAGGGTGCTGAGGTGAGTAGTGGTGAAGGAAGGGTGCAGAGGAGATCAGTGGTGAAGTAAGGATGCAGAGGGTGCAGAGGTGAGCAGTGGTGAAGGAAGGGTGCAGAGGTGAGCAGTGGTGAAGGAAGGGTGCAGAGGTGAGCAGTGGTGAAGGAAGGGTGCAGAGGTGAGTAGTAGTGAAGGAAGGGTGCAGAGGTGAGCAGTGGTGAAGGAAGGATGCAGAGGTGAGTAGTGGTGAAGGAAGGGTGCAGAGGTGAGCAGTGGTGAAGGAAGGGTGCAGAGGTGAGTAGTGGTGAAGGAAGGGTGCAGAGGTTAGTAGTAGTGAAGGAAGGGTGCAGAGGTGAGCAGTGGTGAAGGAAGGGTGCAGAGGTGAGTAGTAGTTGAAGAGGAAGTAAACCCTCAACCTTTTAAAAAAAAAAAACCTGCAAGAGAAAGTCATAATGAGCTAGTATGCATACATGGCTACTTACGCCGCCATGTCTCCTACAGTCTTCTTTCTTGTGTCGCCGCTCCAGCGCTGTGACCGTCACTCCCACGCATGCGCTGGACAGGCAGATCCCCACGGCACGCTCAGTGCACCTGCACCTGCCCTGAACGATGGCAAATTGCACCCCCTCCTTCATTATATGTGAGCTTATGAGGAGGAGGAGGAGGAGGAGGAGAGAGAGCGGGGAGGAGGTGCTGGCTGTACTCTCTCTCCTCTCCTTGCTGCTTCCAGCGCTGTGCTGACAGAAGTAGTGATGCCGCTATCATTACTACTCCTGTCAGCCTTAGAGTAGAAGTAACTTGTGGCGCCCCCCCCCCCCCCATCCCTAGAATACACACTGGCCCGGATTCAGATAGCACTTACGCCGGCGTATCTCGAGATGCGCGGCGTAAGTGTAAATTTGCGCCATCGTATCTATGCGCCGTACCCACAGAACCAGATACGCCTCAAAATAGGCTTCTTCCTACCGGCGTAGGCGCATATTTACGCTGGACGGATCTGGCACGCCCATGGGTTTTGTATTCAAATATGCAAATGAGGGAGATACGCCGATTCAGAAATGTACGTTTGGCCAGCGCAGGCTACGCCCGGTGCGCGTAACTGGAAATTCCGGCGCAAAGTTACCCCTCATAAAGCAGGGGTAACTTTGCACCAGGGTTGCACAGGTCAGCTGGAGAGCAGCACCGTTACAGAGGAGCTGAGCAACAACACTTGCAGGACAACACATCTGTGTGCCAGGGGCAGGCATGGTCATAGCACTACTGCGTCGACGGGCACGGGGGAGGATATACCGGACGCGCATAGACGTCTTTGGCATGGGGGATTCGGAGGTGTATCGCATCTTCAGATTCAGCCCTGATGCCATCCTAGAATTAGCCACACCCCTGCATGATGACATCACCAGCCAGACACACCCCTCACATGCAGTGCAGCCACTGGTCAAGGTCCTGGCAACACTCCATTTCCTCGCCACCGGATCTTTTCAGCGTACAAATGGAGTCGTGGCTGGTTTGTCGCAATCCACCATGAGCAGATGTGTGCACCAGGTTGTCCCTGCAATCCTGAGACGCATGTCCCACCACTTCATCAGACCCACCCAGCAGCACCTGCAGCAGAAGGCAATGGCGGATTTCTACAGAATTGCCGGATTCCCACGCACTGTGGGGGCCATTGATTGCACACATGTGGCACTACAGCCCCCCCGTGCCACAGAGCACATATACCGCAATCGGCAGCATTGGCATTCCATCAATGTACAGGTGATAGCCAATGCCTCATATGGCACGTCCGCGCCAAACACCCAGGGTCCAGCCACGACAGCTACATATTCCGTCACAGCACCATCCCAACAGAATTGGAACAGAACGTGTACAGGGACAGCTGGCTGGTTGGTGAGTGACATGGGTGTCAGGCATGACTGTCCCCCCCCATGATGCAGACATCACGAGGGGCACATGACTAACATCCTTCTGTCTTTTCCCTTCCAGGTGACTCTGCATATGCACTGGGACCCCATCTTATGACTCCATACCGGAACCCCCAAACCCCAGGAGAGGAAAGATACAATGCTGCACACATACGTACCCGTGCAGTGGTGGGACGCACATTTGGCCTCCTGAAGTCCCGTTTCCGATGCCTGAATAAGTCTGGGGGGACCCTGTTGTATTCCCCAAACTTCGTGTGCCAGATCATCGGTGCATGTTGCATGCTGGACAACTTCGCCATGAGAAGGGGCCTGGAGATTGACATATGTGATGACCTGACCCCCGAACCACATAATCCCCCCCTGCCCGTGGGTACCCCATCTGCTGAGGGAAGAGCAGAGATGCCTCGTGGTAGGCTTCTTTTCACGTTAAACACACACATTCATCATGGCATAAGGAGAATGTACGCATGAACACCACTGTGGTCCCTAGCTCACACACAGATCACATCCACATCAAATTGGATTAGACCCAAGTACACCGCACGGGACTTGGGAGAACAGCAACGCCACGCCAAGGCTCCAATTATGTCGCTGTACATTCATACACCATTCACACGGGTCGTGGGGATAACTTCTCCCCAACGACCGAGGGTGACACTCCTTACTGGCAGGAGTGTCACCCCCCCCCCCACATTCACACACCAGTCACACTGTAGCCTGCACTACTCCCCGTGTGCAGGGATATAAAAATATATACAACTCATAACCTGAGTATAAAAATAAATACAACTCATAACCTGAGTATAAAAATAAATACAACTCATAACCTGAGTATCAAAGAAAATATAGAAAAAATCAACGGCCCTGTCGTGGGCTGCATCTTGTCCCAAGGCTCCTGGGGCGAGCCTCAGGTGGGGGGTGCTGGGGGGGGGCTGGTGGTGAAACTTCTCCCAGTCTCTCCCTGGCTGCCCTCCATTGCCACGGCTAGCCGGTGGAGGTATGAATTGGTGGCAGCCTGCATCCGCAGCCGGCGGGTTGTATTGCTGCGGACAGCAGCTGCCAGGCTCCGGACCTCAGAGACCAGGCCAGATGTTGTGGTCTGCAGGTCCACCAGACAGGACAGAAGGGCAGCCCTGTTCCCAACCACGTCCTGCAGGCTCTCGTTTATGTTTCTATTCTGGCCAGCCTGCTGGGTGAGCGCCTCCTGCACTGCCACAGTGCAGACAGCCTGGCTCTCGGCCGAGGAGGCCAGGCTATCTGCAACCCTGTGCAGATCACCCGCAAGAGACCCAATATGGCGGGTCTGCCTCATCTGGTCCCTCACCAGATGGTCCTCAAACTCCTCAGGGACTCCACGTGTTTTTTTGGTAGCCTTCCTAGGGGCCGGAGAGGCTTGAGGCCGGCTGTAGGGGAGGTCCCTTGAGGGGGTATCCCTGGAGGAGATGGTGTCCCTTGATGGGGTATCCCTGGAGGGGATGGTGTCCCATGAGGGGCTATCCCTGATAGGGATTGAGACCCGTGAGGGGGTATCTCTCATGGGGGGGGGGGGGTTTGGGAGGGGCCAGGTATGGGGGTCTCCTCCATCAGATACACGGCATCCTCCTCTACCCCGACGTGCTCCTCCTCAACTTCCTCAAGCATTGAGGTAGGGGCACTCTCCACCCTGGATGTGGTGGGTCGCCCAGCAGCCGATGACGGCCCAGCTCCATCCTGGACATCTGAGGATGACACAAAACATTCACATGTTGGTGGACCCACACACTTGTCACATGTCCCCCCCCCCCCCCCCCACACATGCTACACACCAGAAAGAAGATAAAACACACTTACCTGTCCTCAAGGGCTGATCCCCAGAATCGAAGCCCTCCAGGCCCTCCACCAACTCCCTATCCAGGAACCTGGCCACGACCATGTCCTCTGGCGTCAGGGTGATCCTGGTGGCTGGTCCTCCACCTGTGCCACTGGCATGCTTCTTCATCGCCACTAATTTGTCTTTAACCTGTCTCCGCAGGTCATTAATCTTTTTGTGCTTCGGCTCCCTCTCCGCCACACCGAGAGCATTAACCTGTGCGGTTATCTCCGCAGAGATGCGGGTTTTGTCCGCTTTGCCAGTGTTGCCACTCTGTGGCCCATAGAGGCGGGCGCCATGTTCGGAGAGCCCATCTATGATAACAGCCCTCTCCTCTGGGCTGAAATTTGACATCCTCCGGTCACCTGAAGACTCTGCTGCAGCCATACTTCCCCCAAAAATCAAGATGCAAAAGACCTAGCAGTAACAAAAAATGCTTAGGTACTTTTGCACTTGACGGGCGCATGTCTGGGCGCAGGCCCGGACTGGGACAAAAAATAGGCCCGGGCATTTTTGATTGAGCAGCCCATGACATGCTAACCGGCACCTCCGGCTGAGAACATGCGGGGAGGTGGAGAGCACTGATGGGTGGTTGAGAGCACTGGGGGGTGGCAGAGAGCATGGAGGGAGTTGGAGAGCACTGGGGGGGGGGGTGGCAGAGAGCATGGGGGTGGTGGAGAACACTGGAGGGGGGTGGCAAAGAGCACTAGGGGGGTGGCAGAGAGCATGGGGGAGGTGGAGAGCACTAGGGGGTGACAGGGAGCACTAGGGGGTGGCAGAGAGCCCTGGGGGGTGGCAGAGAGCCCTGGGGGGGGTGGCAGAGAGCACTGGTGGGGAGGTTGAAAGCACTGGGGGTGTGGCAGAGAGCCCTGGGGGGTGGCAGAGAGCACTGGGGGGTGGCGTGGCAGAGAGCACTGGGGGGAAGGTTGAGAGCACTGGAGGGGAGGTTGAGAGCACTGGAGGGGGGTGGCAAAGAGCACTGGGGGGTGGCAAAGAGCACTGGGGGGTGGCAGAGAGCACTGGGGGGGGTGACAGAGAGCACTGGGGGTGGTGGAAAAGAGCCCTAGGGGGTGGCTGAGAGCCCTGGGGGGAGGTTGAGAGCCCTGGGGGGAGGCAGAGAGCCCTGGGGGGTGGCAGAGAGCAATGGGGGGTGGCGGAGAGCTCTGGGGGGAGGTTGAGAGCCCTGGGGGGTGGAAGAGAGCACTGGGGGGTGGCAAAGAGAACTGGAGGGTAGCAGAGAGCACTGGGGGGGGGGTAGAAGAGAGCACTGGGGGGGAAGTTGAGAGCACTGGAGGGGAGGTTGAGAGCACTGGAGGATGGCAGAGAGCCCTGGGGGGTGGCAGAGCACTGCGGGGGGGTGGCAGAGAGCACTGGGTGGTAGCGGAGAGCATGGAGGGAGGTGTAGAGCACTGGGAGGGTGGCAGAGAGCCCTGGGGGGTGGCAGAGAGCCCTGGGGGTGGCAGAGAGCACTGGGGGGTGGCAGAGAGCATGGAGGGAGTTGGAGAGCACTGGGGGGTGGCATGGGGTGGTGGATAACACTGGAGGGGGGTGGCAAAGAGCACCAGGGGGGGTGGCAGAGAGCATGGGTGGTGGCAGAGAGCACTGGGTGGTGGCAGAGAGCACTGGGGGGTGGCGGAAAAGAGCCCAAGGGGGTGGCAAAGAGCCCTGGGGGGAGGTTGAGAACACTGGGGGGTGGCAGAGAGCAATGGGGAGTGGCGGAAAGCCCTGGGGGGTGGCGGAGAGCCCTAGGGGGTGGCGGAGAGCCCTGGGGGAGGTTGAGAGCCCTGGGGGGTGGAAGAGAGCAGTGGGGGGTGGAAGAGAGCACTGGGGGGTGGCAGAGAGCACTGGGGGGGTAGAAGAGAGCACTGGGGGGGGAGTTGAGAGCACTGGAGGGAGGTGTAGAGCACTGGGGGGTGGCAGAGAGCCCTGGGGGTGGCAGAGAGCACTGAGGGGGGTGGCAGAGAGCACTGGGGGGTGGCGGAGAGCACTGGGATGGTAGCGGAGAGCATGGAGGGAGGTGTAGAGCACTGGGGGTGGCAGAGAGCCCTGGGGGTGGCAGAGAGCACTGGAGGGGTGGCAGAGAGCACTGGAGGGGTGGCAGAGAGCACTGGGGGGAGGTGGAGGGCACTTGGGGGTGGCAGAGAGCATGGAGGGAGTTGGAGAGCACTGGGGGGGTGGCATGGGGGTGGTGGATAACACTGGAGGGGGTGGCAAAGAGCACTGGGGGGTGGCGGAAAAGAGCCCTAGGGGGTGGCAAAGAGCCCTGGGGGGAGGTTGAGAGCACTGGGGGTGGCAGAGAGCACTGGGGGGTGTCAGAGAGCACTGGGGGGTGGCAGAGAGCACTGGGGGGTGGCGGAAAAGAGCCATGGGGGGAGGTTGAGAGCCCTGGGGGTGGCAGAGAGCACTGGGGGTGGCAGAGAGCACTGGGGGGTAGCAGAGAGCACTGGGGGGTAGCAGAGAGCACTGGGGGGTAACAGAGAGCACTGGGGGGTAGCAGAGAGCACTGGGGGGGGAGTTGAGAGCACTGGAGGGGAGGTTGAGAGCACTGGAGGGTGGCAGAGAGCACTGGGGGGTGGCAGAGAGCACTGCAGGGGGTAGCAGAGAGCACTGGGGGGTGGCGGAGAGCACTGGGGTGGTAGCAGAGAGCATGGAGGGAGGTGTAGAGCACTGGGGGGTGGCAGAGAGCCCTGGGGGTGGCAGAGAGCAATGGGGGGTGGCAGAGAGCACTGTGGGGGGTGGCAGAGAGCACTGGGGGGTGGCAGAGAGCACTGCAGGGGTGGCAGAGAGCACTGGGGGTGGTGGAGAACCCTGGGGGGGTGGCAGAGAGCCCTGGGGGGGGTGGCAGAGAGCATGGAGGGAAGTGGAGAGCACTGGGGTATGGCAGAGAGCCCTGGGGGGAGGTTGAGAGCACTGGGAAGAGGTGGAGAACCCTGGGGGGGGGGGGTGGCAGAGAGCCCTGCGGGGGTGGCAGAGAGCACTGGGGGAGGTGGAGAGCCCTGGGGGAGGGTGAGAGCCCTGGGGGGAGGGTGAGAGCACTGGGGTGGCAGAGAGTCCTGGGGGGAGGTGGAGAGCCCTGGGGGGAGGGTGAGAGCACTGGGAGGAGGGTGAGAGCACTGGGGGTGGCAGAGAGTCCTGGGGGGAGGTGGAGAGCCCTGGGGGGAGGGTGAGAGCACTGGGAGGAGGGTGAGAGCACTGGGGGTGGCAGAGAGTCCTGGGGGGAGGTGGAGAGCCCTGGGGGGAGGGTGAGAGCACTGGGAGGAGGGTGAGAGCACTGGGGGTGGCAGAGAGTCCTGGGGGGAGGTGGAGAGCCCTGGGGGGGGTCTTGGAGAGCCCTGGGGGGGGTTGCAGAGAGCCCTGGGGGGGGGGTTGCAGAGAGCACTGGGGGGAGGTGGAGATCACGAGGAGGCAAAGTGTATGGAAGGTGGAGGAGGAGCAGTGGGGGCGGCTGCATATAAAAATCTTTTTCTCCATCGTCTCCCTTCTGCAGTATTGGAATGCCTGCTGCTTTTACTGTACCTCTCGCAGCCTCAGGCGTTCCAATACAGCAGAAGGGAGATTGAGAAAAAGATTTTTTATATGCAGCCGCCCCCACTGCTCCTCCTATCCATGTTACAGGAGCGGGGGGGACTCGGGGGGCTGCACTCACGTTTTCTTGAATCCGGTCCGGTGTTGTAGCAGCAGCCAGCAGGTGTCGGCTCTGGCTCCTCCCCCTTTGCAGTCACACCCCCCGGCCGTGGAGAGGCCGAAGGCTTCTCATCTAGCTCCTCCCCCTCAGTGTTTACTTCCACCCGAGAGGCCGCGGAGAGGCTAGATGAGCGGCGCGGCTTGCAGCCTGGCGGCATCTCGGTGGCCGCGGCCCACCGGGCGTATGCCCGGTTTGCCCGATGGCCAGTCCGGGCCTGTCTGGGCGTATTTATGCACTGGGTGTAGGCAGTGGGCCGGCGTATCTTAGGGGTTACGCCGGGTGCAGTTGTGCGCATGCGCCGATGGGGGCAGACAGTCCGGCGACGTCACAGCCCATGCGCCGTTTAAGATACGCCCGACGTATCTCTCTGCGACGCGGTCGGACCATCATTTGCATGGGGTGACGCCCACTTACGCCGCCTTATGCAGTCGAAAATACGACCCGCTGGTGCACCTTGGTGAGTAATATCTTTCTGAATACAGTACATGCCTCTCCGCGCTGGTCCGGCATAGCGGAAATAAGATGCGCTACGCCGGCGTAAAGATGCGCCATTGTATCTGAATCTACCCCACTGTGCCCAGGGCAGCCACCCCTTGTGCCCCTGGGCAGCCGTTCCTTGTGCCCACCCCTTGTCTCGGCCCTGGGAGCTGGTACACCTGTACAAGACTGAAGGGGGGCCAGAGGGAGGATATAAGGGCCCCCCAATGTATACAGTGTAGCGATGATTTCCGGCGTTTCCTTGCCCACGTTGCACCTCAGGAGCAGGAAAGTTCTGTCTCTCTATCTCTAGAGGGCGGTGCCTGGATATATGTTCTCATTTATTGCGCAGTATAAAGAGTCCGCTCTGCGTATTTATTTATTCATGGCGTGTCTGGGAGGAGGCTGCGCTCACCGCGCAATTATACAAAGGGAAAAAAAAAACATCCCGCACTCTATGATTATAATATAATGGCTTAATGAAATCATCAGAAATGCACAACAAACAGCGTGCCGCCGCCGCCGCGTCCGGATTAATAATTTAACCGGAAATTCATTAAGTGCCTTTGTGTCCCGGCAACGCGCGCAATTGTTACTTCGCCTCCTCATTAGTGATTGTGGAACGGTTCAAGGGGCCCTAAGAATGCGAGGGGCCGGTCATAAAGAGGGGCGAGCAATGCGCAGAACGAGATCCGCGAGGATATTAAAGAGACGCAAAACCCACCAATGACGTTTCATGCTGCAGGCCAGACTGATCAACTACCCAGATATAAACACTGCGCTTCTATATCAATACAAACTACCCCGATATAAACACTGCGCTTCTACATCAATACAGACTACCCAGATATAAACACTGCGCTTCCATATCAATACAGACTACCCCGATATAAACACTGCGCTTCTACATCAATACAAACTACCCAGATATAAACACTGCGCTTCTATATCAATACAGACTACCCAGATATAAACACTGCGCTTCTATATCAATACAAACTACCCCGATATAAACACTGCGCTTCTACATCAATACAGACTACCCAGATATAAACACTGCGCTTCTACATCAATACAGACTACCCAGATATAAACACTGCGCTTCTATATCAATACAGACTACCCCGATATAAACACTGCGCTTCTACATCAATACAGACTAACCAGATATAAACACTGCGGCCCAGATTCTCAGAGATCAGCGTAACGTATCTCATTTACGTTACGCCGCCAAAAGTTTTCCAGCCAAATGCTTTATTCACAAAGCACTTGCGTGTAAAGTTGCGGCGGCGTAACGTAAATCACCCGGCGGAATTCAAATTCGGCGGGTAGGGGGCGCGTATCATTTAAATGATGCGCGTCCCCGCGCCGAACGAACTGCGCATGCGCCGTCCCTAAAATTTCCCGGTGTGCATTGCTTTAAATGACGTCGCAAGGACGTCATTGGTTTTGACGTGGACGTAAATGACGTCCAGCACCATTCACGGACGACTTGCGCAAACAATGTAATTTTTTTAATTTTCGACGCGGGAACGACGGCCATACTTAACATTGGCTGCGCCTCATATACCCATAACATTGATCAGACGGGAGATAGAGAGATACAAAGTAACATTGTTTATAAACATTGATCAGACAGGAGATAGAGAGATACAAAGTAACATTGTTTATAAACATTGATCAGACGGGAGATAGAGAGATACAAAGTAACATTGTTTATAAACATTGATCAGACTGGGGATATAGAGATACAAAGTAACATTGTTTATAAACATTGATCAGACGGGAGATAGAGAGATACAAAGTAACATTGTTTATAAACATTGATCAGACGGGAGATAGAGAGATACAAAGTAACATTGTTTATAAACATTGATCAGACGGGAGAGAGAGAGATACAAAGTAACATTGTTTATAAACATTGATCAGACGGGAGATAGAGAGATACAAAGTAACATTGTTTATAAACATTGATCAGACTGGGGATATAGAGATACAAAGTAACATTGTTTATAAACATTGATCAGACGGGAGATAGAGAGATACAAAGTAACATTGTTTATAAACATTGATCAGACGGGAGATAGAGAGATACAAAGTAACATTGTTTATAAACATTGATCAGACGGGAGAGAGAGAGATACAAAGTAACATTGTTTATAAACATTGATCAGACGGGAGATAGAGAGATACAAAGTAACATTGTTTATAAACATCGATCAGACGGGAGAGAGAGATACAAAGTAACATTGTTTATAAACATTGATCAGACGGGAGATGAAGAGATACAAAGTAACATTGTTTATAAACATTGATCAGACGGGAGATAGAGATACAAAGTAACATTGTATCTCCTGTCTGATCAATGTTTATAAACAATGTTACTTTGTATCTCTATCTCCTGTCTGATCAATGTTTATAAACAATGTTACTTTGTATCTCTCTATCTCCCGTCTCATCAATGTTTATAAACAATGTTACTTTGTATCTCTATCTCCTGTCTGATCAATGTTTATAAACAATGTTACTTTGTATCTCTCTATCTCCCGTCTGATCAATGTTTATAAACAATGTTACTTTGTATCTCTCTATCTCCTGTCTGATCAATGTTTATAAACAATGTTACTTTGTATTTCTCTATCTCCTGTCTGATCAATGTTTATAAACAATGTTACTTTGTATCTCTATCTCCTGTCTGATCAATGTTTATAAACAATGTTACTTTGTATCTCTATCTCCTGTCTGATCAATGTTTATAAACAATGTTACTTTGTATCTCTCTATCTCCCGTCTGATCAATGTTTATAAACAATGTTACTTTGTATCTCTCTATCTCCCTTCTGATCAATGTTTATAAACAATGTTACTTTGTATCTCTCTATCTCCCATCTGATCAATGTTTATAAACAATGTTACTTTGTATCTCTCTATCTCCCGTCTGATCAATGTTTATAAACAATGTTACTTTGTATCTCTCTATCTCCCGTCTGATCAATGTTTATAAACAATGTTACTTTGTATCTCTATCTCCCGTCTGATCAATGTTTATAAACAATGTTACTTTGTATCTCTCTATCTCCCGTCTGATCAATGTTTATAAACAATGTTACTTTGTATCTCTATCTCCCGTCTGATCAATGTTTATAAACAATGTTACTTTGTATCTCTCTATCTCCTGTCTGATCAATGTTTATAAACAATGTTACTTTGTATCTCTCTATCTCCCGTCTGATCAATGTTTATAAACAATGTTACTTTGTATCTCTCTATCTCCCGTCTGATCAATGTTTATAAACAATGTTACTTTGTATCTCTCTATCTCCCGTCTGATCAATGTTTATAAACAATGTTACTTTGTATCTCTCCATCTCCTGTCTGATCAATGTTTATAAACAATGTTACTTTGTATCTCTCTATCTCCCATCTGATCAATGTTTATAAACAATGTTACTTTGTATCTCTCTATCTCCCGTCTGATCAATGTTTATAAACAATGTTACTTTGTATCTCTCTATCTCCCGTCTGATCAATGTTTATAAACAATGTTACTTTGTATCTCTCTATCTCCTGTCTGATCAATGTTTATAAACAATGTTACTTTGTATCTCTCTATCTCCCGTCTGATCAATGTTTATAAACAATGTTACTTTGTATCTCTCTATCTCCCGTCTGATCAATGTTTATAAACAATGTTACTTTGTATCTCTCTATCTCCCGTCTGATCAATGTTTATAAACAATGTTACTTTGTATCTCTCTCTCTCCCGTCTGATCAATGTTTATAAACAATGTTACTTTGTATCTCTATCTCCCGTCTGATCAATGTTTATAAACAATGTTACTTTGTATCTCTCTATCTCCTGTCTGATCAATGTTTATAAACAATCGTAGTTTCCTATGATGTCAATGGGAAGGCGCGGTATAGGACGGGTAAACCCCCCCCCGCTCCTTCACCGCTCCAAAGATGCGGCTAGCAGGACTTTTGGAGCGGTCCCGCTAGCCTACCGCTTCAGTGTGAAAGCCTTCGGGGCTTTCACACCGAAGACTGCAGGGCACGATTTTTTCAGGTGGTATAGCAGCGCTATTTTTAGCGCTAAACCACTAAATCTAGAGAGTATGGCCCCTTTACGTGCTGACCGTATGTCCGCTTTTTCATCCATCTGTTTGCGGATGAAAAAGGGACATACATGGGTCCCTATGTGATTGCGGGTGTCAGCGCATAAACATCCGCTGACACCCGTAATCACCCGCCTCCGCAAAAAGCCGGTTTGATCCGTGTTCATCCGATCCCCCCACAGTGTGCGGGGACCGCCCTGTCAGCCGCCGGCTCAGCGGGGATATGCGGAGCGATCCCCGCTGAGCTTACGAACACACGGAGGCGGATCATTACTAATCCGCCCCGTGTGAAAGGGCCCTAAGGAGGAGTCAGAAAAGTGTCCAAATAGGGACTGTACTAACTAGTGTCAAACAGGAGGGGGGAACAAGGTAATATTAAGCAGGCCGCTGTGGCAGCACTATAAACGTCGTATTGATTTGTAACAATAGTTGTATTTTCCTTTAACCACTTCCATACCGGGGGGCACTTACACACCTTCCTGCCCAGGCCAATTTTCAGCTTTCAGCGCTGTCGCACTTTGAATGACAATTGCGCGGTCGTGCTACACTGCACCCAAACAATTTTTTCATCATTTTGTTTCAACAAATAGATCTTTCTTTTAGTGGTATTTGATCACCTCTGCGATTTTTATTTTTTGCGCAACAACTAAAAAAAGACAGAAAATTTGAAAAAAAATTAAGTTTTTATTTTTTTCTGTAAATTTTTTGGGTAAATAAGTAAGTTTTCTACTTTGATTATGGGCACCGGTGAGGCGGCACTGATGGGCACCGGTGAGGTGGCACTGATGGACACTGAGGTGTGGCACTGATGGCATTGCTGGGCATCGCTTGTTTATCCCAGTGCCAGTCCCATGTTGTCCCATGTTGTCAGTCAGTGCCCCATGGGCACTGATTGGCATCTATTCTCTTTTTTTTTTACTGCCCTTTTTTTTTTTTCACTGCCCTTCCCTGGTGGTCCAGTGTGGGCTTTCCTGGTGGTCCAGTGTGGGCTTTCCTGGTGGTCCAGTGTGGGCTTTCCTGGTGGTCCAGTGTGGGCTTTCCTGGTGGTCCAGTGTGGGCTTTCCTGGTGGTCCAGTGTGGGCATCCGAGGGTGGCTGTGTTGATAAACAATCAGCGCGAACCTCCCCTGTCAGGAGAGCCGCCAATCTGTCAGACGCGAGTGAGAAAGAGCCGATCAACGGCTCTTCCTGTTTACATCGTAATGAGCCGTGATTGGACACGGCTGATCACGTGGTAAAGAGCCTCTTTACAGAGATCGGACTGACACCCCGCATCACCGATCGCCGCGCCACGGGCGTGCGCCGGCATGAAATCCTGCAGGACGTCAATAGACGTCCAGTCAGGATTTCACAACCACTTCCCGGACGTCAATTGTCCATGGACCGGGCGGGAAGTGGTTAACAGATACAATGTTTCAGCCGTTCTCTCTGATACAGAAAATGGGCGGAGCTAAAAGAAAGGCCGCGATGTAATTAAAGTCATCAGGAAGTTCCTTGTAATGAAGGGGCGACAAAGAGCCGCAGAGAGGGGGGGGGCACGCGACCGCCGTGGTCCCGGTAACAGATGGCGTCTGAGCGGATAGAAGGGCGGGCGTGTCACAGATGGCGCCGGGCTGATTAATAGAACAGCGGGAACAACAAACGCGGCTTTGGGCCGGCTGGGCCGCTTTCCTGCCGCGGCTTTTATTCATTTAATGAGGCAATAAAAGAAGGTCGCAAAGAATTGTCTCAATCACGGGCAGCAAAACGCTCGCCGCCGAGGAAATCAATGCGCTGAAGTTTTTATGCCCGCTCCTTTTCTTTATATTCTTATTATTCCATCGATCGGCCTTTAATAACCGGAATGGTTCGGGGGAAAAAATTTGGTTTCATTAACTAATGATGCCGTCTGAAGCGCGACGCGCCAAAACTTTCTTTCTTTTTGAAGGTTTGGAATTGTTTTTTATTTTATTGCTGTCTGCGCCTGAAGCCTTGCAAATTCACTGAATTACCAAAAGTATTGGGACGCCTGCCTTTACACTACATCACCAAAAGTATTGGGACGCCGGCCTTTACCCTACGTCACCAAAAGTATTGGGACGCCGGCCTTTACACTACATCACCAAAAGTATTGGGACGCCGGCCTTTACACTACATCACCAAAAGTATTGGGACGCCGGCCTTTACACTACATCACCAAAAGTATTGGGACGCCGGCCTTTACACTACATCACCAAAAGTATTGGGACGCCTGCCTTTACACGACATCACCAAAAGTATTGGGACGCCGGCCTTTACACTACGTCACCAAAAGTATTGGGACACCTGCCTTTACACGACTTCACCAAAAGTATTGGGACGCCGGCCTTTACACTACGTCACCAAAAGTATTGGGACGCCTGCCTTTACACTACGTCACCAAAAGTATTGGGACGCCGGCCTTTACACTACATCGCCAAAAGTATTGGGACGCCTGCCTTTACACGACATCACCAAAAGTATTGGGACGCCGGCCTTTACACTACATCACCAAAAGTATTGGGACGCCGGCCTTTACACTACATCACCAAAAGTATTGGGACGCCTGCCTTTACACACACACATGAGGAGAAGAGCTGCAAATGGGAACTGTGTGTTGAGTTATTTTGAGGGGAGAGGACATTTACACCGTTATACAAGCTGTACACTCACTACACAACATTTTAGATACAAAGGCCCAGATTCTGAAAGGGCTTACGACGTCGCAACGCCATGTACGCCATCGTCGTAAGTCCTAATCTGGGCCGTCGTATCTATGCGACTGATTCTTAGAATCAGTTACGCATAGATAACCATAAGATCCGACAGGCGTAAGGCTCTTACGCTGTCGGATCTTAAATGCAATATTTTTTGGCCCGCTAGGTGTCGCCTCCGTCGTTTTCCCGATCGAGTATGCAAATTAGCATAATACGCGAATTCCCGAACGTACGCCCGACCGACGCAGTGAATTTACAACGTTTACGTAACATTTGCGACGCGTAAAGTTGCCCCTGGGTCTATGAGGCGCAGTCAATGTTAAGTATGGCCGTCGTTCCCGCGTCGAAATGTGAAAATTTGCATTGTTTGCGTAAGTCATCTGTGAATGGCGCTGGACGCCATTTACGTTAGCGTCGAAACCAATGACGTCCTTGCGACGTCGTTTAGCGCAATGCACGTCGGGAAATTTTAGGGACAGCGCATGCGCAGTACGTTCGGCGCGGGAACGCGCCTAATTTAAATGATCCACGCCCCCTACCCGGATCATTTGAATTAGGCGGGCTTGCGCCGGAGGATTTACGCTACGCCGCCACAACTTTACAGGCAAGTGCTTTGTGAATCAAGCACTTGCCCGTAAAACTTGCGGCGCCGTAACGTAAATGAGATACGTTACGCCGCCGCATTATTACGCCCATCTACGATAATCTGGGCCCAAGTGTCATTTCTTCAGTGTTGTCACATGAAAAGATTTACACCAATGGGACTCAGGGGGTGTACTTACTTTTGTGAGATCCTGTATCTATATAAAAAACGATATTGCATGGATCTGTTATAATATACAATGTTGCTATATATTATATTTTGTTATTGGAAGCAGAATGTTATCATTCCCTCCTACTAATAAAGTTATTTGCACCTTTTGAATGTTTTTCTACAATAAAAACGTCTCCATTTCTTATACATGGCATTTTGTGTGCTGGGCATGCTGGGGCTTGTAGTGCCCCCGGTGGTGTACCCGGAGGGGGTGGGGTCTGTCTGGCGGCGGTGGTGGGCACGTTGTATGTCAGTGTCGCGGATTATTCATGGTGTGGGTGGGCACAACAAGCCGTCTGGTTTCTCGTCTCCCGTATTATTAATTGATGAGAGTGAAGTGTGTGGAGGAGGGGAAGACGCACCGGAGTGCCAACCAACATGCGTGGAAATACCGCGTTACCCACACCCAGGAAATGATGAATTCCGCGCCCAAACATGGGCACAGGAGGGGGAGGGGCAAAGGGACCTCTTTATTTCTGGGCTGATTCTTCCTTTCCTCCTCCTTTCCCGTAGTAGGCAATGTACAGCTGAAGTTTATTCTGCTTATATATCACCCCCCCGCAGGGCTTTTTTTCCCTCAGAGTATAGGTGCTCCTCCCCCTACCCACCTCCGAGGACCGTTCCTTGGCTCCACCCCCTGCCCACCTTCCAGAACCTTTATAGAGAATACAGAACCAAGTGTAATTTTTTTGGTGCCAAGTAATTTGTATGGAATTTGTTATTAATAATAACAAGAAAAACAGTAAAATAGATCCTTTGCAGCCAGCAACACCAATAGAACCTCCAGCAACAATAGATCTCCCTACAACAATAAGGAACCACCGGCAGCAAAAATATACCCCAGCAAAAATAGACCGTCAGTAACAATAGACTCCCCAGCAACTATCAACCCCCGGCAGCAACAACCGATATCCCCACAGCCAGCATCAAGGGACCCTCCAGCAGCCAGCAACTATAGACCCCCTGGCTCAACAGTAGATCTCTCCCAGGAACAAATAACCCCCCCCAGCAACATAAGACCCACCCCCACCAACAATAGATCTCCCACCACTAACAACAGACTTCCTCAGCAACAATAGACCCCCCCATGCTAAAAATAGACCCCCCCCAGCTACAATAGATCCCCCAGAAGCCAGCATGAGCAGACCCTTCAGCACACCCCAGCACCCCTTGCACATATTCAGTCCTGGAGGTGCCGGAACTGCGTTCCCCTGCGTTCCTGCTGAAAAAAAGCCCTGCCCCCCGCCCCCCCCCCAGGCCCCCCCTCACATTAACATTTTTTTTTTTAATAAAACCATTTTCATTACAACTTATTTTAGATCCGGTGCTTCTCTATGCAATGCAGGCAGATCATGGCTGGTGGGAGGGGCTTCCTGAAAACATCCCAGCCCCCTCCCTCAGCCATCCTCTCAGGAGCCCTCAGTCCTGATGCAAGAAGTAGGAGGAGTTATCCAGGGTGGGTGGGTGGAGGAGGAGTGGGCGTTCCTAGACATTTGCATGCAGACCCCCCCCCCCCCGAGGTAACGCCCACATGTGATGCTGAGCCGCTATGATTGAAGGATCTGAAATCCAATGAATGGAAGGGGTGGACCAGGGAGAGTCAGGCTGGGGAGGAAGGGGCTAGGTGATGCTGGGTGCCCTCCAGCCAGGAAATGATGCAGGGCTGCAGCTTCTAATGCACATGGTGAGAAGCTCACAGTGTGCGGTGACATCAGAGGAGGACGTTTCAGTCCAGGAGAGGAGGCGGTACATATGGGCCAGACTGAAGGGGGAGGGGGGATTTATATTATACATAACTCAGTGCAGGAAGGAAGAGGATGGGAGAAGAGAAGAAGGGAAAGAGAAGAAAGGGAAGGAAATGGCAAGAAGAGGAGAGAAAAGGAGGAAATGGAAGGGAGAGGAGAGGAAGAGAAAAGCAAAAAACTGAGAAAAGAGAGTAAAGGGGGAAAAAAAGAAGAGAAAAAAAGTGGAGGGAAAGGGAAGGGGAGGAAAAGGATGGAAGGAAGAAGGAGGGGAAAGAAAGAGAAGAGAGGGAAATCGAGAAGTGGAGAGACGAGGCACAGAGAGGAGAGCAGAAGGGAAAGGAGAGGAGAGGAAATAAAAGGGAAGTAAAAAGGGATAGGGAAGAGAGAGAGAAAGTAATAGAGAAGGTGAGAGAGATGTGTAAAGGTATTGGAGTAGAGAGGAGAGGAGAAGAAAGGAGGGATTGAGGGAAGGAGAGAAGAGGAGAGGGAAAGGGAGAAGAGAGAAGTAAGAGAGAGAAAGGTGAGGAGAGAAGAGGAGAAGTAAGGGAAAGGAGAGGAAATAAAAGGGATAGGGAAAAGAGAGAGAAGGTAATAGAGATGTGTAAAGGTATTGGAGTAGAGAGGAGAGGACAAGAAAGGAAGGAGATAAGAGGAGAGGGAGAGGAGAGAAGAAAGAGAGAAGAGAGGGAGGGAAAGGAAGGAAAGGTGAGGAGAGGGAAAGAGAGAGGAGAGGGGGAGAAGAGAGGGAGGGAAATAAAGGAAAGGTGAGGAGAGGGAGAGGAGGGAAGAGAAAGAGAGAGAGAGAGAGAGAGAGAGAGAGAGAGAGAGAAAGGTAAATTAGATGAGAGGGAAGGATGAGAGAAGGAAGAGGAAAGTAAAGGAGAGGGGTGGTAAAGGGAGAAGAGAGAGGGGAAAGGAAGGAAAGGCGAGGACAGGGAAAGGAGAGGGGGGAGGGGCAGATGAGGAAAGGAAGAGGGGAGTAAGGGAAAGAAGTGGAGTGAGGAATAAAGGGAGAAGAGAGGGAGGGAAAGGAAGGAAGGGTGTGGAGAGAGAAAGGAGAGGAGGGGGAGGGCAGATGGGGAAAGGGAGAGGGAAGTCAAGGGGAGGAAAGGGAGGGGAGGTGGAGGAGAGGAGAAGAGAAGGGAGGGAAGGAGAGCAGAGGAGAGGGGTGAGATGGAGTAGAGAGGAGAGGGGGGAGGAGAGTGGAGGAAAAGGAGAGAGGAGAGGGAAGGAAGGAGAGGGAAGGAGAGAGGAGGGAAGGATAGGGATTGAAGGAGAGGGAAGGGAAGGGGAGGGAATGAGATAAGAGGGAGGGAAGGAGAGGGGAGGGAAGGAGAGGGGAGGAGAGGGAAGGAAGGAGAAGGAAGGAGAGGGGAGGGAAGAAGATGAGAGGAAAGGAGATGGAAGGAGAGGAGAGAGAAGGAGATGAGAAGGAAGGAGAGGAAAGGAAGGAGAGGGGAGGAAGGAAGGAAGGAAGGAGAGGAGAGGGAAAGAGATGAGAGGGAAGGAGAGGGAAGAAGAGGAGAGGGAAGGAGAGAGAGGGAAGGAAGGAAGGAAGGAAGGATGGGAGGAAGGAGGGAGAGGAAAGGAAGGAGAGGGAAGGAGAGGGAGATTAGAGGGAAGGAAAGAGAGGGGAGGAGAGGATAGCAGAGAGGAGAGGGAATGAGAAAAGAGGAGAGGAGAGAGAAAATGGAAGGTAAAGAGAGGGAAGGAGAGGAGAGAGAGAGAGAGAGAGAGAGAGAAGGAAATATAGCTGAGGAGGAACAAGGAGAGGAAAAGTAGTAAACATTTTGGTAAGGGGAGGGAAGGAAAGGAGAGAAGAGGGGAGGGAAGGAAGGAGAGGAGTGGAGGAAATGAGGTAAGGGGGAGGGAAGGAAGGAGAGTTGAGGGAAAGGAGAGGAAATGAGGTAAGGGGGAGGGAAAGGACTTCTTTCATGGCTCTGATAGGTCATGTGACTGAAGGTGAAAGGCCACAAAGGAGACAGAAGTTGGGGGGTGCGGAGAGGTTTTCCATGATAAATCGGGTCCTTTGGCCACATTCCCCCGTTGGCTCCAGTCACCGGGGTCCCCACTGGGGCACATTTCATACTGCAGTACACTGAAGCCCCCAAATCTCTGCTTACGGAATGAATGAATGACTTGTATAGCGCTACTCATGCGAACTGAATCGCCTCTGGGCGCTTTTTCCAGCCAGTGTCAGCTTGGCTGGTGCGGTCATTTTACCCCTTTGGAACGTGACACACTTGAAACACAGTCATACACACAGATATACACATATATACTGGGCCAATTTGGACAAGATCCAATTTACCTACCAGCATGTCTTAGGAGTGTAGGAGGAAACCGGAGTACCCAGAGGAAACACACGCAGGCACAGGGAGAACATGCAAACTCCAGGCAGATGGTGTCGTGGTCGGGATTCGAACCAGCGACACTTTTTTGCTGCTAGGTGAAAGTGCTACTCACTACACCACTGTGCTGCCCCAAGGACTATGAAAGGACTCGCTAGATATGTCCCCCTCCCCTCCCCCACCCAGCGGCTCTCCGTGCTCCTGGATGGATGGATTGTATTTATCTGGAAATAAACTATTTCTATTTTTTGTGGGAAGTAGAAAATGAAAGGAATTGGGATGGAGAAGATTTATTGTTGAGTACAGAAGATGAAGGTGAGAATCGGAGCCGCATCTATCAGCCGCTGTGATGAGGATGTTCTTCTGGATATGAGAAAAGAGTGAAGTGTGAATTGTGAAGTCTCCGGAGCCGCTGTCCTCTTTTACCCGATAGACGCCGGGAAATAATCTCATCTCCTGGAATCAGATTGTCACCGACTCCCGAACAATCCCCACCATAGTCTACAGACAGCGTCTTCTGTGGGGTCATTGCCGGGATCCGGCCAACAATGAGGAGGCTCAGGACACATGGAGTGACACCGGAGGCTCAGGAGACATGGAGTGACACCGGAGGCTCAGGAGACATGGAGTGACACCGGAGGCTCAGGACACATGGAGTGACATCGGAGGCTCAGGAGACATGGAGTGACACCGGAGGCTCAGGAGACATGGAGTGACACCGGAGGCTCAGGACACATGGAGTGACACCGGAGGCTCAGGACACATGGAGTGACACCGGAGGCTCAGGACACATGGAGTGACACCGGAGGCTCAGGAGACATGGAGTGACACCGGAGGCTCAGGACACATGGAGTGACACCGGAGGCTCAGGACACATGGAGTGACATCGGAGGCTCAGGAGACATGGAGTGACACCGGAGGCTCAGGACACATGGAGTGACACCGGAGGCTCAGGACACATGGAGTGACACCGGAGGCTCAGGACACATGGAGTGACACCGGAGGCTCAGGACACATGGAGTGACACCGGAGGCTCAGGACACATGGAGTGACACCGGAGGCTCAGGAGACATGGAGTGACACCGGAGGCTCAGGAGACATGGAGTGACACCGGAGGCTCAGGAGACATGGAGTGACACCGGAGGCTCAGGAGACATGGAGTGACACCGGAGGCTCAGGAGACATGGAGTGACACCGGAGGCTCAGGAGACATGGAGTGACACTGGAGGCTCAGGAGACATGGAGTGACACCGGAGGCTCAGGAGACATGGAGTGACACTGGAGGCTCAGGAGACATGGAGTGACACCAGAGGCTCAGGAGACATGGAGTGACACCGGAGGCTCAGGAGACATGGAGTGACACCAGAGGCTCAGGAGACATGGAGTGACACCGGAGGCTCAGGAGACATGGAGTGACACCGGAGGCTCAGGAGACATGGAGTGACACCGGAGGCTCAGGAGACATGGAGTGACACCGGAGGCTCAGGAGACATGGAGTGACTCTGGAGGCTCAGGAGACATGGAGTGACACCGGAGGCTCAGGAGACATGGAGTGACACCGGAGGCTCAGGAGACATGGAGTGACTCCGGATGCTCAGGAGACATGGAGTGACACCGGAGGCTCAGGAGACATGGAGTGACACCGGAGGCTCAGGAGACATGGAGTGACACCGGATGCTCAGGAGACATGGAGTGACACCGGATGCTCAGGAGACATGGAGTGACACCGGAGGCTCAGGACACATGGAGTGACACCGGAGGCTCAGGAGACATGGAGTGACACCGTAATGCTCAGGAGACATGGAGTGACACCGGATGCTCAGGAGACATGGAGTGACACCGTAATGCTCAGGAGACATGGAGTGACACCGTAATGCTCAGGAGACATGGAGTGACACCGTAATGCTCAGGAGACATGGAGTGACACCGTAATGCTCAGGAGACATGGAGTGACACCGGAGGCTGAGGAGACATGGAGTGACACTGGATGCTCAGGAGACATGGAGTGACACCGTAATGCTCAGGAGACATGGAGTGACACCGTAATGCTCAGGAGACATGGAGTGACACCGGATGCTCAGGAGACATGGAGTGACACCGGATGCTCAGGAGACATGGAGTGACACCGGATGCTCAGGAGACATGGAGTGACACTGGATGCTCAGAAGACATGGAGTGACACTGGATGCTCAGGAGACATGGAGTGACACTGGATGGTCAGGACACATGGAGTGACACCGGAGGCTCAGGAGACATGGAGTGACACTGGATGCTCAGAAGACATGGAGTGACACTGGATGCTCAGGAGACATGGAGTGACACTGGATGGTCAGGACACATGGAGTGACACCGGAGGCTCAGGAGACATGGAGTGACACCGGAGGCTCAGGAGACATGGAGTGACACTGGATGGTCAGGACACATGGAGTGACACCGGATGCTCAGGAGACATGGAGTGACACTGGAGGCTCAGGACACAT
This sequence comes from Rana temporaria, assembly GCF_905171775.1. Lineage (NCBI taxonomy): Eukaryota > Metazoa > Chordata > Amphibia > Anura > Ranidae > Rana > Rana temporaria. The sequence continues at coordinate 1,706,272 of NC_053493.1, forward strand.
GGAGTGACACCAGAGGCTCAGGAGACATGGAGTGACACCGAAGGCTCAGGAGACATGGAGTGACACCGGAGGCTCAGGACACATGGAGTGACACCGGAGGCTCAGGACACATGGAGTGACACCGGAGGCTCAGGAGACATGGAGTGACACCGGAGGCTCAGGAGACATGGAGTGACACCGGAGGCTCAGGACACATGGAGTGACACCGGAGGCTCAGGAGACATGGAGTGACACCGGAGGCTCAGGAGACATGGAGTGACACCGGAGGCTCAGGAGACATGGAGTGACACCGGAGGCTCAGGAGACATGGAGTGACACCGGAGGCTCAGGAGACATGGAGTGACACCGGGATGCTCAGGAGACATGGAGTGACACCGGAGGCTCAGGAGACATGGAGTGACACCGGAATGCTCAGGAGACATGGAGTGACACCGGAGGCTCAGGAGACATGGAGTGACACTGGATGCTCAGGAGACATGGAGTGACACTGGATGGTCAGGACACATGGAGTGACACCGGAGGCTCAGGAGACATGGAGTGACACCGGAGGCTCAGGACACATGGAGTGACACCGGAGGCTCAGGAGACATGGAGTGACACCGGAGGCTCAGGAGACATGGAGTGACACCGGAGGCTCAGGAGACATGGAGTGACACCGGAGGCTCAGGAGACATGGAGTGACACCAGAGGCTCAGGAGACATGGAGTGACACTGGAGGCTCAGGAGACATGGAGTGACACCAGAGGCTCAGGAGACATGGAGTGACACCGGAGGCTCAGGAGACATGGAGTGACACCGGAGGCTCAGGAGACATGGAGTGACACCGGAGGCTCAGGAGACATGGAGTGACACCGGAGGCTCAGGAGACATGGAGTGACTCTGGAGGCTCAGGAGACATGGAGTGACACCGGATGCTCAGGAGACATGGAGTGACACCGGATGCTCAGGAGACATGGAGTGACACCGTAATGCTCAGGAGACATGGAGTGACACCGGATGCTCAGGAGACATGGAGTGACACCGGATGCTCAGGAGACATGGAGTGACACTGGATGCTCAGGAGACATGGAGTGACACTGGATGGTCAGGACACATGGAGTGACACCGGAGGCTCAGGAGACATGGAGTGACACCGGAGGCTCAGGAGACATGGAGTGACACTGGATGGTCAGGACACATGGAGTGACACCGGAGGCTCAGGACACATGGAGTGACACCAGAGGCTCAGGAGACATGGAGTGACACCGAAGGCTCAGGAGACATGGAGTGACACCGGAGGCTCAGGACACATGGAGTGACACCGGAGGCTCAGGACACATGGAGTGACACCGGAGGCTCAGGAGACATGGAGTGACACCGGAGGCTCAGGACACATGGAGTGACACCGGAGGCTCAGGAGACATGGAGTGACACCGGAGGCTCAGGAGACATGGAGTGACACCGGAGGCTCAGGAGACATGGAGTGACACCGGAGGCTCAGGAGACATGGAGTGACACCGGAGGCTCAGGAGACATGGAGTGACACCGGAGGCTCAGGAGACATGGAGTGACACCGGAGGCTCAGGAGACATGGAGTGACACCGGAGGATCAGGAGACATGGAGTGACAACGGAGGCTCAGGAGACATGGAGTAACACTGGATGCTCAGGAGACATGGAGTGACACCGGAGGCTCAGGAGACATGGAGTGACACCGGAGGCTCAGGAGACATGGAGTGACACCGGAGGCTCAGGAGACATGGAGTGACACCGGAATGCTCAGGACACATGGAGTGACACCGGGATGCTCAGGAGACATGGAGTGACACCGGAGGCTCAGGAGACATGGAGTGACACCGGAATGCTCAGGACACATGGAGTGACACCGGAGGCTCAGGAGACATGGAGTGACACCGGAGGCTCAGGACACATGGAGTGACACCGGAGGCTCAGGAGACATGGAGTGACTCCGGATGCTCAGGAGACATGGAGTGACACCGGAGGCTCAGGAGACATGGAGTGACACCGGAGGCTCAGGAGACATGGAGTGACACCGGAGGCTCAGGACACATGGAGTGACACCGGAGGCTCAGGACACATGGAGTGACACCGGAGGCTCAGGAGACATGGAGTGACACCGGAGGCTCAGGACACATGGAGTGACACCGGAGGCTCAGGAGACATGGAGTGACACCGGAGGCTCAGGAGACATGGAGTGACACCGGAGGCTCAGGAGACATGGAGTAACACTGGATGCTCAGGAGACATGGAGTGACACCGGAGGCTCAGGAGACATGGAGTGACACCGGAGGCTCAGGACACATGGAGTGACACCGGAGGCTCAGGACACATGAAGTGACACCGGAGGCTCAGGAGACATGGAGTGACACCGGAGGCTCAGGAGACATGGAGTGACACTGGAGGCTCAGGAGACATGGAGTGACACCAGAGGCTCAGGAGACATGGAGTGACACTGGAGGCTCAGGAGACATGGAGTGACACCAGAGGCTCAGGAGACATGGAGTGACACCGGAGGCTCAGGAGACATGGAGTGACACCGGAGGCTCAGGAGACATGGAGTGACACCGGAGGCTCAGGAGACATGGAGTGACACCGGAGGCTCAGGAGACATGGAGTGACACCGGAGGCTCAGGAGACATGGAGTGACACCGGAGGTTCAGGAGACATGGAGTGACAACGGAGGCTCAGGAGACATGGAGTAACACTGGATGCTCAGGAGACATGGAGTGACACCGGAGGCTCAGGAGACATGGAGTGACACCGGAGGCTCAGGAGACATGGAGTGACACCGGAGGCTCAGGAGACATGGAGTGACACCGGAATGCTCAGGACACATGGAGTGACACCGGGATGCTCAGGAGACATGGAGTGACACCGGAATGCTCAGGACACATGGAGTGACACCGGAGGCTCAGGAGACATGGAGTGACACCGGAGGCTCAGGACACATGGAGTGACACCGGAGGCTCAGGAGACATGGAGTGACTCCGGATGCTCAGGAGACATGGAGTGACACCGGAGGCTCAGGAGACATGGAGTGACACCGGAGGCTCAGGAGACATGGAGTGACACCGGAGGCTCAGGACACATGGAGTGACACCGGAGGCTCAGGACACATGGAGTGACACCGGAGGCTCAGGAGACATGGAGTGACACCGGGATGCTCAGGAGACATGGAGTGACACCGGAGGCTCAGGACACATGGAGTGACTCCGGATGCTCAGGAGACATGGAGTGACACCGGAGGCTCAGGAGACATGGAGTGACACCGGAGGCTCAGGACACATGGAGTGACTCCGGAGGCTCAGGACACATGGAGTGACACCGGAGGCTCAGGAGACATGGAGTGACACCGGAGGCTCAGGACACATGGAGTGACACCGGAGGCTCAGGACACATGGAGTGACTCCGGAGGCTCAGGACACATGGAGTGACTCCGGAGGCTCAGGAGACATGGAGTGACACCGGAGGCTCAGGAGACATGGAGTGACACCGGAGGCTCAGGAGACATGGAGTGACACCGGAGGCTCAGGAGACATGGAGTGACACCGGAATGCTCAGGAGACATGGAGTGACACCGGAGGCTTAGGACACATGGAGTGACACCGGAGGCTCAGGAGACATGGAGTGACACCGGAGGCTCAGGAGACATGGAGTGACAGGGAAAGGTTCCTGATGAAGAGGGAAAGTGTAGGGCTCGCAACAGTATTGCAGGTGGAGAGGAAGTCAAGAGGAATATAGTTCCTCTATTCTTTCATGAGTCACTGGGAAAGCTATCTGATTGGATGCTCCCTCCTCTGGCAGCCATCTTGGGTCAGGCAGAGCCTATTTAAGACCCTGGCTCCTGTGTTTGGTAGAGTAGGGACAGGTACCCCACTCGGTAGGGACAATACTAGCGGCAGGGAAAGGTTCCCGATGAGGAGGGAAAGCGTAGGGCTCGCTACTTCTCTGGACACCTGCCTGTTGGGCACAAGACGGCCAGGCCGCGTTCTTTCCCTCTCTGCACGCTGTTGGGACTGCGAGTTTTCCCGCTCGGCCTGCCTTCTTGCATTGCACTGGGACCGAGTGCGTTATTCCGCCACACCGCGCCGCACCTACAAGCGCACGTGTGCGATTTCACCACAACGATAAAAATCCGCTCTGCGAAATATCCCCAAATATTCATCCCCTTGACTCTCACAGACGTTACTTGGAAGATCGGCGTCGCCGGCGTGGAAGCGGTTAATAAAAGCGCGCGGGGGGGGGGGGGTGATATTCCCGCCCTGCGAGATGTCGTGTTGTATTTATGTAAATTCCTCGTTTGTTGCTGTCGGTGTCTGGAGATGCGGCTGTTGGATCGACGCTGATAAAATAACGACGTGGTTTCACCCCCCCGCCGCGTTTCGTCCTCACTGTTAATTATCTGACTATATAGAATTTTACAAGTGCGACGTCTCAGAGCGGTTCAGAGCGGTGCGTCTCATCTGGTACATGCGGCTGGGTGCCGGCTGCGGTAAACACGGAACAAAGACTCCCGGCCAATCGGGTCTCAGGATCCGCTTCCTGATTGGCCAGGAGGAGAGGCAGCAGCCCTACCCCAGATCCTTGTCATCTGCCTCCTGAAGTAAGGAGGCCTTCTTAATTTAATAGTGAATATAAATTCGCTATCGTCACACAAGTGGGTGGGCTCGGGGCGCAGTGCTCTGCGCCCTGAGCCCTCCCCATTTTGAAGCCAATTAGAGCCTCAGGTTCTAATCACGTGCTTAAAAAAAAAAAAAAGACCCCATTGGAATCCATGCGTCCGGCGCCCTGTATGTAGATTAGGGGGGCACTAGTGTGCATGGCAATGCCATCTTAGCCTCGGAAAAGTCACCGTTTGGAACTGAAAGACACCATTTTAACGATGAAAGGCGGAGTTTTTAATCGTTCCAACTCAGCTCCATTGTGCCAGCCTCAGGTAGGCGGAGTTATCTGGCAGATCCAGTAGAATGAGGCATCCTTTACAATTTACGCTCTGGGGGGGCGCCTGCGCAGGTGGCAATGACGGTTACAAGGATAATAGATCCTTTAGCCCCAGGCCAATGAATTTATCACCGAGCGATTTGTGCCCACTCGTCGCTAAATATGGCGAGCCGGTCATCGGCGTCCCCCCCTGCGCCCCCGACCTTCCATCCTCACCAGATGTAAGAACATCAGACAAAAGACTTCTGCGTCGAACGTTTAAAAATACCCTGCGACTGTCACGCAAAGGGGCGGGCCTTCTCATGACGCCGCAACGCCAGACTTTTCCGAAAGCAGGGCGGTGATTTTCCACCATCTGCCGTTATCACGTTTCTTTTTTATTTTTTTTTAATCCAGCCGGAGTTATTTCTTTTCCCTTCGGATGTTGAGTCGTCGTACAGTAAGTTTGTATTTTTAGCTCTCCTCTGGATGGGAGATAATTATCCGTGTCAATGTGCAAGACTGCAACTTCTACAAACATCTACTTTTCTGGGCGACGTCGGCGACAAGTCAGGTGTGAGTCATGGCAATTAGTCAGTACAGAAGTAAACATTGGGGCGATGCGAGGAGGAGATGGACGGGAAGGAAGATGCGCGCCGATCGCCCTCATTTGTCTGTTTCACATGAAATTAGGTCATTTCTGCTTCTTGTATTGATTCAGAGTCCTCATTCCCTACAGCTGCATGGAGGCGGGTGCAGTCTATTTTCTCCACTGTAGGTGGCGCTCGACCCCAACACCATTGCAGCTGGAGAGGAAGTCAAGAGGAACATGCAGGGAGTAGGTGCAGGTACCCCATCCCTTCTGGGTCACCCCTTGTCTCCACCGCCTGCCCTCCCCCCTAGCAACATCCCTTGGTTCCCCCGCCTACCCACCTCCTAGCAATGTCCCTTGGTTCCGCTGCCTACCCACCTCCTAGCAATGTCCCTTGTCTCCACCCCCTGCCTGCCCCCTAGCAACATCCCTTGGTTCCCCCGCCTACCCACCTCCTAGCAACATCCATTGGTTCCCCCGCCTACCCACCTCCTAGCAATGTCCCTTGGTTCCACCCCCTACCCACCTCCTAGCAATGTCCCTTGGTTACACCCCCTACCCACCTCCTAGCAACGTCCCTTGGTTTCACCACCTACCCACCTCCTAGCAATGTCCCTTGGTTCCACCCCCTGCCCACCTCCTAGCAACGTCCCTTGGTTCCACCCCCTTCCCACCTCCTAGCAACGTCCCTTGGTTCCACCCCCTACCCACCTCCTAGCAACATCCCTTGGTTCCCCTGCCTACCCACCTCCTAGCAATGTCCCTTGGTTCCACTGCCTACCCACCTCCTAGCAATGTCCCTTGGTTCCCCCGCCTACCCACCTCCTAGCAATGTCCCTTGGTTCCACCCCCTGCCCACCTCCTAGCAATGTCCATTGGTTCCATCCCCTACCCACCTCCTAGCAATGTCCCTTGGTCCCACCCCTGCCCACCTCCTAGCAATGTCCCTTGGTTCCACCCCCTACCCACCTCCTAGCAATGTCCCTTGGTTCCACCCCCTACCCACCTCCTAGCAACGTCCCTTGGTTCCACCACCTACCCACCTCCTAGCAACGTCCCTTGGTTACACTACCTACCCACCTCCTAGCAATGTCCCTTGATTCCACTGCCTACCCACCTCCTAGCAATGTCCTTTGGTTCCCCCGCCTACCCACCTCCTAGCAATGCCCCTTGGACCACCCCTGCCCACCTCCTAGCAATGTCCCTTGGTTCCCCCGCCTACCCACCTCCTAGCAATGTCCCTTGGTTCCACCCCCTGCCCACCTCCCTCCTAGCAATGTCTCTTGGTTCCACCCCCTGCCCACCTCCTAGCAATGTCCCTTGGTTCCACTGCCTACCCAGCTCCTAGCAATGTCCCTTGGTTCCACCCCTTTCCCACCTCCTAGAACGTCCCTTGGTTCCACCCCCTGCCCACCTCCTAGCAACGTCCCTTGGTTCCACTCCCTGCCCATCTCCTAGCAGAGTCCTCTGGTTCCACCACTACCCACCTCCTAGCAGCATTCCTTGGTTCCACCCCTCTCCCACCTCCTAGCAACGTCCCTTGGTTCTACCCCCTGCCCACCTCCTAGCAACGTCCCTTGGTTCCACCCCCTGCCCATCTCCTAGCAGAGTCCTTTGATTCCACCCCCTGCCCACCTCCTAGCAGCATTCCTTGGTTCCACCCCCTACCCACCTCCTAGCAACGTCCCTTGATTCCACCCCCTACCCACCCTCTAGCAATGTCTCTTGATTCCACCTCCTAGCAACGTACCTTGGTTCCACCTCCTAGCAACATCCCTTGGTTCCACCCCCTACCCACCTCCTAGCAATGTCCCTTGGTTTCACCCCATACCCACCTACCAGTACCACCCCTTTTTAAGAATACAGAACCAAGTACTAAGTAGTTTATATGTAATTTTCGAATGAAAAGCAATAAAGTAGGTCCTTTGCAGCCAGCAACAATAGACCCCCAGCAACAATAGATTTCCCCAGCAACAATAGACCCCCTCCAGCAACAATAGACCCCCAGAAACAATAGACCCCCAGCAACAATAGATTACCCCAGCAACAATAGACCAATCCTAGCAACAATAGATACAAAACAAAGATACGACGCACAAAATTTGAAATTTACGCGGCGTATCAATAGATACGCCGGCGTAATTGTTCTGTGGATCTGGTCCTGCATTTTTATAGCAATTTTTCGCTGTGAAAATGACAAGGGTCCCAAAAATGTGTCAAAATTGTCCGATGTGTCCGCCATAATGTCGCAGTCACGAAAAAAAAAAAAAAAACGCTGATCGCCGCCACTAGTAGTAAAAAAAAAAAAAAATGAATAAAAATGCAATAAAACTATCCCCTATTTTGTAAACGCTATAAATTTTGCGCAAACCAACCGATAAACGCTTATTGCGATTTTTTTTTTACCAAAAATATGTAGGAGAATACGTATCCGCCTAAACTGAGGAAAAAAAACTGTTTTTTTTATATATTTTTGGCGGATATTATAGAAAAAAGGAAAAAATATTGCATTTTTTTCAAAATTGTCGCTCTATTTTTGTTTATAGCGCAAAAAATAAAAACCGCCGAGGTGATCAAATACCACCAAAAGAAATCTCTATTTGTGGGAAAAAAAGGACGCCAATTTTGATTGGGAGCCACGTCGCGCGCCCGCGCCATTGTCAGTTAAATCGACGCAGTGCCGAATCGCAAAAACATTGCCGGGACTTTACCTGAATTTTGGTCCGGGTCTTAAGTGGTTAATCTAGGCTCACCTGTAGGTAAAAGTGGTCTGTAAGGGTTTACAACCACTTTAACTATTAGTTGATTTCCCCCTTGCCTGCAAGGGGGGTTGTGCAGATCAACAGGAGGGTCCCCATGAGCAGATAGACTGGAAGGCAGCTGGCTGGGACACTGAAATACATGGTGACTAAGGATGAGCTCTGGCATTGAACACATGCAGAGCCCGCCAGGAAGTCGGCACCCGCGCTGCGCTAATCACAGCCAGGCAGACATTTCCCGATGCTCGGCTGCAGGGATCGGGAAATGTCTGCCTGGCTGTGATTAGCGCAGCGCGGGTGCCGACTTCCTGGCGGGCTCCGCACGTGTTCAATGCGAACACGCCGGAGCTCATCCTTAATGGTGAGCTGCAAGCAAGGTCAGGACGGGTTGAGTTGAGTTTGTAGTATTTGGAAGTTTTATTGGCATAAGCAGGAAGGAACCCAATGGATATATATGTGTAGCGCTTATACAATGTGAATCTTAACAAAAAACATTGAAAAAGAAATTATGATAAATAATTATATTGTGCAAATATGCAACAACTGGGCATATGAAAATAGCAAATATACAACAACTACCGTATTTATCGGGGTATTGCGCGCTCCGGCGTATAGCGCGCACCCCTGAAGTGGACCCGACATTCCTGTAAAAAAAGATTTTAGTACTTACAGTTTTGGTGTCTTGCGCGGCGTCCATCGGCGGCCTCGTCGGGTCCGTCTGCGGCTTCGAGTGTCCTCTTCGTCGGGTCCGGCATCCTTCTGCGGCGTCCTCCCCGCTCGATCCCCGCTTTCCAGCGCTGAGTTTGAATACTGCGCCGGCATATACCGAGCGCAGTACACTCGTGTATAGTCGGGCAGGCTCGGCTACTCTCGCGCTCACGTCCTGTACGTCCAGGACAAACTGGGGGCAAACTGGCGGCATTTTAGGGGCAAACAGTGTCTGTGTTTGGCATTACACAGTGGTGACAATTGATGGGCACAGTGGCTGCGTTTGGCATGGCACAGTGGCGACAATGGCATGGCACAGTGGCTGTGTTTGGCATGGCATAGTGGCGACAATTGATGGGCACAGTGGCTGTGTTTGGCATGGCACAGTGGCGACAATTGATGGGCACAGTGGCTGTGTTTGGCATGGCACAGTGGCGACAATTGATGGGCACAGTGGCGACAATTGATGGCATGGCACAGTGGCGACAATGGCATGGCACAGTGGCTGTGTTTGGCATGGCACAGTGGCGACAATTGATGGGCACAGTGGCGACAATTAATGGCATGACACAGTGGCGACAATGGCATGGCACAGTGGCTGTGTTTGGCATGGCACAGTGGCGACAATTGATGGGCACAGTGGCTGTGTTTGGCATGGCACAGTGGCGACACTTGATAGGCACAGTGGATACGTTTGGCATGGCACAGTGGCGAAAATTGATGGGCACAGTGGCGACAATTGATGGGCACAGTGGCGACAATTGATGGCATGGCACAATGGCTGTGTTTGGCATGGCACAGTGGCGACACTTGATGGGCACAGTGGCTGCATTTGGCATGGCACAGTGGCGACAATTGATGGAATGGCACAGTGGCAACAATTGATGGGCACAGTGGCTGCATTTGATGGCATGGCACAGTGGCGACACTTGATGGCACAGTGGCTGCATTTGTTTGCGCCCCCGAAAAATTTTGAGCACCAGCCGCCACTGGTTTCAATACTTAATACTCACAGAGCGCTTACCTCAAAGAGGAATATAGTAAACCTTCTCGATCTCACGAAACCAAGGCAAACGCCAACTCCCAATCTCCCGGGATCTTAAGTTCACGATGACGCAGGAGGCGGTCGGGGATCTCCAATGGTGCCGGTGGTTTTCTAGATTTCCAACTGGATCTTTTTGTTGCTGTTCTGGACAACATTTTTTCATTATGTCCTGATTCCTGGCAGGGAAAGGTTTAGCTCGTTATCCACCTGGTGAATCAGGGCTGTAGATGGAGGCTTCAGTCTGAAGGTGGTTAACGAGCTAAAACGTAAGATCCGGGGAGATTGGGAGTTGGCGTTTGCCTTGGTTTCGCGAGATGGAGAAGGTTTACTATATTCCTCTTCGAGGTAAGCGCTCTGTGGGCATTAAGTGTTGAAACAATCACCAAAATTAAGCACAGAAGAATTCTTTAACACAGTGCTTGGCAGAATTTTGTCACACCTTGAAGATTTATATGTGTTTTTTGTTTTTTGCACCACTTAGAAGAACCACCGCTTTTGGATTGGGGAAAAGAGTGGACATTTCATGTAGATCTTTATCATTATACACTATTTGAGTTATTGGTTGAGTTTTAGGAAAATCATGAAGTTGCGCTGGTCGTTATTTATTCATATTCAATCTTTGTACACTTTAGATCCAGCAGCATTTTTCGTTCAACTTTTGGTCTATGAACCACTTAAGCCCCGGGGGCCATTATGCAGCTAAAGGACCCGGCCCCTTTTTGCGATTCGGCACTGCGTCGCTTTAACTGACGGTCGTGCGACGTGGCTCCCAAACAAAATTGGCGTCCTTTTTTCCCACAAATAGAGATTTCTTTTGGTGGTATTTGATCACCTCTGTGGTTTTTGTTTTTTGCGCTATAAACAAAAATAGAGCGACGATTAAAAAAAAAAAATGCAATATTTTTTACTTTTTGCTAAAATAAATATCCCCCAAAAATATATAAAAAAAACAATCTTTTTCCTCAGTTTAGGCCGATACGTATTCTTCTACATATTTTTGGTAAAAAAATCGCAATAAGCGTTTATTGATTGGTTTGCGCAAAATTTATAGCGTTTACAAAATAGGGGATAGATTTATGGCATTTTTATAAAAAATTTGTTTTACTTGTAATGGAGGCGAGCATCGTTTTTTTTTATCGTGACTGCGACATTATGGCGGACACATCGGACACTTTTGACACTATTCTTAGACCCCTTTCACACTGAGGAGTTTTTCAGGCGGTACAGTGCTAAAAATAGCGCTGCTATACCGCCTGAAAAACTCCTTCACTGCAGACTCAATGTGAAAGCCCGAGGGAGGCGCATTGCGGGCGGTATTAACCCTTTATCGGCCGCTAGCGGGGGTTAATACCGCACCGCTAGCAGCCGATTCCCGCGGCAATCCCGGCGGTATAGTGCCGCTATTTTTAGCGGCGATATACCGCCAACGCGGCTCCCGGTCCAATGTGAAAGGGGCCTAACTGTGTGGGGGCGTGACCTGGTATGACACGTCACTGATCGTCATTCCCTATGACAGGGAACAGACGATCAGTGACAGTCACACTAGGAAGCACAGGGAGATGTTTGCTTACACTCACCTCTCCCCGTTCTTCAGCTCTGTGACCCGATCGTGGGACACCGGCGGCGATCGGGTCTGTGGGTCCCGCGGGCGCAGTCACGGAGCACAGGACCAGGCGGCGGCGGCACGCTCGCGACCCACGGCTGGGCTCTTAATGGCGACGTACAGGTACGTTGATGTGCCCAGCCGTGCCCTTCTGCCGACGTATATCGGCGTGAAGGGGTCCTTAAGCGGTTAATTCCTTTATATAGTTGACTTGGTAGCGCGAGGGATCACGCCCTTCTATACAACTTCCTGGCTCTGTTCTCTTCCTTAAATGGTCCGTCTGTTGCCAAGGCTGGGATGTGCGCCTACGTGAATTAGAGTTGTGCGCGTAACCGGTTGGCAATGACCATTGTTCTGCACGTTGGCACACACACACACATCTCCTGATCTCCTGATGCTGTCCTGGCAACACTAAATGTATTTAAAGCTTGATAAAGGTCGTGCGGCTGCGGAGAAATTCCAGCACAAAGCAACAAGTCCTTGCAAAAATGTATTAATTAATGAACAGAAAGCTTCATGAAAGCGGGAGAGTCAAGCGAACGTGTTTCGGCCGAAAAGGCCTTAATCATGGCTAATGATTTGATTGAAGTCTTTCCGGCTGAAGCTCGGCGTGACTCTCCCGCTTTTATTCAGCTGTATGTTCATTTATTATTATTACATTTTTGCGATATATAGAAAATAATTCAATATTTTTTTTAATTTTTCATTAAATTGTGCATGGGCGTTTCAGAAGAGTCTGAGTGCGTGTTCCTCCAACCTTCTGGGATATAAAATAGAGACTTGTAGCACAATGTAGACTAATAAAGGACACACCCTTGCAGTGGCGGTGCGTCCATAAAGGGCGCAGGAGCGCCGCCCCCTCTCCCCTGCACCGCTCTAACCCCCATAGATAGATTCATGCTTTGCATGAATACAGTGGCAGCATTTGATGGGCACAGTGGCAGCCTTTGATGGCACAGTGGCTGCATTTGGCACAGTGGCAGCGTTTGGGCACAGTGGCAGCCTTTGATGGGCACAGTGGCTGCCTTTGATGGGCACAGTGGCTGCCTTTGATGGCACAGTGGCTGCATTTGGCACAGTGGCAGCGTTTGATGGGCACAGTGGCAGCGTTTGATGGCACAGTGGCTGCATTTGGAACAGTGGCAGCATTTGATGGGCACAGTGGCAGCCTTTGATGGGTACAGTGGCTGCATTTGATGGCACAGTGGCTGCGTTTGGTACAGTGGCTGCCTTTGATGGGCACAGTGGCAGCGTTTGATGGGCACAGTGGCTGCATTTGATGGGCAAAGTGGCTGAATTTGATGGGCACAGTGGCTGCGTTTGGTACAGTGGCAGCCTTTGATGGCACAGTGGCTGCATTTGGAACAGTGGCAGCGTTTGATGGGCACAGTGGCAGCCTTTGATGGCACAGTGGCTGCATTTGGAACAGTGGCAGCATTTGATGGGCACAGTGGCTGTATTTGATGGGCACAGTGGCTGTATTTGATGGGCACAGTGGCTGCGTTTGGTACAGTGGCAGCGTTTGATGGGCACAGTGGCAGCCTTTGATGGCACAGTGGCTGCATTTGGAACAGTGGCAGCGTTTGATGGGCACAGTGGCTGCCTTTCATGGGCACAGTGGCTGCGTTTGGTACAGTGGCTGCGTTTGATGGGCACAGTGGCTGCATTTGATGGCACAGTGGCTGAGTTTGGTACAGTGGCAGCGTTTGATGGGCACAGTGAAGCCGCAATTGATGGGCGTTTGATGGGTGCCTTAAAGGTACCCACACCTTAACTCTTCCCCCATTGTCGGAAACTAAACAAATTGGTTTAGGGCTTTAAGAATAAAAAGACATTCTCGGGATTGTTTGATAAAACTGAAGCTCTTCAATGAAAACTTGAAATAATAATATATGGGAATTTCTCACCGTCTGATCTCCAACACTTGTGAGTTCTCCTCCTCAGTCACACGTTCTAAATAAAACCTTCAGAACGCCGCAGTGAGAAACAGAAAATCTTATTAAACGTTTCGTGATTTCTCTTCCAAGGAGGGAAAAAAGTTTCGACTTTTCTATTATTTTTTTGCACTTGGTAAAGTCAATGTTCTGCCCTGTAAAATGCTGATGTATCAATTCCAAACACTTAGAAAATGGGATGTAATTTTCCTGACGGCTTCATAATGTTCCCGGAACATTTCAGGTTGTTCTGAAGGCTGAAGACCAACTGGTCTTAAAGGAAAACCTCAATTTATTTTCCATAATTCCCCTGCGCACTTTCCAAAAAATTAATTAACTGCAAGTTTAATAAATGGCCGACCGCGTCCTATATCATCACAATCCCCATTATCCTTCTCAGGAATCTCTCTACCTGTCATTAACTCAATCACTCAAGTAGCGCCATCCCCGGAGTAGCCGCTGATTACCGTGGATCCTCGACCTTCTCAAGAACCTCTGAAATACCAGGCTGAGGGTACAAACATACAATATCACAGGAAATCACCAAAAGTAATACTTTGTACCCATTAGTAACGCTATTTTAACTACTTCAGGCCTGGACCATTTCGCTGCCCAGAGTACTTTTTGCAATTCGGCACTGCGTCGCTTTAACTGACAATTGCGCGGGCGTGCGTCGTGGCTCTCAAACAAAATTGGCGTCCTTTTTTCCCCACAAATAGAGCTTTCTTTTGGTGGTATTTGATCACCTCTGCAGTTTTTATTTTTTGCGCTATAAACAAAAATAGAGCGACATTTAAAAAAAAAAAAAGCAATATTGTTTACTTTTTGCTATAATAAATATCCCCAAAAATTATATAAAAAAATGTTTTTTCCTCAGTTTAGGCCGATACGTATTCTTCTACATATTTTTGGTAAAAAAAAAATCACAATAAGGCCCAGATTCTCAAAGGAGATACGACGGCGTATCTCCAGATACGCCGTCGTATCTCTGCGTTGCGCCGTCGTATCTATGCGCCTGATTCATAGAATCAGTTACGCATAGATTTCTATTAGATCCGACCGGCGTAAGTCTCCTACGCCGTCGTATCTTAACTGCATATTTACGCTGGCCGCTAGGGGCGTGTATGCTGATTTACGCCTAGAAATATGTAAATCAGCTAGATACGCGAATTCACGAACGTACGCCCGGCCGACGCAATACAGATACGCCGTTTACGTTAGGCTTTTCCCGGCGTAAAGTTACCCCTGCTATACGAGGCGTACATGCAGCGTACCAATGTTAAGTATGGACGTCGTTCCCGCGTCGAATTTTGAAATTTTTTACGCCGTTTGCATAAGTCGTTCGCGAATAGGGCTGGGCGTCATTTACGTTCACGTCGAAAGCATTGGCTTCTTGCGGGTTAATTCGGAGCATGCGCACTGGGATACTTTCACGGACGGCGCATGCGCCGTTCGTAAAAAGCGTCATTTACGTGGGGTCACATAAAATTAACATAACACACGCCCACATCTACCACATTTGAATTAGGCGGGCTTACGCCGGCCTATTTACGCTACGCCGCCGCAACTTTCGTTTGAGGATACGGCACTTGCCTGTAAAAGTTGCGGAGGCACAACGTAAATAGGATACGTTACGCCCGCGCAAAGATACGCCGCTGTACGTGAATCTGGGCCCAAGCGTTTATCGTTTGGTTTGCGCAAGTTATAGCGTTATTACAAAATAGGGGATAGTTTTATGGCATTTTTATTAATATTTTTTTTTTACTACTAATGGCGGCGATCATCGATTTTTTTTATCATGACTGCGACATTATGGCGGACACATCGGACACTTGTGGCGCTATTTTGGTACCATTCACATTTATACAGCGATCGGTGCTATAAAAATGCACTGATTACTGTGTAAATGTGACTTGCAGGAAAGGGGTTAAGTGTGTCCTAGGGAGTGATTCTAACTGTTAGGAGGTGTGGCTACGAGTGACACGTTACTGATCGCTGCTCCCGATGAGAGGGAGCAGACGATCATGGCAATGTCACTAGGCAAATTGGGGAGATGCTTGTTTACACAGGCATCTCCGTGACACACGATCGCAGGACACCGGTGGACATCGAGTTTGCAGGTCCCGTGGGCGCAATCACGGAGCTCGCGGCAGGGGCGCGCGCGCCCCCCCCCGAAAAAATTTAAACTGACGTATATTTACGCCGGTTTGCCTGTCCGTGCCATTCTGCCGACGTAAATCTACAGAAGCCGGTCCTTAAGTGGTTAAAGAAAACCGGCACCAAAGCAGGTAGTAAAGACGAACTGAATATATTATCACCCAATATGGTTGGTACCTAGGCAGGCATGAAATGGCTTAACAATGGTAATGACACTATTTAGCATACAAAATGATTAACGGTAAGGACTGGAATAAGAGGACATTTGGCATCCCGATCAGCATAAACTGTATCACAGGGGCAGCAGTAAAGATAAATCTTCCGAGTGCTGGAATTATCATTCCAGAGCGCATTTATGGCGGTAATACTAGTCTCTAGAGCGCTTGGGTATGCACTGTTCCAAAAAAAAAAAAAAGGAGGATGTTAACGGAGGGGTCAGGGGAAAAAAGGGGACTTGCAGAATAATTATTATGGGAGGGGCAGCCCTTTGAGACGTTCTTCTGCCGGCTATTGTTGGGGCCCTTTAAGAGTGTTGATGCACGTATTGACAGTCCCACTTAGCCTGCATGCAATACAGGTAGTCTAGGCACAGTTGCAAGTTAAATCTGGTTCTGATGCAGTAAAGGTATATTGCGGGATAGGGTTGGTATAGGTCCAGTCTAGGTTTGGAATACGTGCAGTACAGAGTGCAGTGTGGATTGGGTACACAAAGGGCCAGATTCTCAAAGAGATACGACGGTGTATCTCCTTATACACCGTCGTATCTCTGAGTTCGGCCGGTCGTATGTATGCGACTGATTCATAGATATGCCTAAGATCCGACAGGTGTAACTGTGTTACACAGTCGGATCTTAACTGCAATTTAAAAATGGCCGCTGGGGGCGTTATCGCTGATTTACCGCGACGATATGTAAATCAGCGATATACGCCAATTCACGAACGTATGCGGGCCCCGACGCAGTCACTTTACGTCGTTTACGTAAGCGTTTTCCCGGCGTTTACTTACCCCTGCTTCTATGAGGCGCAGCCAATGTTAAGAATGGCCGTCGTTCCCGCGTCCAATTTTTTTTTTTTTTACGTTGTTTACGTACGTCGATTCACAAACCCGCTCGTCGCAAGTTACGCTCACGCCGAAACCAATGACGTCCTAGCAACGTCATTGGGAGCAATGCACGCCGGGAAAATTTGCGGACGGCACATGCGCAGTTAAATCGGCACGGGGACGCGCCTGATTTAAATGCTACACTCCCCCTAGCCGCGGAATTTGAATTCCGCCGGGGGATTTAAGATACGCCGCCGCAAGTTTGGAGGTAAGTGTTTAGTGAATTACCCACTTGCTACTAAAACTTGCGGCGGCGGATCTTAAATCAGATAGATAACACGGATCTAAAGATCCGCTAACCTATCTGAATCTGGCCCTTAGTATCCTGCTCTCATTGGCTAGCAGTATCTGCAGCGGGCGAATAGCCCTCTCACCAGTCCCTGGGATGCTGCGGTGACCACATGCTGTAGAAGGGGGCTCCCTCGGTCTCTCCCTGAAGGCTCCCTTGTAATCAGCGGTTGAGAAGCAGAGGGTGAATGGATGCTCCATTTCCCCTGCAGCAGCAGTGCAGAGGGGGGGGGGGAGCCACGAGGCAGCAGCAGCCAACAGAGTACATCCAATTGAATTGAGGGCTGACCCCTTCTGTCATGAACATGGATGACCAAAACCGCGTGGACTGCGACAGAGGAAACCAAACGTATGTAAAGTGAATAATTAAGTTTATTAAGATAAGTGATATAGATACACAAAACACCTCCAATACTAAACAGTGAACAACAAACCAAACAGTGACCCACAAATAACAAATACGTATACACAATAGATGGGGAATAGCCAGGCCAGGGTCATACACAGGAGATCAGCAGATGGGAGCAAGGAACAAGACAGGACAGGGAGAAGGTGGACGGGATCAGGCTGCAGGGCAGGGATGCGGGGTAACAGGAGGGACAGGATCAGGATCAGGATCAGAATCAGGATCAGGATCACAGGTACACAGGGTAACAGGATCAGGAACAGATCAGGGCGCCAAGAAGATACCAAGGCAAGTGTGAGAATGCTTCCCAGCAGGGGCGTTGCTAGGTGGCAAAAAGACCAGGGGCTTCAGCCCGAAGTCCAAGGCCAGAAAGCGGGGGGGGGGGGGCTGGGGGGAAATATGTGTCGCGCTCAGGCTTTTTTGAGCTGGCCCGTGACCTACATACACTGACCTACCTACATTGACGGTAGTGACCAACATACACTGACCGACCTACACTGACGGTAGTAGTGACCTATTTACACTGACCTACCTACGCTGACGGTATTGACCCGACCTATGTACACTGACCTACCTGACATACATACACTGACCTATGTACACTGATGGTAGTGACCCGACCTATGTACACTGACCTACCTGACATACATACACTGACGGTAGTGACCTGACCTATATACGCTGACCTACCTGACATACCTACACTGACCTACCTACACTGACGGTAGTGACCTGCCCTACCTACACTGACCGTAGTGACAGACGTACACTGACCTATATACATACACATTACACTGTCTCTGACCTACCTCAGCGGTGTCTCAGCAGTCAGTCATCAGAGGAGGAGCCGAGGAGGGTAGAAAAGCCAAGGACTGGAGTCTAGAGCCTGGAGGGTAGGCGAGCCGAGGAGCCTGAGGAGAGGAGAGCCGCCCACCCGCGTGCCGAGTGATGTGTATTTGTAATTCCCGCCTTCTGGAGCCTGCAGGGCCTATGATGGACGTTACACGTCCCGTGACGCGGTATTGGACCAGTGGGACGTCCATCACAGGCTCCAGAAGGCGGGACCTGCTGCTATGGCACTCGGCCGCACTCGGCAGAAATCGGCTCGGCGGCGCTCGGGATAAGATCGTTCCCGGCGGTCGCCACTCGGCTCGGGGCTCACAATGGCAAACATGCATGCCTGAGACTCGGGGCTTTTCGGGGACCCATTTGGGGCTCAAGCCACCTAAGCCCGGGCCTCCTGACGCCCCTGCTTCCCAGGTATTAATACCCACACCTGCAATTAGCCTCAGGTGACGCCTGATCGCAGGAGGTGATGTCTGCTCCACACTGCCAGGAGACACCCGCTGGTGGACATTGGTACTGCGGCCCAAGGATCTAACAGTGCCACCAGCAGGTGAAACCTTTCAAGACAGCTCCAGACTTTTAGGAGACACCCGCTGGTGGACACCAGTACTGCGATCCACAGGACCGACTGCACCACCAACAGGTGAAGCCTTTCCCGACACCTTCCATCCTTTGCAGACCTTCCCTACTGTCTGGGAGAGCCCAAGCAGATGAGCAGTGGCGACAATTGCGGGGCACAGTGGCGACAATTGCGGGGCACAGTGGCTACAATTGATGGGCACAGTGGCTACAATTGATGGGCACAGTGGTGACAATTGATGGCAAAGTGGTGACAATTGATGGCATGGCACAGTGGCTACAATTGATGGGCACAGTGGCTACAATTGCGGGGCACAGTGGCTACAATTGCGGGGCACAGTGGCTACAATTGATGGCGCAGAGGTAACAATTGATGGCACAGTGGTGACAATTGATGGGCACAGTGGTAACAATTGATGGCACAGTGGTAACAATTGATGGCACAGTGGTGACAATTGATGGGCACAGTGGTGACAATTGATGGCACAGTGGTAACAATTGATGGCAAAGTGGTGACAATTGATGGCATGGCATAGTGGTGGCAATTGATGGCAAAGTGGTGACAATTGATGGCATGGCACAGTGGTGACAATTGATGGCAAAGTGGCTGTGTTTGATGGCATGGCACAGTGGTTGTGTTTGATGGCATGGCACAGTGGTGACAATTGATGGCACAGTGACTGCATTTGATGGCATGGCACAGTGGCTGCGTTTGATGGCATGGAATTTGGAGCACCAGCCGCCACTGGACTGCATGTACAGATGATTGGGGGTGCCCACATCGGGGTGGGGGGGGCGAGAACATGTCCCCAGCACCCCCATGGATCCCCAGAATGGGTCCAAAACTTTATTTAGCAATCACATTGTTACAATAGAAGCAACAATCCAGAGCCTCGAAGGACCCCTTCATCATGCCAACATCAGAGGGGGGGTGGGAGGGTACAGCTTGGCATCTTCACCCTGGGTACGGGATGACCTTGTCCCGGGGCTGTGTCTACCTTATTTCTATTAAATCTTTATTGATGTGACTATTCCATACGCATCGAACACCCCCCAACCCCCATGGTACAATAGAAGACTCTGCTGCGTATCATGTTCTCCTGTGGGCCATACATGGTCGCCATTCACGCGCCGCACCGTATCTCCATCTCCCATCAGACGTTCCCGCTGTGCACTTCCCAGGATTTCCAAGAACCGTATAACAAGCTTCAAGAGATCTGAGATTAACCACTTAAAACAAGCGCTTCTTCAAAGCCAACTTAACAACCTGTAATATCCCCCTTGGGTTGCCCCCGATCCCCCCTCCCCCTCCCTCCCCCTCGCCTATTTGTGCGGCCAAAAGAAAATAAAGCTTTTAATGGCCCTAACCCATATTTTTCCAATCTCCTTCCCGGGCCCCTGCCTCCAACCAGTTATTTTGGATTTTTTTTCGCAGAAGATCCTATTTAAATGCAAATTACATATCAGGCTTGGCGTGCAGCTGCATTAAAAAAAATAAAAAGCCGCGATGGCTTGTATTCCCCGCGGGGAGCGTTTTTATTTTTTTAGCACCATAAATCTGGTGGCATCTGGATTCCCGTCATAGGCGAATATTATTGTGGCGATCCTAAACCTTAACCGCTGTCGGAAAACGAAAAAAAAAAAAAAAAGATTACAAAAAAAAGGAACATTTGTATCGGTATCGCAGTGTGACCGGCGGCAGAAGTTGTCTAATCCTCAAAGTTTTTCTTCTTTTTTTTCGCCTCGAGCTCATTTCGCCGGGGTCATCTTTACTGTATATTTCTTTGACAATTTTACTGGTGCGGCTCGATCGGTCCCCCTTTCCCCGGTGGAACGGCCGTAAATCTTGGGACAAAATAAATTGAAATTTTATTACCCCGCCACTGGCAAGGTGTAGTCCTTGCTTAAGCAATTATAAGAGCGTAACGCCATTTCTTCTCTCCGAGCGTTCCAACGCCAAAAACACGGGGAGGAATCTTCATAATGATCATTCCTGCCTGCCAAGGATCGGCCCGGCTCTCTGGGGTGGCAGTGCCAGGATCTTCTACCTCCGGCTTCACATCAGAAGGAGAATAAAAAAATGGACGGCGCAGATATTGGAAATTTCAACATTCTTCCAATTAGTTGGTAATTGGAGATTTTGTGTGTTTATTACACCGCGGATGTGCTTTAGAGAAAGATGTGATAAAGGTCACGGGGATAAAAATCCGATACTTTTATATTCTTTGTCATTAGGTTTTATGGTGGATTGGAAAGTAAATTAACCCTTACCTGATCGATCATTAAAGTGGATTAACTGCTTGTTATCCTTTAGATTGCAATGTACTGTATATACTCAAGTATAAGCCGACCCGAATATAAGCCGAGGCACCTAATTTTACCACAAAAAAATGGGAAAACTTATTGACTCGAGTATAAGCCTAGGGTGTCCATGTGTATGCCTCACTGTGCCCACGCTTCACTGTGCCCACACTTCACTGTGCCCATGCCTCACTGTGCCCACACCTCACTGTGCCCATGCCTCACTGTGTCCATGACTTGACTGACGTTTAACATGGGAGTCTATTGAAGGGGTGCCCGTCTTTGAAAAACTTGTAGAGGAAGAGTGGGGCTACATGTGTGCCAAGTTCCAGGTCCAGGGGACCTACGACCGGCCGGTACCGGGTCCCCAAAATCACCAGAGAAATTACCATTTAACATGGGAGTCTATGGAAGGGGTGCCCAGTTTGAAAGATGGGTGGTCCCCGACCGTAGGTCCCCCGGACAACAAGCTTTGCACACTTGTAGAGGAAGGGTGGGGGCTACATGTGTGTAAATCCTGAAGGTTTCTGAAGGTGGGGGCTACATGTGTGTAAATCCTGAAGGTTTCTTGGCAACTCAAAGTTTCAGCTCCTTCTCCATACATTTTCTATGGGATTAAGGTCTGGAGACTGGCTGGGCCACGCCATCACCTTCATGTGCTTCTTCTTGAGCCTCTCTTTTGTTGCCTTGGCAGTATGTTTTGGGTCATTGTCATGCTGGAAGACCCATCCATGACCCATCTTCAGTGTCCTGGCTGAGGGAAGAAGGTTTGGGTCCAGGGGACCTACGACCGGCTGGTACCGGGTCCCCAAGGTCCGGGAGATTAGGCGCAAATGTTGACTCGGGTATAAGCTGAGGGGGCATTTTCAGCACAAAACAATGGTGCTGAAAAACTCGGCTTATACTCGAGTATATACGGTAAGTGTCATGGATATGCAATAAAGTCTGGCAGCTTACCTAATCTCCATGTGTTCATTAGAGGCCTGACCATCCTTCTGACTGTCTTTTATCACCTTCCTCCCTGTATTGCTCCACCCCAGGCCATCCCAGGAAGCCTATATTAACCACTGCACTGCTAGTCTGCTTTGCTGTTCAACCGTGTTGTTAGCTAAGTTCCTGTCTGCCGTGTGCTACGTTTACCTTCCTGTGTACCGTTTTTGGCTCGTCCCTGACTTCTCCTGTTTGCCTGTGACCCTGACCTTTTGCCTGTCCCTCGGTTACCCTTGTCTGCCCGTTACCCTGACCTCGGCTTACCCATCGATACCGCTTGTCCTGCTTGCTGCTTCCCCTCTCTCCCTGCGGAGCGTGACCTAGGGGATCCCAGGGGTCGCGACCTGGATCCAGCTGCGGCGAAGGCCATCCTCAC
Organism: Rana temporaria; assembly: GCF_905171775.1. NCBI lineage: Eukaryota > Metazoa > Chordata > Amphibia > Anura > Ranidae > Rana > Rana temporaria. Next base: position 1,728,877 of record NC_053493.1, read on the forward strand.
CACTAGAGGCTCTGGTGAACACAAAGCTGGGTCTTAGACTCCGCTCCCTGGGCGATCTTAGGTTTACGCTTCCTCTCTAATCGCAGCAGTCGGCCATAGGGTTCACTACCCCGTGGTGCATCCCTGACCCCAACGGGGTGCACTTGTCACCTGGCCACAGGTGACCTGACAGTAAGTATCAGAATTTGGCCCGGGATCGGCCTCTTACTGCAAAGATTTTGTAAATCCTGGGAGCGCTCCAATCAGGTGGTAATTGGATATTTTGTGTGTGTGTTACAGTGCAATAATACACAATATCATATTAAAGGTCACGGCTATAAAAATCCAGAGTCGGGTCTTTTCTGTGTAATTGTAAAGGTTTTGCAAAAAGTAAATGAATCCTTGGCTTCTGGACCGGGAAAGCCGAACTCCGAGCAGAGCTGACAACCTCGAATTTTCCTCTTACCCATGTGCATCCTAATAGGAGGAGAGGGCAGAGAGATGACCCACATCAGTCTGCTGCTTCTCCTTTCACTGTCCAATCACAGGCAGGGGGGGGGAGGGGACAAGACTTGTAAAGTGTTACTGAAGTGCAGCAGAGAAAAATCGGGTCTTCTGCCCTGGCAGATTGGTATGTGGCAGAGTGATGTCAATCTCAGGACTGGATGGACAGAAAGACAACTCCTTTGGTAGGTAATATATGGTGGTACCAGGAGCAGGAAAGATACAGTGGGGGGGGGGGGGGGGGGTTGGGGGAATACCGATCCCCTGCAAATTGTGTAATTTTGCCCCCCTTACATAGAAATGGAGGGTCTATAATTTTTCTCATAGGTGTATTTTATATGATAGAGACAGAATATCAACCAAAACTCCAGAGAGATCACATGATACAAATGTTATAAATGGAGGAGAATAAGTATTTGATCCCCTTAGTAGTTGGGGGAGGTTCCTTAGTAGTTGGGGGAGGTTCCTTAGTAGTTGGGGGAGGTTCCTTGTTGGGAAGCACAGAGGTCAGACGTTTCTTGTAGTTGGGGGAGGTTCCTTAGTAGTCGGGGGAGGTCCCTTAGTAGTTGGGGGAGGTTCCTTGTTGGGAAGCACAGAGGTCGGACGTTTCTTGTAGTTGGGGGAGGTTCCTTAGTAGTCGGGGGAGGTCCCTTAGTAGTTGGGGGAGGTTCCTTGTTGGGAAGCACGGAGGTCAGACGTTTCTTGTAGTTGGGGGAGGTCCCTTAGTAGTTGGGGGAGGTTCCTTAGTAGTTGGGGGAGGTTCCTTGTTGGGAAGCACAGAGGCCAGACGTTTCTTGTAGTTGGTGATCAGGTCTCCACACATCTCAGGAGGGATTTTCTCTTCTTTACAGATCTTCTCTAAATCCTGAAGGTTTCAGCTCCTTCCATACATTTTCTATAGGATTAAGGTCTGGAGACCGGCTAGGACACTCCGTCACCTTCATGTGCTTCTTCTTGAGCCTCTCTTTTGTTGCCTTGGCGGTATGTTTTGGGTGATTGTCATGCTGGAAGACCCGTCCATGACCCATCTTCAGTGTCCTGGCTGAGGGAAGAAGGTTCTCATCCACGATCTTACAATACATGGGTCCCCGCCCATTGGCCCCTCAATGCGGCAAAGACGGCCTGGACCTTTATCAGAGAAACAGCCCCAAAGCATCATGTTTCCCCCCCTGTGTGACTGTAGGGATGGTGTTCTTAGGGTCATAGTCACCATTTTTCTTCCTCCAAACACAGAGAGTCGAGTTGAAGCCAAAGAGCTGAATTTTGGTCTCATCTGACCTCAGAACTTTCTCCCGATCTTCTCTGACCTCAGAACTTTCTCCCGATCTTCTCTGACCTCAGAACTTTCTCCCGATCTTCTCTGACCTCAGAACTTTCTCCTGATCTTCTCTGAATCATTTAGATGATTGTTGGGGGACTTCAGACGTTCTGTACTTGTGTCTTCTTAAGGAGGGAGACCCACTGTGTTTGGAAGAATAGAAGAATAGAAGCACTTTCACTTTGAGGAGGAAGAATAGAAGCATTTTCACTTTGAGGAAGAAGAATGGCGGCACTTTCACTTTGAGGAGGAAGAATAGAAGCACTTTCACTTTGGAGAGGAAGAATAGAGGCGCTTTCACTTTGAAGAGGAAGAATGGCGGCACTTTCACTTTGGAGAGGAAGAATAGAAGCGCTTTCACTTTGAGGAGGAAGAATAGAAGCACTTTCACTTTGGAGAGGAAGAATGGCGGCACTTTCACTTTGGAGAGGAAGAATGGCGGCACTTTCACTTTGAGGAGGAAGAATAGAAGCACTTTCACTTTGAGGAGGAAGAATGGCGGCACTTTCACTTTGAGGAGGAAGAATGGCGGCACTTTCACTTTGAGGAGGAAGAATGGCGGCACTTTCACTTTGAGGAGGAAGAATAGAATCACTTTCACTTTGAGGAGGAAGAATGGCGGCACTTTCACTTTGAGGAGGAAGAATAGAAGCACTTTCACTTTGAATGAATGAATGAATGAAAAACTTATAAAGCGCGGCGCATGCGAACTGAATCGCTTCTGGGCGCTAGTTGTTCGTGTCTCATGTCATCAAAAGAGCAGAGTTTTGATTCGTCTTCTGAAAGTCAGGTGGTTTTCCTCCAACCGAATGCTGGTTGGTAAAGCGTTCCATAGTCTAGGACCCTGAAAAGCAAACCTTCTTTCTCCTTTGGACTTGTATTTGGTTTTTGGTACCCTGACCAGATTTTGGTCGGTGGATCGCAGAACGCGATTCGAATTGTGAGGTTCTATCTTGTCGCAAAGATATTGCGGAGCCTTCCCATGGATGCACTTATGTGTCAGGCAGAGTGCTTTAAATACAATTCTGTCTTTTACTGGCAGCCAGTGAAGGGTTCTCAACGAAGGTGAGATTGATTCCCATTTTTTTTTCCCAGTCACAAGTCTGGCGGCCGTATTCTGAACGACTTGCAGACGGGAGATTTGGTACTTTGGGAGTCCGAGGTAAAGGGCATTTGCATAGTCCAGTCTGGAATTCACGATTGTTCCCACCACGACTGCTACGTCTTCTTTGGGGATAAATGGAATAAGTCTGCGTAGTAGGCGCAACAGATGGTGCGCTCCGCTGACTACTGACCCTATTTGTGCGTCCATTGTCATGAAGGTGTCGAAGATGACCCCGAGACTTTTGACTTTGGAGCTAGGGGTGATGATTTGGCCCAGAATGGGCGGGGGTGTCCAGGTTGTTGCCAGTTGACTCTTTCGGCTGGCGTGAAACATAAGGAGTTCTGTTTTTGAACTGTTGAGTTTAAGATAACTCTTAGTCATCCAGTTTTCTATCAAAGAGAGACATTTCTCTAAACTGAGATGATGATCCTTTTTGTTGCAGATGCGAAAATACAGTTGCGTATCGTCTGCATAAGAGTGATAGAGTAGTTCTTGGCTACTGATAATATCAAAGAGAGGGCGAAGATAGATGTTGAAAAGCACCGGTGACAGGGGGGATCCTTGGGGGACTCCACATGACACCGTGCGCTTTTCCGACGTGAAACAACCCAATTTAACTGTTTGTGATCGGTTTTCAAGAAAGGAAGAAAACCATGGTAAATCACCTTCTGCGACTTCTGCTACCTTGGCTAGTCGCATCAGTAACAGTTTGTGGTCTACCGTGTCAAAGGCTGCGCTTAGGTCCAGCAGAACCAGGAGACAAGATTCTCCTTCGTCTGCGGCCTCGAGGGCATCGTCCCATATTTTGAGTAAGGCCGTTTCTGTCCCGTGTCCGGGACGGAAGCCTGATTGTAATGGATCCAGTAGATTGTGGGTATCTAGATGCTGTTGCAGCTGTTGTACCACTACTTTCTCCATTATCTTGGAGAGAACATTAAGGCCTGTTATGGGACGGCGGTGAGTTGGGTCCTTGGGATCCAGGTTAGGTTTTTTCAAGATGGGCTGGATTGTGCCCTCTTTCAACAGGGATGGCACTGTGCCTTCCTTAAATGACTGGTTTATAAGCTGTGTGATGGGTGGTGCCAGGATGTCGGCACATTCCTTCAGCAGTTTGGTGGGGATGATATCATTGGGCGATGTGCTGTTCCGCAAAGCACCAATGATATTTTTTGTGGTATCGATGGAGATCGGTTCCAGACTGAACTTTGTTGATTGTAGAGCGTTTCTGTGGGTGTTTTGTGGTTGATTGACGGTGGGGTTGAGGGGGGTATTGTTTTGCATGATGCTTTCCCGGATTCTTTCAATTTTGTTGATGAAGAAATCCGATAGTTCATTGCAGAACTCTTGGGTGTCTGAGTTGGGGACTTCAAGACATCCTGGGTTCATGGTCTGGGTGACCATCTTGAAGAGTTCGCGGGGGCGGTTTAGGGCGCTGTTAATCGCCAAAGAAAAATGATGTTTCTTGGCTTTGAAGATTTCTTTATGATATCGTGTTGTTATTGCCTTGTAGATGATGAGGTTATCCTCTGCAGGAGGAAGAATAGAAGCACTTTCACTTTGAGGAGGAAGAATAGAAGCACTTTCACTTTGAGGAGGAAGAATGGCGGCACTTTCACTTTGAGGAGGAAGAATGGCGGCACTTTGACTTTAAGGAGGAAGAATGGCGGCACTTTCACTTTGAGGAGGGAGAATGGCGGCACGTTGACTTTTGAGCGAAGGTTCGCTTTGGCGGAAGGCGTTTATAAATATGAAGAACTGTCTGAAACAACATTTCCAATGACAAATAACAGCAACAAAATATCAATTTCTTCTGTTCATAAATAAGCCCTTATGAGCGCAGATCCGCCCGGCGTGAATTTAGTGCCCGCCGTGACAAACCTACAAATCTATATTGTGTAAGCCATAAAAACCAATTCCACTTCTCTTTACTTAAAACCTCCAAACGCCATCAAGTAATATATTTTGTGCGCAGCATGGCCGGGCGCCTCCATCAGATGGAACGTAACTGGATTTTTATGGAGAGTGATCGTTAAACCAGCCTTCAGCACAAAGATTTTCTCCACTTGGGCAATCCAATACTAATGGATTCTTATTTCCATTTTAAATAGTGCCAATAAGGTTGTTGCGGCCGTATCGGCGCACGTTACAGAGGTTACCGGCCTGCAGGGGACGTCTTCCTCCACAGTCGCGCGCTTCGATTGATCCCGGGAGGCTCTGTGAAAGGAATTCCTCGTGTAATGCACAGTAAAGAGGTTTGCAGAAGACAAATCGATCTCTGGGCTCCGGGAGGTACACGGGAATTCGGTTGTCAAGGTCTCTGAAGGTCGGGTCTGGATATTCAGATGGAGAGTAACGTGTTACTTTCACACTCATAACATAATGCAGTCAATACACACCTGGGGGGGAGTCACTTAACCATGTTAAGTCCTGTTATTCTAATCAACCAAGTTCTCCGCTGTGAATACGAGATGAGACCGCAAGGACGTGCCGCGGATGTTATTGATTATATGCAAAAGCGGCCATGTTCAGCCCAATTCCCCCTGGATCCAACAGTCTAGAGCCGCCATGTTCAGCCCAATCCCCCCTGGATCCAACAGTCTAGAGCAGCCATGTTCAGCCCAATCCCCCCTGGATCCAACAGTCTAGAGCAGCCATGTTCAGCCTAATCCCCCCTGGATCCAACAGTCTAGAGCAGCCATGTTCAGCCCAATCCCCTCTGGATCCAACAGTCTAGAGCAGCCATGTTCAGCCCAATCCCCCCTGGATCCAACAGTCTAGAGCAGCCACGTTCAGCCCAATCCCCCCTGTATCCAACAGTCTAGAGCAGCCATGTTCAGCCCAATCCCCCCTGGATCCAACAGTCTAGAGCAGCCATGTTCAGTCCAATCCCCCCTGGATTCAACAGTCTAGAGCCGCTATGTTCAGCCTAATCCCCCCTGGATCCAACAGTCTAGAGCAGCCATGTTCAGCCCAATCACTTCCCCCCCGGATCCAACAGTCTAGAGCAGCCATGTTAAGCCCAATCCCCCTGGATCCAACAGTCTAGAGCAGCCATGTTCAGCCCAATCCCCCCTGGACCCAACAGTCTAGAGCAGCCATGTTCAGCCAAATCCCCTTTGGATCCAACAGTCTAGAGCAGCCATGTTCTGCCCAATTCCCCCTGGATCCAACAGTCTAGAGCAGCCATGTTCAGCCCAATCCCCCCCGGATCCAACAGTCTAGATCAGCCATGTTCAGCCCAATCCCCCCTGGACCCAACAGTCTAGAGCAGCCATGTTCAGCCCAATCCCCCCTGGATCCAACAGTCTAGAGCAGCCATGTTCAGTCCAATCCCCCCTGGATTCAACAGTCTAGAGCCGCTATGTTCAGCCTAATCCCCCCTGGATCCAACAGTCTAGAGCAGCCATGTTCAGCCCAATCACTTCCCCCCCGGATCCAACAGTCTAGAGCAGCCATGTTAAGCCCAATCCCCCTGGATCCAACAGTCTAGAGCAGCCATGTTCAGCCCAATCCCCCCTGGACCCAACAGTCTAGAGCAGCCATGTTCAGCCAAATCCCCTTTGGATCCAACAGTCTAGAGCAGCCATGTTCTGCCCAATTCCCCCTGGATCCAACAGTCTAGAGCAGCCATGTTCAGCCCAATCCCCCCTGGATCCAACAGTCTAGATCAGCCATGTTCAGCCCAATCCCCCCTGGACCCAACAGTCTAGAGCAGCCATGTTCAGCCCAATCCCCCCTGGATCCAACAGTCTAGAGCAGCCATGTTCAGCCCAATCCCTCCTGGATCCAACAGTCTAGAGCCGCCATGTTCAGCCCAATCCCCCCTGGATCCAACAGTCTAGAGCAGCCATGTTCAGCCCAATCCCCCCTGGATCCAACAGTCTAGAGCAGCCATGTTCAGCCCAATCACCCCTGGATCCAACAGTCTAGAGCAGCCATGTTCAGCCTAATCCCCCCTGGATCCAACAGTCTAGAGCCGCCATGTTCAGCCCAATCCCCCCTGGATCCAACAGTCTAGAGCAGCCATGTTCAGCCCAATCCCCCCTGGATCCAACAGTCTAGAGCAGCCATGTTCAGCCTAATCCCCCTGGATCCAACAGTCTAGAGCAGCCATGTTCAGTCCAATCCCCCCTGGATCCAACAGTCTAGAGCAGCCATGTTCAGCCCAATCCCCCCTGGATCCAACAGTCTAGAGCAGCCATGTTCAGCCCAATCCCCCCTGGATCCAACAGTCTAGAGCAGCCATGTTTTGCTCAATCCCCCCTGGATCCAAAAGCCTAGAGCAGCCATATTCAGTCCAATCCCCCCTGGACCCAACAGTCTAGATCAGCCATGTTCAGCCCAATCCCCCCTGGATCCAACAGTCTAGAGCAGCCATGTTCAGCCCAATCCCCCCTGGATCCAACAGTCTAGAGCCGTCATGTTCAGCCCAATCCCCCCTGGATCCAACAGTCTAGAGCAGCCATGTTTTGCTCAATCCCCCCTGGATCCAAAAGCCTAGAGCAGCCATATTCAGTCCAATCCCCCCTGGACCCAACAGTCTAGAGCAGCCATGTTCAGCCCAATCTCTCCTGGATCCAACAGTCTAGAGCAGCCATGTTCAGCCCAATCCCCCCTCTATCCAACAGTCTAGAGCAGCCATGTACAACCCAATCCCCCCTGGATCCAACAGTCTAGAGCAGCCATGTTCAGCCCAATACCCCCTGGATCCAACAGTCAAAAGCAGCCATGTTCAGCCCAATCCCCCCTGGATCCAACAGTCTAGAGCAGCCATGTTCAGCCCAATCCCCCCTGGATCCAACAGTCTAGAGCAGCCATGTTTTGCTCAATCCCCCCTGGATCCAAAAGCCTAGAGCAGCCATATTCAGTCCAATCCCCCCTGGACCCAACAGTCTAGAGCAGCCATGTTCAGCCCAATCTCTCCTGGATCCAACAGTCTAGAGCAGCCATGTTCAGCCCAATCCCCCCTCTATCCAACAGTCTAGAGCAGCCATGTACAACCCAATCCCCCCTGGATCCAACAGTCTAGAGCAGCCATGTTCAGCCCAATACCCCCTGGATCCAACAGTCAAAAGCAGCCATGTTCAGCCCAATCCCCCCTGGATCCAACAGTCTAGAGCAGCCATGTTCAGCCCAATCCCCCCTGGATCCAACAGTCTTGAGCAGCCATGTTCAGCCCAATCCCCCCTGGATCCAACAGTCTAGAGCAGCCATGTTCAGCCCAATCCCCCCTGGATCCAACAGTCTAGAGCAGCCATGTTCAGCCCAATCCCCCCTGGATCCAACAGTCTAGAGCAGCCATGTTCAGCCCAATCCCCCCTGGATCCAACAGTCTAGAGCAGCCATGTTTTGCTCAATCCCCCCTGGATCCAAAAGCCTAGAGCAGCCATATTCAGTCCAATCCCCCCTGGACCCAACAGTCTAGATCAGCCATGTTCAGCCCAATCCCCCCTGGATCCAACAGTCTAGAGCAGCCATGTTCAGCCCAATCCCCCCTGGATCCAACAGTCTAGAGCCGTCATGTTCAGCCCAATCCCCCCTGGATCCAACAGTCTAGAGCAGCCATGTTTTGCTCAATCCCCCCTGGATCCAAAAGCCTAGAGCAGCCATATTCAGTCCAATCCCCCCTGGACCCAACAGTCTAGAGCAGCCATGTTCAGCCCAATCTCTCCTGGATCCAACAGTCTAGAGCAGCCATGTTCAGCCCAATCCCCCCTCTATCCAACAGTCTAGAGCAGCCATGTACAACCCAATCCCCCCTGGATCCAACAGTCTAGAGCAGCCATGTTCAGCCCAATACCCCCTGGATCCAACAGTCAAAAGCAGCCATGTTCAGCCCAATCCCCCCTGGATCCAACAGTCTAGAGCAGCCATGTTCAGCCCAATCCCCCCTGGATCCAACAGTCTAGAGCAGCCATGTTTTGCTCAATCCCCCCTGGATCCAAAAGCCTAGAGCAGCCATATTCAGTCCAATCCCCCCTGGACCCAACAGTCTAGAGCAGCCATGTTCAGCCCAATCCCCCCTGGATCCAACAGTCTAGAGCAGCCATGTTCAGCCCAATCCCCCCTCTATCCAACAGTCTAGAGCAGCCATGTACAACCCAATCCCCCCTGGATCCAACAGTCTAGAGCAGCCATGTTCAGCCCAATACCCCCTGGATCCAACAGTCAAAAGCAGCCATGTTCAGCCCAATCCCCCCTGGATCCAACAGTCTAGAGCAGCCATGTTCAGCCCAATCCCCCCTGGATCCAACAGTCTTGAGCAGCCATGTTCAGCCCAATCCCCCCTGGATCCAACAGTCTAGAGCAGCCATGTTCAGCCCAATCCCCCCTGGATCCAACAGTCTAGAGCAGCCATGTTCAGCCCAATCCTCCCTGGATCCAACAGTCTAGAGCAGCCATGTTCAGCCCAATCCCCCCTGGATCCAACAGTCTAGAGCAGCCATGTTCAGCCCAATCACTTCCCCCCCGGATCCAACAGTCTAGAGCAGCCATGTTAAGCCCAATCCCCCTGGATCCAACAGTCTAGAGCAGCCATGTTCAGCCCAATCCCCCCTGGACCCAACAGTCTAGATCAGCCATGTTCAGCCCAATCCCCTTTGGATCCAACAGTCTAGAGCAGCCATGTTCTGCCCAATTCCCCCTGGATCCAACAGTCTAGAGCAGCCATGTTCAGCCCAATCCCCCCTGGATCCAACAGTCTAGAGCAGCCATGTTCAGCCCAATCCCCCCCGGATCCAACAGTCTTGAGCAGCCATGTTCAGCCCAATCCCCCCTGGATCCAACAGTCTAGAGCAGCCATGTTCAGCCCAATCCCCCCTGGATCCAACAGTCTAGAGCAGCCATGTTCAGCCCAATCCCCCCTGGATCCAACAGTCTAGAGCAGCAATGTTCAGCCCAATCCCCCCTGGATCCAGCAGTCTTAAGCAGCCATGTTTAGCCCAATCCCCCCTGGATCCAAAAGTCTAGAGCAGCCATGTTCAGCCCAATCCCCCCTCTATCCAACAGTCTAGAGCAGCCATGTTCAGCCCGATCCCCCCTGGATCCAGCAGTCTTGAGCAGCCATGTTTAGCCCAATCCCCCCTGGATCCAACAGTCTAGAGCAGCCATGTTCAGCCCAATCCCCCCCGGATCCAACAGTCTTGAGCAGCCATGTTCAGCCCAATCCCCCCTGGATCCAACAGTCTAGAGCAGCCATGTTCAGCCCAATCCCCCCTGGATCCAACAGTCTAGAGCAGCCATGTTCAGCCCAATCCCCCCTGGATCCAACAGTCTAGAGCAGCCATGTTCAGCCCGATCCCCCCTGGATCCAGCAGTCTTAAGCAGCCATGTTTAGCCCAATCCCCCCTGGATCCAAAAGTCTAGAGCAGCCATGTTCAGCCCAATCCCCCCTCTATCCAACAGTCTAGAGCAGCCATGTTCAGCCCAATCCCCCCTGGATCCAACAGTCTAGAGCCGCCATGTTCAGCCCAATCACCCCTGGATCCAACAGTCTAGAGCAGCCATGTTCAGCCCAATCCCCCCTGGATCCAACAGTCTAGAGCAGCCATGTTCAGCCCTATCCCCACTGGATCCAAAAGTCTAGATGAGCCACGTTTAACCCAATCCCCCCTGGATCCAACAGTCTAGAGCAGCCATGTTTAGCCCAATCCCCCCTGGATCCAACAGTCTAGAGCAGCCATGTTCAGCCCAATCCCCCCTGGATCCAACAGTCTAGAGCAGCCATGTTCAGCCCAATCCCCACTGGATCCAACAGTCTAGAGCAGCCATGTTCAGCCCAATCCCCCCTGGATCCAACAGTCTAGAGCAGCCATGTTCAGCCCAATCCCCCCTGGATCCAACAGTTTAGAGCAGCCATGTTCAGCCCAATCCCCCCTGTACCCAACAGTCTAGAGCGGCCATGTTCAGCCCAATCCCCCCTGGACCCAACAGTCAAGAGCAGCCATGTTCAGCCCAATCCCCCCTGGATCCAACAGTCTAGAGCAGCCATGTTCAGCCCAATCCCCCCTGGATCCAACAGTTTAGAGCAGCCATGTTCAGCCCAATCCCCCCTGTACCCAACAGTCTAGAGCGGCCATGTTCAGCCCAATCCCCCCTGGACCCAACAGTCAAGAGCAGCCATGTTCAGCCCAATCTCCCCCCTGGATCCAACAGTCTAGAGCAGCCATGTTTAGCCCAATCCCTCCTGGATCCAACAGAGGCTCTCAAGTCTGATTAGATGCAGCAAAATAGAATGGGAAGAAACAGAAAACTCAATAAGCTCACAGCAAGACCTCGGGGGAACCCAAAGCATGTTGCTCTGCAGAGTCACAGGCTGTGTACTGGAGCTCCTCCCCTGACACCTTTTTTTCTCTTGGTGTCAGGAAAACTTGTCAGAAGTGATAGCAGAGGAAGGAGGCAGCAGGCAGAAATTGCACTTATAGTTCTCTGGATTGAGACAAGTACACACTATTGAGGGATGTGCTTTGTTCATATTTCATGTCTGAGGTTTACATCCCACAGGGATCGGGATGCAAGCTCCATGTCTCTGTGTTAGAAAGGAACCTTGTTTTTGGTTTCTCTTCCTCTCACACCTATGTAGCGGTGCCCCCGTAGGGGCTGCTGGAAGTTGTGGCCCGCCTGTCACCCTGCCCAGCCCGCCATTCCCTTCCCAATCACCTCGGAGACGATGAACAGTCCAAGTGCTTGTTTTGTATTTTTATTGATTTGAACTTGGATAGGGATAGGAATATATGGGACGCCCAGTGGAACAAGCAATTGGTTAATTGTATATCAATCAGTTGGGTGCTACAGTCTCCTCCGGCACAACTCTTGCTTGCAGACCGTTACTCCCTCTCTCCTCCAGCACAACTCTTGCTTGCAGACCGTTACTCCCTCTCTCCCCAGCACAACTCTTACTTCTCAGGCACAGCTAGCACATGTTTAGCTCAGCCAAGCCTTGGAAACCGCCATTTGCAGACAGGGACCGCGGGCCCCTTTAATGTAGCAAAACATTTAAATAGGAAGTCTTTAGGGCTAGCTGTCCTATGGTGGATCACAGCTCCCAGTAAGTCCTCCTCAGGCCCTGCCAGCCCTCTCCTGGCTCCAGCTGCCTGTCTTCACTGCCTGTGACATTGTACTCCTCACTGGCTCCACACCTGGCTCTGACTGTTTCCTCTCAGTCTTCTCTGGCATGCCTCTCCAGTCCTCCTGATAGCTCATGTCACTCACCAGCCCTCCTGGCTGCAAACCAGTGGTTCCCTCCTGAAGACTTGCCCGGCAGTACTAGCTCCTGCTGTCCTCTCTGACTCCTAGGCAGAGTCTTGTGGGCACTGGCTAGCAGTACTAACCTACACTGGTAGGTGGCACAGGTGGGCACTGATGGGTGGCACTGATGAAGAGGCACTGATGGGCACGACGATAGCCATGACTAAGCACTGAACCAGTGTGAAACGCGTAGGCTGCTCCTTTTCCCGATTTTTGGCTGTATTCTGTGATGCATTTCTATTGATTTTACCAATAAAGACAACTCAAGAAGTTCTTTTGGGGTGCGGCTGTCCATCCCTTTTGAAATTTCTACAATCTGATGGGCACTAATAGGTGGCAATGATGGACACTGATAGGCACTGGTAGGTGGCACTGATAGGCAGCACTGATGGGTGGCACTGATAGGTGGTATTGGTGGGCACTGGCTAGCAGCACTGATGGGTGGCACTGATAGGTGGTATTGGTGGGCACTGATGGAGAGGCACTGATAGGCAGCACTGATGGGCATTGGTAGGGGGCACTGGTGGGCACCACCTTTGCTGTATGGGACAGATGTCCCTCTAACAAAACCCAACAATCAACTTTATTTTTTTCTCCTCACGCTCACGTCAGCATAAAGGGAAAAAAAGCCAATTACCGGCTTGTTTACATCATGTGATCAGCTGATCACATGGTAAAGGGCCGGGATCGGGGTGGTTACAGGCTTCCCATGTGTTTGCCATGCTTGCATTGCAGGATTGTCCTATAGAGCAGAAAGGATCTCTGTGATTGGAGACACATTTCTGCAGAGCCCATTAATCTTACGGTTTATATCTATAAATCATTTTAGGGATAATTGACCCCCGGCAGGAAGAGGCTCACTCATACATGTATAGGAGACAGGTACACTTTATATGGACATGTCAGAGTGAAAAAGTACAGGAAATAAAGGAATGGGGGTCATTATGACGGAACCATGGCACCGAGCAAAGGAGGAAACGGGTGGAAAAAATGTCGATCATTTCACTTTCCTTCAAACGTATTCGATTGAAATCTGTTTTTACCCCGAGCATTTGAAACATCTTTCTTTCTTTCTTTCTGTCTTTCTTTCTTTCTTTCTTTCTTTCTTTCTTTCTTTCTTTCTTTCTTTCTTTCTTTCTTTCTTTCTTTCTTTCTTTCTTTCTTTCTTTCTTTCCTTTCTTTCTTTCTTTCTTTCTTTCCTTTCTTTCTTTCTTTCTGTCTTTCTTTCTTTCTTTCCTTTCTTTCTTTCTTTCTTTCTTTCTGTCTTTCTTTCTTTCTTTCTTCTTTCTTTCTTTCTTTCTTTCTTTCTTTCTTTCTGTCTTTCTTTCTGTCTTTCTGTCTTTCTTTCTTTCTTTCTTTCTGTCTTTCTTTCTTTCTTTCTTTCTTTCTTTTCTTTTTATTGCTGTCTGTAAAAAGGTGGGCTGGAGACCCCCTTTGTAGCACTTCTTCCACTTAAACACACCCCATCAGCAGTGATTTATTGTCCATTGACTTCTAAGCTTTCCTGGAAAATAATTGTCCAATTGTAGATAATGGCTTCGCTCTCGTGTCTAATGTGTCAGCGATCAATCAATACGCGAAAACCTCGGACAAACACTTCGGCGCTCTGATTGATGGAGGGGGAAAAAAAATGACTTTGTATTCGGGGCCATTAATTCTATATATTGCCCGGTTTGTAGATTGGTCACCAACCCCGGAAGCTCTGCACTGGTAGAGTCCTGGGTGTCCAAGCTGGACGGATGTAAGGATCCTAAAATTGCCCTACCCCCCCCCCCCCCTCTTATTCTGTTTTAGCGCTAAGCCTTTCCCTACCTATACCTTTCCACTTAACCCTCTCCTACCTGAACCCTTAACATTTAACCCCCCCCCCCCAAGGGAAACTCTAACACTTAACCCCCCTCTACCTGAACCCTTAACATTTACCCCCCCCAAGGGAAACTCTAACCCTTAACCCCCCTCTACCTGAACCCTTAACATTTACCCCCCCCCCCCCCAAGGGAAACTCTAACCCTTAACCCCCCCCTACCTGAACCCTTAACATTTAACCCCCCCCAAGGGAAACTCTAACCCTTAACCCCCCTCTACCTGAACCCTTAACATTTACCCCCCCCCCCCAAGGGAAACTCTAATGCCGCATACACACCATCACTTTATGTGATGAAAAAAAACGACATTTTCTGTGAAGTAAAAAATGACGTTTTTGAAACTTCAATTTTCAAAGACGAAGTTGCCTACACACCATCGTTTTTCTCACAATGTTCTTGCAAGTGAGGTTACATTCCACCACGTTTTACCATTGAAGCTTGCTTCATAAGTAGCTTCTGGGCATGCGTGGATGAAAAAACGTCTTAGAAAACGACGTTTTTTGCTACACACGGTCAATTTCTGTGAAGTAAAAAGTGCACTTTTGAAAAACGACACATAAAATTGAAGCATGCTTCAATTTTTTTTGGTCGTTTTTTACAAGACATAAAACGACGTTTTCCCCCCACACACAGTCAATTAAAGTGACGTTTTTAAAAACGTCATTTTTTTTTCATCACATAAAGTGATGGTGTGTATGCGGCATAAGGCCTTGTACACACGATCAGACATGTCCGATGAAAACGGCCTGCGGACCGTTTTCATCGGACATGTCTGCTGGGATGTTTTGGTCTGATGTGTGTACACACCATCAGACCAAAATCCCCGCGGACAGAGAACGCAGTGACGTATACGACACCAACGTTCTCTGACGCGGAAGTTCAATGCTTCCACGCATGCGTTAAATCAATTTGACGCATGCGCGGGATTTCGGGCCGCTGGTTATACATCATAACCAGCGGACATGTCCGATGAGTCGTACTGACCATTGGACATGTCCGACGGACATGGTTCCAGCGGACAAGTTTCTTAGCATGCTAAGAAAATTTTGTCCGCTGGAAACCTGTCCGCTCAGCCAGGAATCCGGTCCGCCTGGCCGTACACACGGTTGGACATGTCCGCGGAAACTGGTTCCGCGGACCAGTTTCAGCAGACCTATTCGGTCGTGTGTACGAGGCCTTACACTTAACCCTCCTCTACCTGAACCCTTAACATTTAACTCCCCCCCCAAGGGAAACTCTAACCCTTAACCCCCCGCTACCTGAACCCTTAACATTTAACCCCCCCAAGGGAAACTCTAACACTTAACCCTCCTCTACCTGAACCCTTAACATTTAACCCCCCCCCGAGGGAAACTCTAAGGCCTCATACACACGATGGGACATGTCCAATGAAAACGGTCCGCGGACCGTTTTCATCAGACATGTCCGCTGGCGGATTTTGGTCTGATGGCTGTACACACCATCAGACCAAATTTCCCGCAGACAGCGAACGCGGTGACGTGGCGCGCCGTCGCTGCGACGATGACGCGGTGACGTGCGCGACCCTGGAAGGTCAATGCTTCCACGCATGCGTCGAATCACTTTGACGCATGCGAGGGCTTTTGGCCGAGCGGACATGTCCGGTGAGTCGTACAGACGACCGAACATGTCCGACGGACAGGCTTCCAGCGGACATGTTTCTTAGCATGCTAAGAAACATTTGTCCGCTGGAAACCTGTCCGATCCGCCAGGAAAAATTGTCCGGTCGGACGTACAGACGACCGAACATGTCCACGGTCGTGTGTACGAGGCCTAACCCTTAACCCCCCTCTACCTGAACCCTTAACATTTAACCCCCCCCCCCAAGGGAAACTCTAACCCTTAACTCCCCTTGTACCTGAACCCTTAACATTTAACTCTATGTGAGGTACTGGCTGGCAGGATTTCATACAGTATACTGTATCTGTATCTCATAGGCTTCCCACCTACTATATACATGGATGGTGAAGGGCTCCAGGATTTTTGTCTGTACTGGAAAAAAAAATATTTTATTTTTTCAGCTCTTGTTAAGTTCTGGTATGGGTCCAGGAGCCCAGGGATTTTGAAGCTCTTGGTAAGTTCTGGTTTGGGTCCTGAAGACCAGAGACTTTGTAGCTCTTGGTAAGTTCTGGTTTAGGTCCTGGGACCCAGAGGCTTTGTAGCTCTTGATAAGTTCTGGTTTGGGTCCTGGAGCCCAGAGACTTTGCAGCTCTTGGTAAGATCTGGTTTGGGTCCTAGGTCCAGAGACTTTGTAGCTCTTGGTAAGTTCTGGTTTGGGTCCTGGGACCCAGAGGCTTTGTAGCTCTTGGTAAGTTCTGGTTTGGTTCCTGGGACCCAGAGGCTTTGTAGCCCTTGGTAAGTTCTGGTTTGGGTCCTGGGTCCAGAGACTTTGTAGCTCTTGGTAAGTTCTGGTTTGGGTCCTGGGTCCAGAGACTTTGTAGCTCTTGATAAATTCTGGTTTGGGTCCTGGGTCCAGAGACTTTGTAGCTCTTGGTAAGTTCTGGTTTGGGTCCTGGGTCCAGAGGCTTTGTAGCTCTTGGTAAGTTTTGGTCTCGGGCCCAGAGGTTTTGAAGCTCTTGGTAAGTTCTGGTTTGGGTCCTGGAGCCCAGAGACTTTGTAGCTCTTGGTAAGTTCTGGTTTAGTTTCTGGAGCCCAGAGACTTTGTAGAGTACTAGGTGGGGTGTATAGCCTCCAATTCTGGGTCCACATTTTACCTGTCAGCAAAAACCTCCCTGATGAGACCGCTGGGGAAATAAACATGTCTATGATACAATGTAACAATTCTATATAACGTAACCAATGCTTACAAGTATTTGTGAATTCCCTCTAGAGATGTGTAGAGGATTGTCACATTGTATCTCTTTTTATGTATGAATTTCTTAGCTCCATCTAGTGGCCATACAGCAGTATTTTATATTTTACTATTGCTCACAATAAAAGAACATTCGTTCCAAAGAGGAAAATGCCTAAAGAACATTTGTTTTTGCCCAAGTTACACAAAAGGAAAGTACATGGCGATTGGTTGGAGGAATGGATATGACATTTTATTTTTAATAAATAGGCCCTTAAAATTGGATTCATTAAACCCACAGAACTTAGCCCTTCAGTATACAAACCCTGACACTTAACCCTCCCCTACCTTATCCTTTAATAACACCCCTCCCCCCGGACACCCACACACCCCCCCACACCCACACCCCCCCCACACACACACACCTGGCATATTAAAACTCAACCCTCCTCTGTCTGAATTATCAACACTTAACCCTTCCATTCCTGAACCTCTACCTCTTAACCTAACCTCTAAAATAGTGGTCAACAAACTGCGACCTGGGGGCCAGATGCGGCCCTTTGCTTGCTTTTATCCAGCCCTTGGGGCCACAATTCCCCTCACTAACAGCAATGAAGGGACACAAACAGGGGGCGCTGAAGGGGTTAAGTGTGACCTCATCTGTGTTTCTAACTGTAGGGGGGCGGGGCTGGACGTGTGACGTCATTGATTGTGATTCCCTATATTAGGGAACACGCGATTGATGACAGCGCCACAGTGAAGAACGGGGAAGCCGTGTTTACACACAGCTCTCCCCGTTCTTCAGCTCCGGGGACCGATTGCGGGATTCCAGCAGCGATCGGGTCCGCGAGTCCCGCGGCCGCGGTCACGGAGCTTCGGACAGTTTCATGCTTTAACCATTTAAAGCGGGGGTTCACCCTATAAAAAATTTCTAACACTACATCCAGCCCAGTTCTGCAAATAAAATTACACTGACCTTTTTTTTTTTTGCCGTAGATAGCGTTTATCCTTAGAATTCACCGCGGCTCCCGGGTAGGGAATCCCGCGGGAGTGGGCGTTCCTATTGACATGCCAATTGATTGACATGCTAAACGACGGCGCATACAGCGCATCACGACTTCCCGAAAGAAGCTCGGGTCGGCTCGGCTCTATTCGGCGCCTGCGCCTCCTTTTTGAACACCCGCTTTAAGGACCGCCTAACGCCGATATACGTCGGCAGAATGGCACGGCTGGGCACACACGTACCTGTACGTGATTGTTAAATGCCCAGCCGTGGGTCGCGGGCGCGCTATTACTCCACACATGTGGAGGAATAGCAGAATGTGTTTTGGGGTGTAATTTGTGGTATGAATATGCTGTGCGTGAGAAATAACCTGATAACATGACAATTATGTGAGAAAATAAATCTTGATTTTGCAAAGAATTGTGGGAAAAAATGACAACTTCAAAAAACTCACCATGCCTCTTTCTAAATACCTTGGAATGTCTTCTTTCCAAAAAAGGGGTCATTTGGGGGGTATTTGTACTTTTCTGGCATGTAAGTGCCGGTTCACACAGGGGCAACCCGACTTACAGTGCAGGTCGATTTGGAGGCAACTTCAGCGCGACTTCAGCATGACTTTGAGCAACTTACAACGCGATTTAAAGTTGCCTCCAGGACAGGCGACTTTGGCTGTGGCCAATCACAGAATAATCAGCTCTGTGGGAGGGGTTTGCCTGGGTAAAACTATTTTCTTTTCCTGTAAAGTTGCTTCAGTTAAGGTGGACATCTCACTTTGGAGGCGACTTCCATTGAAATCTATGGGTACAAGTAGCCTTGAAGTAGTTGACCAAATAATATACCGTGTATACTTGAGTATCAGCCGAGTTTTTCAGCACATTTTTTTTGTGCTGAAAATGCCCCCCTCGGCTTATACTTGAGTCACCTTTTTGTGCCTGATCTCCCCGGTTTGGGGACCTGGTACCCGCCGACCGTAGGTCCCCTGGACCCCAAACACATATGGCACATATGTAGCCCCACTCTTCCTCTACAAGTGTGCAAAGTTTGTTGTCCGGGGGACCTACGGCCAGGGAGCACCGATTTTTCAAATCCGGGCACCCCTTCCATAGACTCCCATGTTAAATGGTCATTTCTCTGATGACTTTGGAGACCCGGTACCGGTCGGCCGTAGGTCCCCTGGACCCGACACCTGGCACACATGTAGCCCCATTTCTCCTCTACAAGTTTTTTGTCTGGTACCCCTTCCTTAGACTCCCATGGTAAACGTCAGTCTAGTCATGGGCACAGTGAGGCATGGGCACAGTGAGGAATGGACACAGTGAGGCACACACATGGGTACAGTGAGGCATAGGCACAGTGAGGCATGGACACAGTGATGCATGGGCACAGTGAGGAATGGGCACAGTGAGGCAAAGTGAGGCATGGGCACAGTGAGGCATGGGCACAGTGAGGCATGGGCACAGTGAGGCATGGACACAGTGAGGCATGGTCACAGTGAGGCATGGGCACAGTGAGGCATGGACTCAGTGAGTCATGGGCACAATGAGGCATGGACACAATGAGGCATGGGCACAGTGAGGCATGGGCACAGTGAGGCATGGACACAATGAGGCATGGGCACAGTGAGGCATGGGCACAGTGAGGCATGGACACAGTGAGGCATGGACACAGTGAGGCAAAGTGGGGCACAGTGAGGCATGGGCACAGTGAGGCATGGGCACAGTGAGGCATGCACATGGACACAGTGAGGCAAAGTGGTGATTAAATACCACCAAAAGAAAGCTTTGGGCCAGATTCACATACCTTTGCGGCGGCGTAACGTATCCCCTTTACGTTACACCGCCGCAAGTTTTCAGCGTAAGTGCTTGATTCACAAAGCACTTGCCTGTAAACTTGCGGCGGCGTAGCGTAAAGCCGTCCGGCGCAAGCCCGCCTAATTCAAATGGGGGGGCGTGTACCATTTAAATTAGGCGCGTTCCCGCGCCAAACGTACTGCGCATGCTCCGTTTTAAATATTTTCGCCGTGCTTTGCGCGAAATGACGTCGCCCCGACGTAATGTTTTGAACGTCGACGTGCGTTACGTCCTTTCGTATTCCCGGACGACTTACGCAAAAAAAATAAAAAAATGTGAAATTCGACGCGGGAACGACGCCCATACTTTAACATGGGCTGTCAATTTTTACACCACCTAAATAGCAGCTGTAACTTTGCGACGGGAAAAGCCGACTAGCGACGACGTAAGAGAATGCGACGAACGCGCGTACCTTCGTGGATCGCCGTAAACAGCTAATTTGCATACCCGACGCAGAAAACGACGCAAACTCCACCCAGCGGGCGCCGAAGTATTGCATCCTAAGATCCGAAGGCGTTCGAAGCCGTACGCCTGTCGGATCTTAGCCAAATGCCGTCGTATCTTTGTTTGTGAATACAAAATAAAGATACGACGCGGCAAATTTGAAAGTACGCCGGAGTATCAGCAGATATCAGCAGATACTCCGGCGTACTTATTCTGTGAATTAGGTTCTTTATTTGTGTGAAAAAAAGGACAACAGTTTCATTTGGGTACAATGTTGTATGACTGAGTAATTGTCATTCAAAATGTGAGAGCACCGAAAGCTGAAAATTGGTCTGGTTAAGAAGGGGGTTAAGTGCCCAGCGGTCAAGCGGTTAACCCTTAACCTAATCCTTGCGCTTCAATTTTTAAACGTGTCTGCCCCCCCCTCCCCTTGCCGAATATAAATGCAAAATAATCACCTGTAGGGGGCGAAATGTTGGATCTCATGCTTACTTCTCCTCTGGTCTCTGTGTTGCAATGGGGTGATGAGACCTTGGGGGCGGGGGGGGGGGGGAGGATTCCAAATCTGAAAATCCTGCAGCTCAGCGCTGGGAACGTCTTCATTTGTTCTCCTCCTCGTTCTCCAGATCTCGTCGCCTTCACCTAGATAGGTCAAAGTTCCACAAACTTCTCGCCATGTACGATAGTTTCCACTTACAAGAAAATCTATCCAGGAAACTTTCCGATCCAATCTAAGCAAGGTTGATATAAAAAAAAAACGGTTCACGCGCGGCCCGCTTTACCGCAAAGCGATTTTTAATTTTGAAAAGTTTTCCGGCGTGCGCCCTTTGCACCGCCTCATTAAATCGCCTCCCGGGTTTATTTTTCTTGTTTGTCCTCTTAAAACGCCCGGCTGACAATGAATATAAATCCGGATCAGCGGCTGGAATAAAATGACCGGTTAGGAGATTGTTATCGGCGGCAATTCATCGTCTTTATTCTGACGCGGAGATTGCCTCCATTGATACGGCAGACACGGTCATCTATTACCTCCGCCGCGGCGTTAGTATCTGTATCCCTCCTCCAAGCCCCTGTGCATGCCAATGTGCGGCAACGCTGGAAATAGAGCCGTAACCTTCATGAAATGTTAATGTTCTATATTTCTGGATTGCCGGGTAATGTTGCATATTGGCGGCGACGCGTTTTTCTAGGCCGTCCGCCGGGACTTTTTAATTGCTCTTCAATGTGGATTTTCAGTCATATTCTCACAGGGGGTTTAAGCCTACAAGAATATTTATTAGTGCACTTAGTGAGAGGAATGCTATC
Organism: Rana temporaria; assembly: GCF_905171775.1. Classification (NCBI taxonomy): domain Eukaryota; kingdom Metazoa; phylum Chordata; class Amphibia; order Anura; family Ranidae; genus Rana; species Rana temporaria. The sequence goes on from NC_053493.1 coordinate 1,750,305, forward strand.
TCTTAATTAACGATCTCCTTCATGGTAACTGGATTTGATTCACAATGGCGCTCTGAGGGAAAAAAAAAAAAAAAAAAGGCTTTGCTTCGCGGTTTACATGGATTCACGTCTTCTGATAAAACTTGACTTGGGCTGAGGAACGCAACGCACGCCAAAACTTTTCGCCTCCAGGCTCAACTTCTCGTTACGTTTGCAGTGGATCTAAACTCTAAATTAATCAAGGCCTAAGCCAGTTTTATTTTGTGACAAATTATGGGTGTGGCAAAATTGGCCTAACGGAGGGAGGGGCTTAAAACGTGAGCCTACTCACATTTGGAGTATCCAAAAAACATTCTTTAATTACTGGAGACAGGAGAGTGTAATGCACAGAGATAAGAGTAAACCATAAAAATGGCCTTCCTCCCCCAGTACAGATCTCCCCCTCTCATTGGTAAGGATCCCCTTCCCTCAACAGTATAGCTCCTCCCAGTACAGGTCTCTCCCCCCCACCTGTATAGCTTCCCCAAGTACAGATCCTCCCAAGTACTGATACCCCTCCCAATGTTACAGCCTTCTCCAGTACAGATTTCCCCACCACCAGTACAGCTCCCCCCAGCCTGTACAGATCTCCTCTCATCAGTACAGCTGCCCCCCAGTACACATCTCTCCCCCACTAGTACAGCTTCCCCCCAGCACAGATCTCTTCCCCCCACCACCAGTACAGTACAGCACTCCCCCCAGCACAGATCTCTTCCCTCCCAGTACAGTACAGCGCCCCCAGAACAGATCTCCCCCCCACCAGTACAGTACAGCTCTCCCCCCAGCACAGATCTCTCCCCCCCCCCACCAGTACAGATGCCCCCAGTTCAGCACAGTTCCCCCTTAGCACAGATCTCCCCCCCACCAGTACAGATGCCTCCCAGTACAGTACAGCTCTCCCTCAGCACAGATCTCTCCCCCCACCAGTACAGATGCCTCCCAGTACAGTACAGCTCTCCCCCAGAACAGATCTCCCCCCCCACCAGTACAGATACCCCCCAGTACAGTACAGCTCTCCCTCAGCACAGATCTCTTCCCCCACCAGTACAGATAGAGATACCCCCAGTACAGTACAGCTCTCCCCAGCACAGATCTCTTCCCCCACCAGTACAGATACCCCCCAGTACAGTACAGCTCTCCCCAGCACAGATCTCTTCCCCCCACCAGTACAGATTCCTCCCAGTACAGTACAGCTCTCCCTCAGCACAGATCTCTTCCCCCACCAGTACAGATACCCCCCAGTACAGTACAGCTCTCCCTCAGCACAGATCTCTTCCCCCACCAGTACAGATACCCCCCAGTACAGTACAGCTCTCCCTCAGCACAGATCTCTTCCCCCACCAGTACAGATTCCTCCCAGTACAGTACAGCTCTCCCGCCCAGCACAGATCTCTTCCCCCCACCAGTACAGATGCCCCCCAGTACAGATCTCTTTCCCCCACCAGTACAGATGCCCCCCAGTTCACCACAGCTCCACCTTAGCACAGATCCCTTCCTCCCACCAGTACAGATTCCTCCCAGTACAGTACAGCTCTCCCCCCCAGCACAGATCTCTTCCCCCACCAGTACAGATGCCCCCCAGTACAGATCTCTTTCCCCCACCAGTACAGATGCCCCCCAGTTCACCACAGTTCCACCTTAGCACAGATCTCTTACCCCTACCTGTACAGATGCCCTCCAGTACAGTACAGCTCCCCTCAGCACAGATCTCTTGCCCCCACCAGTACAGATGCCCCCCAGTACAGTACAGCTCTCCCCTCAGCACAGATCTCTCCCCCCACCAGTACAGATTCCCCCAGTACAGTACAGCTCCCCAAAGCACAGATCCCCCCTACCAGTACAGCTCCCCAGTACAGACCCCCCAATACAGCTATCCCTCATGTACTGATACCCCTTTTAATAGTACGTATGCCCTTGGTACATATTCCCCCACCACCAGTACAGTTCCCCCCAGCCTGTACAGTTCTCCTCCCATCAGTACAACTGCCTCCAGTAAACATCTCTCCCCAACTAGTACAGCTCCCCACATCACAGATCTCCCCCCCACCAGTACAGCTCCTCCCATGTACTGATACCCCTTTCAATAGTACAGAAGCCCTAGGTACAGATTCCCCCACCACTGGTACAGTTCCCCCCAACCTGTACAGTTTTCCTCCCATCTGTACAACTGCCCTGCACCTGCCCCCAGTAAACATCTCTCCTCCACTAGTACAGCTCCCCACAGCACCGATCCTTTACCCTGACCAGTACAGCTCCCCCCAGTACAGATCCCCTCCCCATGTACTGATACCCCTTCCAATAGTACAGCAGTCCTTAGTACAGATTCCCCTACCACAAGCACAGCCCCCCCCAGCCTGTACAGTTCTCCTCCCATCAGTACAACTGCCCCTAGTACACATCTCTTCCCCACTAGTACAGCTCCCCCAGCAAAGATTTCTTCCCCTCACCAGTATAGCTCCCCCTAGTACAGATTCCCCCCAATACAGCAACCCCCCAAAGTACTGAAACACCTTTACAATGGTACAGATTTCCTCAGGACAGATTCTCCCACCACCAGTACAGTTCTCCCCCAGTACACATCTCTCCCCTACTAGTACAGCTCACCCCAGTGCATATCTCCCAAAAGGTGGCTGAGTGTGCCCCAGACCCAGAAATTTCATATCACGTACTAGGTACTTAACCTGGCACAGAGCGGCGGCCATGGCGCAATAAATGTACGTAGGGGGGTGCATAAGTGGTTAATTAAAGACCCTGTTCGACTACATGGGTAGTTGAACACTTCGGGGTATATTCATGTAAAATCGCGTATGTTTGTGCGGGCGTAACGTATGCTATTTACGTTACGCCTTTTACAGGCAAGTGCCGTATTCTCAAAAGAAAGTTGCGGCGGCGTACCGTAAATAGGCCGGCGTAAGCCCGCCTAATTCAAATTGTGAAGAAGTGGGCGTGTGTTATGTAAATTAACCATGACCCGACGTGATTGACGTTTTTCACGAACGCCGCATGCGCCGTCCGTGGAATTTCCCAGTGTGCATTGCTCCAAAGTACGCCGCAAGGACGTATTGGTTTCGACGTGAGCGTAAATGACGTCCAGCCCCATTCACGGACGACTTACGCAAACGACATAAATTTTTCAAATTTCGTCGCGGGAACGACGGCCATACTTACCATTGGTACGCTGCATATACGCCTCATATAGCAGGGGTAACTTTACGCCGGGAAAAGCCTAACTTAAACGGCGTAACTGTACTGCGTCGGCCGGGGGTACGTTCGTGAATTCGCGTGTCTAGCTGATTTACATATTCTAGGCGTAAATCAGCGTACACGCCCCTAGCAGCCAGCGTAAATATGCAGTTAAGATCCGACGGCGTAAGAGACTTACACCGGTCGGATCTAATAGAAATCTATGCGTAACTGATTCTATGAATCAGGCGCATAGATACGACCGGCCAGACTCAGAGATACGCCGTCGTATCTCCTTTGTGAATCTACCCCTTCTTCTGAAGAAGAAGACATAAGGATGGTCGAAACGCGTTGAGCCTGCATGTGGAAATGTTATTTGATACCAACCCATGTATAGAACATATGTGAACTTTTTGCTGAAATATGTGGATCTGGTGCCACATGTACTTTTATTTTTATAATAAAAAAAATGGGCCAGATTCACAAAGAGATACGATGGTGGATCTACACATATCTCCTGATCCCCCATCGTATCTCTGACTTACGCTGGTCCTATCTATGCGCCTGATTCATAGAATCAGTTACGCATAGATAGGGCTAAGATCTGATAGTGTTACACTGTGTTACACTGTCGGATCTTATTTTCAATTTAAAAATGGCGCCGGGGGCGTTCCCGCTGATTTACGTTGAATAATATGTAAATCAGCGAGATACGCAAATTCACGAACGTACGCGGACCCGACGCAGTGTTCTTACGACGTTTCCGTAGCGGCTTTCCCGGCGTATACTTACCCCTGCTTCTATGAGGCGCAGCCAATGTTAAGTATAGCCTTCGTTCCCGCGTCGCTTTTAAATTTTCTTACGTCTTTTGCGTACGCCGATTCAGAAAGACGCGCGTCGCAAGTTACACTCACGTCGAAACCACTGACATCCTAGTGACGTCAGTGGGAGCAATGCACGCCGGGAAATTCCGCGGACGGCGCATGCTCATTTAAATCGCCGCGGGAACGCGCCTGATTTAAATAGTACACTCCCCCTAGCCGCGGAATTTGAATTCCGCCGGGGGATTTACGATCCGCCGCCGCAAGTTTGGAGGTAAGTGGTTTGTGAATTACCCACTTGCCTCGCAAACTTGCGGGAGCGGATCTTAAATCAGGTAGATCGAGCGGATCTAAAGATCCGCTGCGCTACGTGAATCTGGCCCCAGATTTTTAAATGTATGTATCTGTTTGATACCAGTAGTACCCAATAGGCCTCGTCCCTCCTCCCTACGTAAGAACAAGGTAAGTTGCCTTATGTCCTATGGTTGTATTGCGCACTGAAAAAAAAAAGAAAAATAAGTGTTGCATTTTTTTGCAAAAAACACTTTTGAAAAGAGAAAAACGTTTCACCTTTCTATGAGATTTTACTTTTTGGGGTTTGGATGAAAATGAAAGCTGAGCCCTGGGCAATTATTTTATTGCTATTGAAGATCACCAAACATTGATACAATGATTTCCATCACGCCGTCCTCTTTTATCTTTGTCACTGAAAAGGGAACACTGCGTTCTCTTTGCCCCCCCGGCGGCGCGGCGCGAGCGAGGGGCTGCGCGGCGCGGTACGACCACCGAGCGCCGGGCCGGCGTCCAGACACGAGTCTTGTCAAGGTTATTCGGGAGCATCAGACAGACAGCGGCAGCGCTCCTGCCGGGAGGGGATAAATCACCGCCATAAGGAACTGCCTGCATCTCCGGCCCAAATAAAGATAAGACCATGGAAGAGGATGGGGGAGGGGGGGCAGAGAGTCATTAATCACTTGAAAAAAAGGAAAATGTTTCGGAAATGCTGCACTTTATTCTGACATGTTTACAGGGAAACATTAAGAATCTGTTTTCTCTTTTTTTCCTCTGCCAGGCCTATCACAAATCTGTCCCCGCATCGTCCCTTGCATTTAAACTGTCTCTTTGTTCCTGGAAGATTCCGAAGCAGGAAGAAAGAGAATTCCCACCAGTGAAAATAGGAAATACAGCGACGCCGATCTTTAATCATTTTCACATTGAAGCCTGCAGAGCATTGCATGATTTCCTAAAAACTGGAAAAGTTGCTCTGGCCCATTGAGTGTCTATGGCCCAGATTCTGAAAGGACTTACGACGGCGCAGCGCCATGTACGCCGTCATAAGTCCTAATCCGACCCGTCGTATCTATGCGCCTGATTCTTAGAATCAGTTACGCATAGATATCCATTAGATCCGACAGGCGTAAGTCTCTTACGCCGTCGGATCTTAGCTGCAATTTTTTCTTGACCGCTAGGTGGCGCTTCCGCCGAATTCCGCATCGAGTATGCAAATTAGCTAGATACGCGAATTCCCGAACTTACGCGCGGCCGACGCAGTACATTTACGACGTTTACGTTAGGCTTTTCCCGGCGTATAGTTGCCCCTGCTATATGAGGCATAAGTGCGGCGTACCAATGTTAAGTATGACCGCCGTTCCCGCGCCGAAATTTGAAAAAGTTACGTCGTTTGCGTAAGTCGTCCGTGAATGGGGCTGGACGTCATTTACGTTCACGTCGAAACCAATGACGTCCTTGCGGCGTACTTTGGAGCAGTGCACACTGGGAAATTCCACGGACGGCGCATGCGCCGTTCCGCAAAAACGTCCATCACGTCGGGTCACAATAGTTTTACATAAAACACGCCCCCCTGATCCAAATTTGAATTAGGCGGGCTTACGCCGGCCGATTTACGTTACGCCGCCGCAACTTACGGAGCAAGTGCTTTGAGAATACAGCACTTGCCCGTCTAAGTTGCGGAGGCGTAACGTAAATCGGATACATTACGCCGCCGCAAAGATACGCCATTCTACGAGAATCTGGGCCTATAAGTATTAGAGCTGAAGGGGTTGAAAAACGAAATCTCACCCAGTAACGTTTAATGTGTTTTTTTATTTGAGAAAAAGAAACCCCCTCAAAAAATTATAATTTTTAGTAATATATTTAATTTATTATCCGTTTTTATCACCTTGAAACCTGCTTCGGAAAAGAAAGCAGTGATAGTTTGTTCTGCAGCTGCCTCGGGTCCCCCCCCCCGATGTCCCTCCTGAGTCCTCCCCGGTCTCCCCCCCCCCCGATGTCCCTCCTGAGTCCTCCCCGGTCTCCCCCCCCCGATGTCCCTCCCGAGTCCTCCCCGCCCCCCCCCGATGTCCCTCCTGAGTCCCCCCCCCCCCCCGAGTCCCCTCATCCCGGGTATCTTTAATGCAGGCGACGGCTCTTCTGTTGCTCCAGACACTCCTGAACTCCATCCAAGGTTGCCGGTCTGGCATCAAACCCAACCACTTGGCATTTGCAGAACAGAATTTTTATGTCCTATTAATTGCGCTGACGGGAGACGGGCGACGAAGTGAAGTCACGGGAATGCTGGTTTTCGCATTGAAGAAACGCAACAACCTGGCTCGACTCACCCGATCCTCCGACGGATCATAAACTCTAATTAATGAAGCAACGCTCAATCTAGAACAAATAAAACTCCGCGCCTAATAACGCATCTGGAGGTCCTCGGTTCCGGGGAAAAGGTTACATCTCGTTCTTAATTAGAAGTGATGCACTTCTGCGGCCTCTTCCGGCACGTGCTCAAAGCTTTTCTTCATTTTAAAGGACCAACCCAACCAAAAATGGCCCCTCGGTTATCGGTGGATTGTGAGATCCCGGGCTCTCAATCTGAATCTATCACTCGAGATGAAGTACATTGCAACATTTACTGCATGTGATATCATTTTCCAGGTAGGTGCCAAGCTGCAATGGTGGACAGTGATGTCACTGGTTGAACAAAATTAAAATTTGACCAAAATTGTATATAATTATTAGACCACAGCTTTGGTCAACGGGCCTTAGTTTGCATTATACAGTAACTGCTTCTCTACCCATCCAAGTCTCGGGCTGTACACAGGAACCTCTACTTCTGCTCAAAGGCACTAATCCCCACCCCTGCCTTTCCAGTGACAGTCCAATGGATGAGCCTTTGCGGTTCCCACCATTGGGCTCTTGAATTATGGGAATGCACATTGAGTGATATGAACCTGATGAATGCCCTGGTGTATCTCAATCAGGGCCGCTGATATGGCAGTACAGCCAGCCCTCTTGTACTGGGCCCAAGCCCCATCAGTTCCAAAGGGTGGCCCAGGCCCCATCAGTTCCAAAGGGTGGCCCAGGCCCCATCAGTTCCAAAGGGTGGCCCAGGCCCCATCAGTTCCAAAGGGTGGCCCAGGCCCCATCAGTTCCAAAGGGTGGCCCAGGCCCCATCAGTTCCAAAGGGTGGCCCAGGCCCCATCAGTTCCAAAGGGTGGCTCAGGCCCCATCAGTTCCAAAGGGTGACCCAGGCCCCATCAGTTCCAAAGGGTGGCCCAGGCCCCATCAGTTCAAAAGGGTGGCCCAGGCCCCATCAGTTCCAAAGGGTGGCCCATGCCCCATCAGTTCAAAAGGGTGGCCCAGGCCCCATCAGTTCCAAAGGGTGGCCTAGGCACCTGCTGAGTAGGGGGGCCAACTGTACTGTCTTCTTGCAGACACGCCATCCTGGTGATAATTCACAGGCAAATTAGGCGGCTGCGAGGCCCCTGTGAGTGCGAGGCCTTAGGTGGCCATCTAATTTACCTAATTAAAGAGCCGCCTCTCATCAGCCGGGCAGCAGAGGTGTACAGACTGAACCAAAGCCGAGGCCAGAGCTTATATTGAGCTGCTGTTTTTTTGGGTACCAAACAACAGGCAGAAGTCAGGGTTAGGTCACAAGCCAGAATCCACAATGGGGGATCCGGAACAAGGAGGGTCAAGTTAATCCAGGCACTACAGGATCAGGTCACAAATAGAAAAAGCTGGTGACCACGAAGCAATCCTCTGGTGCCACTTTAAATAGGCAGGTGAGCGCCAAGTATTCATGCACGCTCACTCTAACGCGCATTCGGAGGCGGCTCTTTAATTAGGCAGTCGCCTAAAGCCTTGCACTCACAGGGGCCTCGCGGCTGCCTAACTTGCCCAATGCATTACTCCAATTTTGAGGGACAGGGGACCTTAACGCTGCTGTGCTCAGGCAGCGTTAAGAGCCCAGCATCCCTAACAACCAGTGAATATCGGTGACACCACCCCTTGTGACGTCAATGACCCAGCATGCCCTCAGTCAATGACCTCACAAGGGGGCGGGTTCACCAGGTGACATTACTGGGTGGCCCCCGCCCCTTAGATATTAAAGAGCAGGATCTGAAGGCCGCCTTGTTAAAGGGGGCTTCCAGATTCTGATAAGCCCCCCCTGCCCGCAGACCCCCAAAACCACCGGCCAGGGTTGTGGGGAAGAGGCTCTTGTCCTTGAATTATTTTTCCCATCATGGGCGTGAGTGGGGCCTCGTGTCAAGTTTTGCTTAAGGCCTCACAAAGCCTAGAGCCGCCTCTGCACGCATTGGCATGCGCTAGAGTAAGGGCATGTCTAGTTGTCACCCGAGAATTATTATGAGCAAGTTCACATCTTCGCACAGGACCGTGCATACGATTTCCCTGACATCAAGGCCCCTTATGAAGACGAGAATCTAGGGTTACCTCCAAGATGAAGGGACCAGTGGCGGTTCGTCCATAGAGGGCGCTGGAGCGCCGCCCCCTCTGGCTCTCACCGCCACTGAGTCTAATAACATAGATTCATGCATTGCACGAATCTATGTTATTGTCCCGCTGCCGCCCACGATTCAGCTGGCCGGATGTTGAGCGCCAGCCAGCTGAATAACGACAGCTGGTTGGCTGTACGGAAGTGCCTATCAGAGCCAGCGGCTCTGATAGGCTTTCCGAGTACAACCCTCGGATCCCCGGAAGCTTATCCTCGGAACGCACGGTGTGTGCGCTCCTTGGATAAAACTGACAGGCGTCTCAGCCAATCAGGTTGGCCGGTTCTGGCTACCGGTAACCTGATTGGCTGAAGCGTCATCGAGGGCGGGAGGAGACATCGAGGCGAGGGTCGAGGACGTGGATGGCTGACTCCAGTAAAGGTAAGTGCTGGGCGGGGGGGGGGGGGGGGAAAGGGGCACAGTGGCGACGAAGGGCACAGTGACATCAATGGGGACAATTGGCACAGCGGCGACAATTAAAAGGCACAGTAAGGACAATGGGCACAGTGGGGACAATTGGCACAGCGGCATGAATGGGCACAGTGGCGACAATTAAAGGACACAATGGGCACAATGGCGACAATTAAAGGGCACAGTGGTGACAATTGGCACAGTCAGTGCTGGGACAAGGTCATCCAGCGCTCAGGGCAAAGATGCCAAACTGCGCCCCTCCTTTCCCTTAGGGGTAGGGACAGGGTGCCCCCCATCCCTGCAATGAACCATTCCGCCAGGGGCAGCGGTCCCTCCTGCCCACCCCTTGTCCCGGCCCTGGGCACAGTGGCGACAATTGATGGCACAGTGGCTGCGTTTGATGGCATGGCATAGTGACTGCATTTGATGGCATGGCACAGTGGTGCGAATTGATGGCACAGTGGCTGCGTTTGATGGCATGGCATAGTGACTGCATTTGATGGCACAGTGGTGCGAATTGATGGCACAGTGGCTGCGTTTGGCATGGAACAGTGGTGACAATTGATGGCACAGTGGCTGCGTTTGATGGGCACAGTGAGGCTGCAATTTTTTTTTCCCTTTCCGCCCCCCCCCCCCCCCAAATTTTGAGCACCAGCCACCACTGGAAGGGACACATTTGACATTTATTAGAGGGTCTTGTAGGTGATACGCTTTAGCAGTATTTTTAGTTTGGAAATTATGAGCAAAACTGTATCGTCAGCAATATTTTAATGGACTTCTTTGGTTGGCACCGCTCTGTTAAAGCTGAGAGCGAGATTGGCAATGAAGATAGACGTTCAATGCCAAGACCCAAAAGCTTGGGCGTGCTCTGGGCGACACTCAGAATTGTCCGAGGGATACAGTTACACACAGTGGGCCAGATTCAGGTACAGCGGCGTACCTTTTGGCCGGCGTAGTGCATCTCATATGCGCTACGCCGACGTAAATCAGGGAGCCCAGAACAGTATTCTGAAAGATTCCGCGCCGGTGTAGTGTAATTAGGCCGGCGTAAGCCCGCCTAATTCAAATAGGCAGGTAGGGGGCGTGCTTCATTTAAATTATCCGTGACCCCATGTAAATGAATTGCCGTTCGTACGGCGCATGCGCGCGCATGCTCAGAATCACGTCGCATATACTCCCTAAGAAACGTTGGCGCAATGCTTTCGACGTGAACGTAACCTTCGCCCAGCCCCATTCACGTACCACTTACGTAAACTACGTAAAATTAGACAGCTGTTCCGACGTCCATACCTTAACATTGGCTGCGCCTCATATAGCAGGGGTAACGTTACGTCGGACGTAAGCCTTATGTAAACAGCGTAGCAGGCGCAAGTACGTTCGTGAATCGGCGTATCTAGCTCATTTACATATTCTACGCGTAAATCTACGGAAGCGCCCCTAGCGGCCAGCGTAAATATGCACCCTAGATACGACAGCGTACTAAGACTTACGTCGGTCGGAGGAAGCTGAAATTCAGGCGTATCTTGGTCCCTGAATAGCGCGCATAGATACGACGGCGCATCTTCTAACTTATGCTGCATATCAATAGATAAGTCCGAAGTAAAGCCTTGATGAATCTGGCCCAATGTTTTGTTGATGGTGTCGGTGGGATAATTTAAGCCCCGTTGATGGTGTCAGTGGGATAATTTAAGCCCCATTGATGGTGTCGGTGGGATAATTTAAGCCCCGTTGATGGTGTCGGTGGGATAATTTAAGCCTCGTTGATTGTGTCGGTGGGATAACATAAGTCCTGCTGTTGATGTTGATTGGATAAAATCCCATAATTGGTGTTAGTGGGACAAAACAAGTCCAAATTGGTGGTGTTGGTGAGATAAAATGAGTCCAATAATTGATGTCAGTGAGATAAAATACAGTAAGCCCCATCGTTGGTGTCAGTGGGTAAAACAAGTCGTGTCGTTGGGGGTCAATGGGATGAAATAGAACCTGCTGTTGGTGTTGGTGAGATAAAATAAGTCTTGTTGTTGGTGTCAGTGGGGTGGATTCAGGTAGGGGCGCGCACTACTACGGAGGCGCAGCGTATCGTTTTTACGCTACGCCTCCGTAAATTACTTGAGCTACGCTTCATTCACAAAGCATTTGCTCAGTAATTTGCAGGGGCGTTGCGTAAAAGTGGCCGGCGTAAGCGCGCGTAATTTAAATGATCCTGTAGGTGGCGTGGATCATTTAAATTAGGCGCGTTCCCGCGCCGAACGTAGTGCGCATGTTCCGTCGGGAAACTTTCCCGACGTGCATTGCGGTAAATGACGTGGACGTCATTTGCTTAGACGGGAACGTAAATGGCGTCCAGCGCCATTCACGATCCACTTACGCAAAAGACGCAAATTTCGAAAAACGCGACGCGGGAACGACATCCATACTTAGCATTGGCTGCGCCTCCTAATAGCAGGAGCAGCCTTACGACGGAAGCGCAGTACGCAAACGACGTAAAACTCGAACGCCGGGCACGCGTACGTTTGTGAATCGGCGTGAGTATGCAATTTGCATACTCTACGCTGACCACTACGGGAACGCCACCTAGCGACCAGCGCCAGAATGCAGCCTAAGATACGACGGCATTAGAGCCTTATGCCACGCATATCTTAGGCTACAGTCGGCGTATCGAGCTTTCTGAATACAGAAAGTCGATACGCCGGCGCTACTTAGCAATTACGCTGCGTATCTATGGATACGCAGGCGTAATTGCTACCTGAATCTACCCCAGTGGAATTAAAATTCCCTAACCCTAGGTCAGTGATGGTGAACTTTGGCACCCCAAATGTTTTGGAACTACATTTCCCATGATGCTCTACTACACTGCAGAGTTCCTGAGCATCATGGGAAATGTAGTCCCAAACCATCTTGGGTGCCGAGGTTCTCCATCGCTGCCCTAGGCTCTTCTCAGTACACATCCAAGAGTTTAGAACCGTAGAAAATTGATGGCAGAAAAAATTGGTCCATCCGGTTGGGTTTTATTAAACCTTTTTGTTTGTTTTTTTCACTTGGGATGAAGATAATAGACTAAGTTCTCCTTTAATAACAGTCACCTGTTTTGCTCCCATTTCATGTCGTCTCCTTCTGCCAGATGCACTCGTAGAACTCATCATAACACCGCGTTCTATTCCCCCTCCTAATCGAGGAGCATGGCTGCAAAATATGTTCTCAAAACATTAAAGAATTAAAATTATGCTGCTAGTAAATAAAACCAATTAACCTTAAACATTGCTTTTTAATTATTTGCACCTGCACGGCAGACTGCGGAGCGAGGGCTCTGGCACAGCAATCTGCATAATCACCCGGCAAACCTTCAAATGTGTTTCTTACTTTTCCACAGACACAAAAGGAAACGGAGGCAAACAAGCTTTCATGGCCAATAAAAAACAACAACTATTAGTTTGTTGAATTTTCACATGCTATTTATACAGGAAGGGGGGTATTAAAATCTGCATGGGAGGGTATTGTCATTGCAGAAAAGGTGTTAATCGAAGGTTGCAGTAGGTAGGCAGTCTTTTATTCCAGATATCGTATGATGGCAGCTCCTGCTCTATCAATATGACTTATCATTCCCCGGGCGGTGACGTCATAAGGGGCAGGATCACCAGATGACGTCACCCGGTGACCCCACCCCATGCCAATATAAGTCGTTGCACACCGCGCACACGGCATTAGAGCGGGAGAGAGCATTGAGTCAACATCGGAAGAGGAGCAGAGGGAAGAAGACAACAGAGAAGACCGAGCAAAAGAGCAGAAGACAGCGGAGGAGACCCGCAGAAGACAACGGACAGAGGGAGAAGAACCGGAGAGAGAGCGGAGGAGGCAGAAGACACCGGACAGAGGGAGAAGAACCGGGGAGAGTGCGGAGGAGGCAGAAGACACCGGACAGAGGGAGAATACCGGGAGAGAGTGCGGAGGAGGCAGAAGACATCGGACAGAGGGAGAAGAACCGGAGAGAGCACGGAGGAGGCAGAAGACACCGGACAGAGGGAGAAGAACCGGAGAGAGCACGGAGGAGGCAGAAGACCCCGGACAGAGGAAGAAGAACCGGAGAGAGCGCAGAGGAGGCAGAAGACATCGGACAGAGGGAGAAGAACCGGAGAGAGCGCGGAGGAGGCAGAAGACACCGGACAGAGGGAAAAGAACCAGAGAGAGCGCGGAGAAGGCAGAAGACATTGGACAGATGGAGGAGAACCGGAGAGAGCGTGGAGGAGACAGAAGACCCCGGACAGAGGGAAAAGAACCGGGGAGAGTGTGGAGGAGGCAGAAGACGTCAAACAGAGGGAAAAGAACCAGAGAGAGCGCGGAGGAGGCAGAAGACACCGGACAGAGGAAGAAGAACCGGAGAGAGTGCGGAGGAGGCAGAAGACATCGGACAGAGGGAGAAGAACCGGAGAGAGCGCGGAGGAGACAGAAGACCCCGGACATAGGGAGAAGAACCGGAGAGAGCACGGAGGAGGCAGAAGACCCCGGACAGAGGGAGAAGAACCGGAGAGAGTGCGGAGGAGGCAGAAGACATCGGACAGAGGGAGAAGAACCGGAGAGAGCGCGGAGGAGACAGAAGACCCCGGACAGAGGGAGAAGAACCAGAGAGAGTGCGGAGGATGCAGAAGACATCGGACAGAGGGAGAAGAACCGGAGAGAGCGCGGAGGAAGCAGAAGACCCCGGACAGAGGGAGAAGAACCGGAGAGAGCGGAGGAGGCAGAAGACTCCGGACAGAGGGATAAGAACTGGAGAGAGTGCAGAGGAGGCAGAAGACATCGGACAGAGGGAGAAGAACCAGAGCGAGCGCGGAGGAGGCAGAAGACACCAAACAGTGGGAGAAGAAGCGGAGAGAGAGCGGAGGAGGCAGAAGACACTGGACAGAGGAAGAAGAACCGGAGAGAGCGCGGAGGAGGCAGAAGACCCCGGACAGAGGGAGAAGAACCGGAGAGAGCGTGGGGAAGGCAGACAACACCGGACAGAAGAAGAACCGAAGAGAGCACGGAGGAGGCAGAAGACACCGGACAGAGGGAGAAGAACCAGAGAGAGCGGGGAGAAGACATCAGTGGAGGAGGCAGAAGAGCCGGAGAGGGCAGAAGAAGTCAGAAGAGACCCCTGGAGCTGCCTAATAAATTACTTTAAACACCTGTGTACTGTGTTATATTTTTAACACTTTTTTTCAGGTGAATGGGTAGGGGTAAAATGTACCCCATACTCATTCACATAGGGTGGGGGTCGGGATCTGGGGCCCTCTTATTAAAGGGGGCTCCCCGATTCCGATAAGCCCGCCCCCACCCAGGGTTGTCGGGAAGAGGCCCTTGCCCTCATCAGCATGGGGATGAGGTGCTTTGGGGTGGGGGACGCAATAGCCCCCACTGCCCCAAAGCACCCACCCCCCCATGTTGACAGCCTGCGGCCTGGTACTGTTCAGGAGGGGGGGCGCTCGCTCATCCCCACCCCCTTTCCTAACCGCCTGGGCTGCGTGCTTGGATAAGGGTCCCAGTGTGACTCCCCAATAATTCACCCCAAACAAATTGGGAGGGGCGCAGTCCTCCAGTGGGAGCTGGGACACACCCACCCCAGAGAAGGCCCCCCTAACCTATCCAAAATGCTACCTGCACAGGTGACTGTTACTGCCCAGCCAGAACTCTGATAAGGCCAGAACCCCACCTTATAACCACAGTTTTACAATCCTAACTCAGGCCCAGGCAGGTCATAGGGCACACCGGACATTTTCCCGGTGGGCTGGCGCCGCCAGGCCGTATGTCCATGAGGGTGTCAGTAAACCTTGGTGGTCTATTTTCAAAACTGTATATAATGATGTGGCAACATCACAAATATGGCTGTATGTTGTATACATTGAAATGTGTCTATGTGTGAATGAGCCCTAATGCAGATTCAACGTATGTGGATATCGGCAACTCAGAACAGATTGAAGTTATTCATTTGGCACTACAGTTAGGAAATTAGCATCTGCAGAAGTTCAGTAAAAGCAATCAACATATTTTATCACTGTTAGTTTCCTTTCTTTTGTGTTCTTCAGCCCCCCTCCAGCTACCACAGTGCTCTCTGTCTCCCCCAGTGCTCTCCAGTCCCCCCCAGTGCTCTCCAGTCCCCTCCCACTGTTCCTCAGCCCCTCCACTGCTCTCCAGCCCCCCCCAGTGCTCTCCAGTCCCCCCCCCAGTGCTCTCCAGTCCCCTCCCACTGTTCCTCAGCCCCTCCAGTGCTCTCCAGCCCCCCCAGTGCTCTCCAGCTCCCCCTACTGCTCTTCATCCCCCCTCCCCCCAATGTGGTGCTCTCCAGCCCCCCGGTGCTCTTTGGCCTGCCCCAGTGCTCTCTAACCTCCCCTGTGCACTTCAGCTCTCCATCAATGCTCTGCAGTCCCCCCCCAGTGCCTTTCGGCTCCCCCAGTGCTCTCTAGCTCCACCCCCAGTGCTCTCCAGCCCCCACAGTGCTCTCTGGCCCACCCAGTGTCCTTTGGTTCCCCCAATGCTCTCGACCACCCCTGTGCTCCTTGACCTTTCCCAGTGCTCTCCGCCACCCATGCTCTCCAGCCTCCCTGGTGCTCTTCAGCTTCCCTCCCAATTCTCTTCAGCCTCCCCCCAGTGCTCTCCAGTCCCCTCCCACTGTTCCTCAGCCCCTCCAGTGCTCTCCAGCCCCCCCAGTGCTCTACAGCTCCCCCTACTGTTCTTCATCCCCCCCAATGCGGTGCTCTCCAGCCCCCTGGTGCTCTTTGGCTCCCCCAGTGCTCTCCACCACCCACCGTGCTCTCCAGCCCCCCTTGTGCTCCCTGGCCTGCCCCAGTGCTCTCGGCCACCCCTGTGCTCCTTGGCCTTTCCCAGTGCTCTCCGCCCCCCATGCTCTCCAGCCTCCCTGGTGCTCTTCAGCTTCCCTCCCAATTCTCTTCAGCCTCTCCCCAGTGCTCTCTGGCCCACCCAGTGCCCTTCTGCTCCTCCAATTCTTTCCGCCCCCAGTGCTCTCTGGCCCCCACCCCCCTGTGCTTCCTGGCCTCCCAAGTGCTCTTCACTCCCCCATTTTCTCCACCACTCCTTTGTGCTCTCTTGTCCCCCTGCTCTCTGCCCCGTGCACTCCACTCCTGCCAGTGCTCTCTGCCCCCCATGCTCTCCAGCTCTCCCCTGCTCTATGTCTCTCCATGCTCTGCACCCCCGTTAAGTGCTTCTCACCCCCCATGATCTCACCCCCCCCAGTGCTCTCCAGCTCCCCCCAAGTGCTCTCCACCCCTGCCAGTGCTCTCAGCCCACCCTTCTCTTTCCCCCCCTGCTCTCTGCCCCCCTGTGCTCTCCACTCCTGCCAGTGCTCTCTGCCCCGTGCTCTCCAGCTCTCCCCTGCTCTCTGCCCCTCCATGCTCTGCACCCCCGCTAAGTGCTCTCCACTCCCTGTGCTCTCCGCCCCCAGTGCTCTCCAGCTCCCCCCCAAGTTCTCTCCATCCCCTCCCAGTGCTCTCAATATTTAACCCTTGGGGATTATCTCAACAGAACTGAAATTCCTATTGCAGGAGATGCCTAATGTCTGACTTGTATCTTGGTGCAGACTTCTGGGAAAATCAGTGAGCCAATCACCAAGCAAAAAAAAAGCATTTATGGGGGCATTCGGTATACTAACTGCCAACATCAGACCTCCAGGTTTCCATATTGCATTTTACAGAAAATTACAGTGTTGCAGATTGAAAATATAAAGGCCATTTTTAATAACATGAAATGACAACGTGACTTGTGTAGCAATTATACACGTTATATTATCATTTTTTATTTGCTATATTTTTTACATGAGAGTGGAGTCACCCTTTAAGCGTTTTCTGACATGGAAGGATAAAACTTCTTGGGAAGTTTGAGTTTTTCGGATGGTGTAAGGTCGAGGTAAGGACACGGGAGTATCAAGGCGACAATCCGGCTCCCTCGACAGGAAGACGCAGCTTCTAATTCACACATTGACATCTGTGAGATCGGAGGTAATGAGTCCTTCATTCTCCCGAAATGTCCGCCGCGTTAAAAAACAAACTTAGATTCCACTTTACTGATAGAAGAGGAACGCGGCCTCCTAATTCTATTCTCTCTCATTCCTCCATTGTACAGATACAGATCCCTATACAGATCCCTATACAGATCCCTATACAGATCCCTATACAGATCCCTATACAGGTCCCTATACAGATCCCTATACAGATCCCTATACAGATCCCTATACAGATCTCTATACAGATCCCTATACCTGGATCGAAGAAACCTTCCATCGTTTCTCTAGAAATAATAGACACAGAGAAGTACTACTTATATATATGTACATATAATCCCTACTCTACATACTACAACATATAATCCCTACTCTATATATATACATATAATTACCACTCTATATACTACATATAATAATCCCTACTCTATATACTACATATCATCCCTACTCTATAAACTACATATCATCCCTACTCTATATATACATATCATTACTACTCTATATACTACATATAATAATCCCTACTCTACATATACATATAATTGTTATTCTACATAGTACATATAATTACCACTCTATATAATGCATATATTTATTACTACTCTATAGTATAGTATATATATATATATATAATTACTACGCTATATAGCACATATAATAAATACTCTATATACTACATATAGTGCATATAATTGCTACACTGTATAGTAAATATCATTACTACTCTATATAATACATATAATTGCTACTTTATATAATACATATAATTGTTTTTCTATTTAGTACATGCTGTATAATTGCCATACTATATAGTACATATAACTACTACTCCATATAATACATATAATTGCTACTCTATATAGTAAATATTATTATTACTCATAATACATATAATTACTACTCTATATAGTACATATAATTGTCACAGTTTCATATAATTGCTACTCTATTCCATATAATAGATACAATATAATTGTTACTCTATATTATACGTATAATTGTTATTATATATAGTACATATAATTACTATACTATATAGTAAATATAAATTACTACTGGTTAATTTAATATTTTTTCCACGCTGTTTCTTAACCCCCTTAGCGGTAAACCCGAGCGTGACTCGGGGTGGGCTTTCAATGTTAGGATCGGTATCCCCGAGTCACGCTCGGGGTGGACGTGCAGAGTGTGCAGCGGCGCGGCTTACCTTCTCGCTGGATCCACAGGCAAGTTACTTACCTTGTCCCTGGATCCAGCGATGCCACCCCGCTGTGTGAGCGAGCGGGACCTCCTCGCTCGATTCACAGTGTCCCCGTGTGCCGCCGATCTCCGTTCCCTGCGACGTTACGACGCACGGGAGCGGAGAACGGCGCCAAATTCAAAAAATTAAACAAACACAATACACACAGTATACTGTATTCTTACAGATTACAGTACTGTATGTAAAAAATACACCCCCCCCCTTGTCCCTAGTGGTCTGCCCAGTGTCCTACATGTACTTTTATATAATAAAAAACTGTTCTTCCTGCCTGCAAACTGTAGATTGTCCAAAAGTGTCCCTTTATGTCAAAAATGGTTTTAGATCAGCTAGAAAACAGCGATAATAAATTATAATCACTTGCAGAAATGTGCGATAGCGATTTGTGGGGAAATTCGTCATAAAAAAAAAAAATAAAGACAGCGACAATTCTGCAACTGAGCAAATTTCAGTGATTTTGAGTTGATTACATTATTGAATAATTTTTATTATAATTATATTATTATTTGTTATAATTATTTATAATTATTTATTATATTATAATTTATAATTTTGTTTTAAAAAAAAAATCATACCCGGGATGCCTACTAGACTCTTGTTTGGTCAGATTTAAGTGAGTTATTCCTAAGAATTACAGGCCTACAGTATAAAACACCAAATTTCCTTGCAAAATAATTGTACCGCTTTTGGTACGTAATTCCAGACAGAATCATACCGCCAGGGAGGTTAAAGTGGGTGTGAACTCCCTTGGTTGATTGTTACCTATACAGTAGGCCCTCTGTTGAAGTCGGATGTGACGAAACGCGTCAGGGCGTGGCTACGACGGCGTATCCAGGAACTATTAGGAGTGCGTTCCACCGCTGAACCATCGCTACCAGGACAGGCGTCTCCAGCGGCGTGCATTCAGCACAAGCGCAACCTCCTGTGTGCGGAGGAGAGCGGTGACTAAACTCTTTTATGCTCATTTACAATTGTTACAATGTACGTAGATAGGAAGTGGGGTGTTGTTACACTATTTTGGTGCCTCTGTTTTTTCTATGATCCATGTGTTGGAGTTTAAAAAACCTTTGCTGTTTCTGGAATGAGGTTGGAGGTCTGATCAGGAGGATTTATTTTCAAGGCTCTATTTTGTTCGTTATCTGGTGAGTGTGAACCCCAGAGGGGAAGTGTGTCTCACTCTTTGCGTGGTGAAGATTGGAAGTCGGTGGAGGGTGTACTACCATTCCTTGAAGCATTTCTTACATCACTTTGAATTTTGCCTATTCACCTACCTGTGGACTTTTCCAATATCTTTTATCTACACTGGACTCTATCCATCTTAAGCGCTGTTTTATCATTTTATAACCATTTTTAGGCTATATATATATTTTGATACCATTTTATTTTTTTGAATATAATGATATGAAGTACGCCCGGCTTCTCCTCCTTCCCTGCAACTCTCCAGCGCCAATTGACGGCGGCCATTTTGACCATGGATGAGGTTTGGGGCTACCATGGGTTCTCTATGGTTCAGCATCAGAGATCTTTGCGTGTACACCACCAGAAATAGGGAACAACCTATTATGGCGAGCAAGTGACTAAAGAGAATAATAAAGGAATGGATAGCCCACCCCTGTTTTTACAAAGGGTGGGGGGAACTCACAGCAGCCATATTGTCATTGTGTGTGGAAAAGGTCATGGAGACCAGACAATATTGTCGGGATAGATCCTTTTTTTGTCCCCCGTAGCTTTTTGGTAACAGGTTTCTGGTAGAAACAAAAATGAAGGAGATAAAACGTTCCATGCTGGTCCTTACATCGGCTATCGTTCTTCCACCTTCCATGGTTCTCCCCCTGCTGGCTGGCCCCCAAATCTTCCATCAGCGCGGCCACCTGAGATTGCCGGTTCATTGAGGAGGTGCAGATCCTAGAAGATTGCCCAACAATTGAGGAGGCACAGGTCCCAGAAGGTTTCCCGACCATTGAGGAGGCACAGGTCCCAGAAGATTGCCCGACCATTGAGGAGGCGCAGATCCCAGAAGATTGTCCGACCATTGAGGAGGCGCAGATCACAGAAGATTGCCCGACCATTGAGGAGGCGCAGATCCCAGATGATTTACGACCATTGAGGAGGCGCAGATCCCAGAAGGTTGCCCGACCATTGAGGAGGCGCAGATCCCAGAAGGTTGCCCGACCATTAAGGAGGCGCAGATCCCAGAAGATTGCCTGACCATTGAGGAGGCGCAGATCCCAGAAGATTGCCCGACCATTGAGCAGGCACAGATCCCAGAAGGTTGCCCGACCATTGAGGAGGCGCAGATCCCAGAAGGTTGCCCGACCATTGAGGAGGCGCAGATCCCAGAAGATTGCCCGACCATTGAGGAGGCGCAGATCCCAGAAGATTGTCCGACCATTGAGGAGGCGCAGATCCCAGAAGATTGCCCGACCATTGAGGAGGCGCAGATCCCAGATGATTTACGACCATTGAGGAGGCGCAGATCCCAGAAGGTTGCCCGACCATTGAGGAGGCACAGATCCCAGAAGGTTGCCCGACCATTGAGGAAGCGCAGATCCCAGAAGATTGTCCGACCATTGAGGAGGCGCAGATCCCAGAACATTGCCCGACCATTGAGGAGGCGCAGGTCCCAGAAGATTGCCCGACCATTGAGGAGGCGCAGGTCCCAGAAGATTGCCCGACCATTGAGGAGGCGCAGATCCCAGAAGATTGCCTGGTTTAGGAGATTTGCCTATTTCCATGTGCAAGTTCTCCCAGCTTCAGAAACAATTCTGGGCTAGATTCAGGTAGGGGGACGTAGGTTTATGCGGGCGTAGCGTATCCTATTTACGCTACGCCTCCGCAACTTAGACGGGCAAGTGCAGTATTCACAAAGCACTTGCTCCGTAAGTTGCGGCGGCGTAGCGTAAATCTGGCGGCGTAAGCGCGCCAAATTCAAATTGTCAAGAGGTGGGAGTGTTTTATGCAAATAAAACACGACCCCACGTAAATGACGTTTCTCACGAACGGCGCATGCGCCGGCCGTGAACGTATCCCAGTGCGCATGCTCCTAATCACGTCGCAAATAGCCAATGCTTTCGACGTGAACGTAATTTACGCAAAGCCCTAATCGCGAACGACTTACGCAAACGACGTAAAAAATTTAAAATTTGATGCGGAAACGGCGTCCATACATAACATTGGCTGTGCCTCATATAGCAGGAGTAACGTTACGCCGGAAAAAGCCTTACGCAAACGACGTAGAAAAATCCGCCGGGCGCACGTACGTTTCTGAATCGGCGTATCCAGCTCATTTGCATATTCTACGCTGAAATCGACGGCAGCGCCACCTAGCGGCCAGCGGAAATATACACCCTAAGATACGACGGGGTAAGAGACGCCAGTCGGGTCTTAGCCTAATTTCGGCGTATCTTGCTTTCCGGCGCAGCTTTGAATTTACGCGGCGTATCAATAGATACGCCGGCGTAAATTCTTTCTGAATCTAGCCCAAAGTTTGTAACTTTTTTATCTCTAGCGCGGGGTGGACTCACCCTTTAAGCGTTGGTCAGCATATTTATTTCCTGAGTGGCGTTCGCGTTACATGCGGGGAATTCTAATTGTCCGTTCCCGCTCTGCACAAGCAATTCAATTTCCACTTTAATTTTGTTTTTTTCCCTGGGATTGGAAGTCCAGCGGAGAGTCATTATTGAGCATTATATCATGTATGAGCGAGGAGGCACGTTCCCCCGGCCAGCTCGGAATTCCCGTGAAAGTCGGAGGTGCTTTTAGTAATTCCGGGGGAGGGATGAGGTTTGTGGACCCTAATTGTCCCGCGTTGTTGAGGTTTGCTAATCATTTGGCCGCACGGCTTCGTAGCTTCGCCGATCCCGGGTCTTGGGGGTCCGAAACGATCTGTTTGTGTTATCTGAATGTCACGGGGGCTCACAAATTGGAGGAATTATGACATCTGCTTATAATATACAAAGATTTAGAAGTGACAAGTGGAAGAACCGGCCTTCAAATTCAAGTGTCTTTTGTAAGGCTTAGTACATTTTCTGCAAGTATGGAAAAATATCTGTTGATCCTGCCAGAAATCCAGTATCCCTCAACTGATATCTCAATCGATGTTATCTACTTTCTTCTGAACTATAAAACACCTCTTAGGCCTCGTACACACGAGGGGATCCCCGCTGGAAACGGTCCGCTGGACCGTTTCCAGCGGAGATTCCTCCTCCGGATTTGGATCCGATGGCTTGTACTCACCATCGGATCAAAATCCGCGCGGAATTCATCCGCGGTGACGTGTCGCGCCGTCGCCGCGATGATGACGCAGCGACGTGCGCGATGCTGGAAGGAAAGTACTTCCACGCATGCGTCGAATCATTACGACGCATGCGAGGCAGGGGAGCGGACGGATTGATCCGGTGAGTCTGTACATCCGCTGGACCCGATTCAAGCGGATACATTTCTTAGCATGCTAAGAAATTTATACCCGCTTGAAATCGATCCGGCCGAGAAATCTCCGCGGATAAATATCCGCTAGGCCGTACAGACGACCGGATTTATCCGCTGGAACTGATCCACGGATCAATTCCAGCGGATAGATCCGGGGGTGTGTACGAGGCCTAACAGATATAGAAGTGTTTGTAGTCTAAGTTAGGAGAGCGGCATAGGGTTAGAGATGAGCCAAACATACCAGGGTTTGGTTCGGGACGGACTCAAATAGCTAGATTCAGGATGGCGAGCGCATACTTGTGGCGGCATTGCTTAAGGCATTTAAGCTACGCCGCCGTAAGTTAGCGAGGCAAGTACATGATTCACAATGTACTTGCCTGCTAAGTTACGGCGGCGTAGCCTAAAGCGGGTGGGCGTAGGGGCGCCTAATTCAAATTTGTCTGAGGGTGGCGTGTTTTATGATAATGAGGCTTGACCCGACGTGATTGGCGTTTTTTTTTTAACTGCGCATGCGCCGGGCGCCTACATATCCCAGTGTGCATTGCGGCTAAGTCCGCCACATGGGCCTATTGATTTAGACGTGGACATAAACTACGTAAATCCCTATTCACTGGACGACTTACGCAAAATTTCCGAATTTCGACGCGGGAACGGCGGCCATACTTAACATTACTATTCCATCTATTTGATGGAATAACTTTAGGCCTGCTAATGCGTTACGTAAACGGCGTATCTGTACTGCGTCGGCCGGGCGTACGTTCGTGAATAGGCGTATCTACTGATTTACATATTCTACGCCGACCGCAATGGAAGCGCCACCTAGCGGCCAGCCTAAAAATTACACTTTAGGGTACAAGGGTGTAAGACACTTACGCCGCTCGTATCTGAGCCTAATTTAAGCGTGAGCCTAATTTAAGCGTATCTGGTTACCAGAATACGCTTAAATTAGCGCCGACGCAAATTATGACTTAGGCTGGCGTATCTACTGATACGCCAGCCTAAGTCTCTCTGAATCTGGCTAAAAGAATATTCTTAAAGTTCGGGTGCTGAATCAGAACCTGTCATGGATATGCATTAAAGTCTGGCAGCTTACCTGTCTCCATCTGTTCATTAGAGGCCTGACTCTGTTCTGGCTGCCTTTTTATCACCTCTCCTCCCTGTATGGCCCCACCCCAGGCCATCCCAGGAAGTCTATATTAACTGTTGCATTGCAGGTCTGCTTTGCTGTTCAACCTTGTGGTTAGCTTAAGTTCCTGTCTGCAGTGTTCTACGTTTACCAACCTGTGTACCGTTTTTGGCTCGTCCCCGACTTCTCCTGTTTGCCTGTGTTCTTGACCTTTTGCCTGTCCCTCGGTTTCCCTTGTCTGCCTGTTGCCCTGACCTCGGCTTACCCATCACTATTGCTTGTCCTGCTTGCTGCTTCCCCTCTCTCCCTGCGGAGCGTGACCTAGGGAATCCCAGGGGTCGCGACCTGGATCCAGCTGCGGCGAAGGCCATCCTCACCACTAGAGGCTCTGGTGAACACAAAGCTGGGTCTTAGACTCCACGCCCTGGGGGATCTTGGGTTCACGCTTCCTCTCTGATAGCAGCAGTCGGCCATAGGGTTCACTACCCTGTGGTGCATCCCTGACCCCAACGGGGTGCACTTGTCACCAGGCCACAGGTGACCTGACAGAACCCAATTGAAGTCAATGGGAGCCTACTGTCAAAAACATATCTGCCCATATTGTAGATTAATAGGCAAGGGGCT
This sequence comes from Rana temporaria, assembly GCF_905171775.1. Lineage (NCBI taxonomy): Eukaryota > Metazoa > Chordata > Amphibia > Anura > Ranidae > Rana > Rana temporaria. The sequence continues at coordinate 1,774,954 of NC_053493.1, forward strand.
GTCAAACAAATGTGGGTAGGCGCCCATCAACGAATGTTTGCTTGCTTCCATTCATTCAGGAGTCGGGACACAGACAGTCCTCCGCCGCCTTTGCGCCTCTGACACTATATGCAAATGGAGCAGCGGCTGCCTGCTGATGCTTAGTTGACTTAGACTTAGTTGCTTGCTGCAGTGAGAAGAGAGTAGAAACACCAGTAGCCAGGCACCCCTAGGCGGCTGCCTAGTAGCACTGGCCCTGGGTGGTATTGACATCAAATGGGACACATGCAAGAAAAATAGTGTGGGCACCCTCTCTAAATTCCATTCCAGACCCTTTGATTCTGATTGAATTTAACCACTTAAGGACCGCCTAATGCAGATATACGTCGGCAGAATGGCACAGCTGGGCACAAGCACGTACCTGTACGTCCTCTTTAAGTGCCCAGCCGTGGGTCGCGGGCGAGCGCCCGCGACCCGGTGCGAAGCTCCGTGACCGCGGCTGCGGACCCGATCGCCGCCGGAGTCCCGCGATCAGTCACAGCAGGAGCTGAAGAACGGGGAGAGGTGAGTGTAAACACACCTTCCCCATTCTTCACAGTGGCACTGTCATTGATTGTCTGTTCCCTGATATAGGGAAAGGCGATCAATGACGTCACACATACAGCCCTGCCCCCCCTACAGTTAGAAACACATATGAGGTCACACTTAACCCCTTCAGTGCCCCCTAGTGGTTAACCCATTCACTGCCATTGTCATTTTCACAGTAATCGGTGCATTTTTATAGCACTTTTTGCTGTGAAAATGACAATGGGCCCAAAAATGTGTCAAAATTGTCCGAAGTGTCCGCCATTATGTCGCAGTCACGAAAAAAAATCGCTGATCGCCGCCATTAGTAGTAAAAAAAAATTATTAATAAAAATGCAATAAAACTATCCCCTATTTTGTAAACGCTATAAATTTTGCGCAAACCAATTGATAAATTGTTATTGCCATTTTTTTTACCAAAAATATGTAGAAGAATACGTATAAGAATATGTTTTTTTATATATTCTTGGGGGATATTTATTATAGCAAAAAGTAAAAAATATAGAATTTTTTTCAAAATTTCGCTCTATTTTTGTTTATAGCGCAAAAACGAAAAAACGCAGAGGTGATCAAATACCACCAAAAGAAAGCTCTATTTGTGGTAAAAAAAGGACGCCAATTTTGTTTGGGAGCCACGTCGCACGACCGCGCAATTGTCAGTTAAAGCGACGCAGTGCCGAATTGCAAAAAGGGGCCTGGTCCTTTACCTCTATAGTTGGTTTGGTATGGTTCGGGTCTGAAAATTTGATCGTGTGTGCGCTAAAACGACGTAAAAAACCTGAGCATGCTCAGAAGCAAGTTATGAGAGGGGAGCGCTCGTTCTGGTAAAACTAGCGTTCGTAATGGAGTAAGCACATTCATCGCGCTGTAACAGACAGAAAAGCGCGAATCGTCTTTTACTAACACGGAATCAGCTAAAGCAGCCCCAAGGGTGGCGTCATCCGCATGGAACTTCCCCTTTATAGTGCCGTTGTAGGTGTTGTACGTCACCGCGCTTTGCTAGAGCATTTTTTTTAAACGATGGTGTGTAGGCAACGTCGTTTTAATGATGAAGTTGGGAAAACGTCGTTTTTTCGTCATGCTGAAAAATGATCGTGTGTACGCGGCATCACTCCCTACCGATTGCTGAATCTCTAAACAAGCAAATTTTGGATCAAACTAGCAACTCATCCCTACCTACACAAAGAGTCTTACTGGCAGGATCACCAGGCGAAAATACCAAATAAAAAGTATAAAAAACCTAATACAGCCAACCACATCCAGCAACCAGTAAGCTGCAATATCTTACAATTTTTCTTTCCAATATTTCTTTAATAACATTGAAACAATATGTTACTTTTTCTTCTTTAGTTTACACCGATTTTAATGAGGGGCCAACTCTTTTTTATTACTTGCAGGAGGAAACAAATAGATGCTTTCAGAGCCTGAAGAACGGGATCAAATGCGCCGCAAAGCGCCGAATGCATCAAAAAACGACAATTAGGGCACACAGGCCACCTTGGGTCCCGTAATTACTAAAACCACCTCCTGGCGACGTCTCGAATTACAAATAAAAGTGGCGGGCAGATATTGCCGCATAATTAATAGGACGCTGTGCGTAAGTGGCGTCACATGTCTCCGTAATGGTGATATTATATCATTAATTCCAAACATCCTTTCCATTGGCTTGTCAAAACATCTACTGAGATTTTTCATTAACTTTTATGTGATGCCGAAGCCACCCAGCTCATTAGAGGACTAATTATATTACCATACTATTTTTAAAAATATTGTATTAGGTTCTGAGATTTACAACGTAGAAGATTAGGCCAATTAGTTTTTAATTAAGCCTCACACTTGAATTTGTTGCTCGTTATTGATCTTGGGCGGGTGATACCTGCCGCGGCCTTTCTCCGTGACTCGGGGGGGGAAGCAGGGAAATGATCTTCTATACTTTTTCTATGTGGAACCCATTTTCTAATTCGTTGGTCTTGGCATTTTTTCTAAGGCCCCATACACACGGGAGGATTTATCCGCGGATACGGTCCAGCGGACCGTTTCCGCAGATAAATCCTCTCGAGGATTTCAGCAGATTTTAATGCGATGGAGTGTACTCACCATCGCATTGAAATCCGCGCCGAAATCCTCTGGCGATGACGTGTCGCGCCGTCGCCGCGATTATGACGCGGCGACGTGCGCGACGCTGTCATATAAGGAATTCCACGCATGCGTCGAATCATTACGACGCATGCGGGGGATCCCTTCGGACGGATGGATCCGGTGAGTCTATACAGACCAGCGGATCCATCCGTTGGGATGGATTCCAGCAGATGGATTTGTTTGGCATGTCAGCAAATATTCGATCTGCTGGAATCCATCCCAGGGGAGAAATATCCGCGGAAACAGATCCGCTGGCGTGTACACACCATAGGATCTATCCGCTGAAACCCATTTGCTGGGATTTTTCAGCGGATGGATTCTATCGTGTGTACGGGGCCTTAGACCCCTTTCACACTGGGGGCGCTTTGCAGGCGATATAACGATAAAAATAGCGCCTGCAAACCGACCTGGAACAGCCGCTGCTGTCTCTCCAGTGTGAAGTCCCCCGAGGAATTTCACACTTGAGCGGTGCGCTAGCAGGATGGTAAAAAAAAGTCCTGCTAGCCGCATTTTTGGAGCGGTGTGTATACCCCTCCTGCCCATTGAAATCATTGGGCACCGCGGCTATACCGGTGGTTTTTAACCATTTCTCGGCCTCTAGCCAGGGCTGTATCCTGGCCTAGGCCAACAAGGCCTAGGGCAGCAGGTTGCAGGGGGGAGTCACGGAAAGAGTCCCCGCCGGCTTGCGCTATTAGTGTAGCACTGTTAGTGTAGCACCAGTCTTATGGGGCGGACTGGGCAGAGAGGCAAGCATTTCGCAACTGTAGGGGGGGGGGCGGAGCTTCTAATTTTGCCTGTCCTATCATCCTGGACCACAAACCTTCCTCACTGTGCTACATTTTTTCTGCTGTACCATTGGCATGGTTATATCTTTTTAGTCCTCTCCATAAATCATCAGAATTTTGTATAGAGTAAGGGTAAGGGAAAAGCGGGTCTTTAACAGCAAGGGGTGTGGCCTTGACAGGAAGGGGTGGGTCATATTTAAATTAGGGGTGCACGAGTTTAGTCAGGCCTAGGGCAGCACAAAACCTAAATACATCACTGCCTCTAGCAAGGGGGTAAAACCGCCCCCCGCTAGCGGCCGAAGAGCGCCGTGAAATTGTTGGCTTTACCGCTGCCGCCGCCCCCGCCCCAGTGTGAAAGGGGCCTAAGATGAAGAGTAGTATGTATTCTTATAAGTATCCAGTGGGAACTCTTCACCATCATTCTGCTTCTTAGGCCCTGTAACGGGAGGGCCCGTGGGACCCAGAAGCTCTTACAAAGTATGAGTCAGGAAATAATAGACATTGAGGCCCAGATTCTCAGAGATCGGCGTATCTCTGTGCGGGCGTAACGTATCTCATTTACGTTACGCCGCCGCAAGTTTTTCAGGCAAGTGCTTTATTCACAAAGCACTTGCGTGTAAAGTTGCGGCGGCGTAGCGTAAATCACCCGGCGGAATTCAAATTCGGCGGGTAGGGGGCGTGTATCATTTAAATGATGCGCGTCGCCGCGCCGGACGAACTGCGCATGTGCTGTCCCTAAAATATTCCAGCGTGCATTGTTCTAAATGACGTCGCAAGGACGTCATTGGTTTTGACGTGGACGTAAATTACGCCCAGCACCATTCACGGACGACTTACGCAAACGACGTAATTTTTAAAATTTTCGATACGGGATCGACGGCCATACTTAACATTGACTGCGCCTCATAGACCCAGGGGCAACTTTACGCCAGGAAAAGCAGAACGTAAACGTCGTAACTTCACTGCGTCGGCCGCGCGTACGTTCGGGAATTCGCGTATCTAGCTAATTTGCATACTCGACGGGGAAATCAACGGAAGCGCCACCTAGCAGGCAAAAAAAATCTGGAGATGCGCCGTCGTATCTCTTTTGTGAATCTGGGCCTCAGAATATATCTTGGATTGCTTTAACATGGGTCTGTAATTCACAATATATTCCAGGATATCTTGAACTAATTACTGTTTGTTGTTTCTGAACTCAACAGGTTAATTGAAAGAGTGACTCATTCAATGTGGGAACACATACTGTTAGGTGTTATTGTCGTCTGTTGTGATGTAAATGAATCTAGTATGGCTTCTAAGGGTTTTCCATTGTGTTGTGCTAATTGACCCTGTATTGTGTGAAGGTCTATTGATGATAATGTGTGTATTGCAAGTTGACAGACAGTCTAAAGGCCAGAATGTCTACTAAAAGAATGTGTATTGTATAGCAGGTGAGAGGAGCCGGGATGTCTACCTTGAGAGGTCATATCTCAGGGTCACCTTGTCTGGGTAAGCGATTAGTTAATTAGCTCATGTAAATTATGTCAGAGATGGTGCCAGAGGGCCAGATTCTCAGAAGAGTTACGACGGTGTATCTCAGGAAACACCGTCGTATCTCTGTTTCTGAGCCCGGGTATCTATGCGAGTGATTCCTAGAATCATTTTGGCATATATACGGCCAAGATCCGACAGGTGTAAGTCACTTACACCGTCGGATCTTAGATGTAATGCGACGCCGGCCGCTAGGTGGCGTTTACGTTCAGGTCTCATTTGACTATGCAAATGAGCCTGATACTCCGATTCCCGAACGAATTTGCGTCGCGTAGTCGTCGCTTACGTCGTTTCCGTAAGCGTAAGGTTA